>NC_071533.1:42451079-42760798 GCF_026979565.1 Vidua chalybeata
ACAGCATTTGTTCCACAGACACAGCAAATCTCTGAGTGTATGTGTGTGTATCACAAATTTCATGGAGCAAGTCTGAAGGAATTTTTGAAAATGCTTCAAAGAGCACATATCTGAGAGTATGCCTGTCCCATTGCCATTTTCAAGTCTCTCCTGTAAATCCTAAAAGATATCTTAAAGTTGTTCAAAGAAAAGCTTGCTGGATTTCCCACCCCCAAGGGAAAATGAATATATTTTCCTTTAACTTCACTCTTTGGAATAGTGTGAGATGTTTTGGCTGCAACTTTAGAGATTGCAGCCTGGAGGGACACCATGTATAGCCAAATGCATCCTTAATAATTGATTTTGGAAAATTAGTAAATGAAAACAGTGTTTTACATTGGAAAATATTGGCATAGTAATGCAAGTTCCTACATATGAGAGAAGTTGACTGTAAGGAAGAGGGGAAAGGAATGGAACGAGAAAATCAGCACAGCTGTGTATCTCTATTACTGGTATGTAGTATCTGTGAAGAATGAGAGTTTATGGATTTGATAAAATATGTATTGCTTAAAGAATTTAACTGGTGTGGTTTTATAATATTCTGATATTTTAAACAGCATGTGCAGACATTAATTAGACTGTGTAAGGAATAAGACACCATTATAAGCAAAGATAACCCTCCTGGGAGATAGAAAGGAGAGCTCTTGTGTTCCTTTTGCATGACAGAGTGGCATGAGCCTAGGGAGCCTTTTAACGATGTGAGAAATTTGGGATTTAATTTTGTGGAAAGAGACAAAGCTGGAAGAGCCTAGAGGAAGGACTGAGTGATTAGTAGTGTGGAATATAAAGAATGTGCATGGGAAAGGTGATTGGAAGTAAAAAGGTAGTGTGTGGTTCACCATATCGCCAAACTAGCTAAACTATTAGACAATACTGCAGGGATATTATATATAATCTAGAATTGCAATTTTTACCACACACTGATGCTGACTTTTTTAGACTAAAGTTTTCACCTTTAAGTTCGTCTGGTATCAATAATCTCATGTAGGCATAAGGAACATTTGCCTTCCCCCACACCTCCTGAGAATAATATTTTTAAAAATGTCATACAGAAACTATGGAACTCTGCAAGCCACAAAGGTTTGGAAATATCAGTTTTAGGATATGAAGCAATACCCACTCTTAGATGTTAATTAGAAAGGTATTTTTGCTGGGGGTAGGTGATAGAGAAACAATCCAAACCAAGAATTTTGGTAGTATCTAATTGTTCCAATATGGATCATATAGCCAGGCAACTAATAGGAATATACACAATATTAAGAGCAAACATATAAATAAACCTTCATTGGATTAAAAAATAGCCTTTTCTACAGATACTGCAGAAGGCTGCAGCTATTTTTTGCTCACTGCATGGTTCCTTAGATAATTCCATTTGGTAACTGGTGACACATGCGTTTAAAAAATTGCTGACTTTCATTTAAAGTGACAGGGTAATATTGCTAAGAAACTGAAGAATGTAGGTAAACATGTATTAAACATACATTTTTTTTGCATCTGGTAATATGCCATTGTGTATATTTAGTTCTCTTGGTAGTTGCCAGCCTCTTTAAGCAAATTATTTATATTTGAATAATCTATTTGCAGAGAATTAAAAGAACAGAAGGAAACTGGGAATTGAAGGAAGGGGGAAGATTTTGAGCATGCCTGCAATAATATATTTGTAAAGGGGAAGAATTGAATGGGAAACCTGTAACTAGCCTGCACATAGTTAATTTTTAAATATAAATCCATGATCTAACTGTCTTACAGAAATCACTGTGGGGGTTTCTGTAATGATTTGCTCCTACGATAGCCATCTGTACAAATATATTCCAAATTAACCATTGCATTCTTATAGCTTGAAAGAAGGTTTTCAGGTCTTAATTCTGCTGAGCTCTAGCCAAGAATGCAATACACAAAAGCTATTTCATTCCCATTACTCTTATGGCAATATTGACTTAGTTTTGTGAACCTAGTTAAAAAAATAAATATACAAATAATGAATACAGATTATCATGGTAGAAATTTCTCCTTTAAAGCAACAAATACATGGGAGGATTAAAACATATTACCGTTAACTCTGTTTATAGTGTTCTGGCTTTTCAAACTGACAAAGATTTTTTTCCAGACATCTTTGTAGTTCAGTCCCTGGGATTTAATCTCTGTAATGTGTTACACTCACTATTGTCCCAGTGAATTTGTTGACAGACAGTAAGTGGGTCACTGCATTGAAATGCCCAATGTAAGCCCCGAGTTCTCTCTTTGCGTTGGCAAGGCAACGGCAGTGGTCCAGGAATCATGCGCAGAGCAGGCTCCCAGCCTGCTGCTCTCACGGGGTCTTGCTGGAGGGCAGGGAGGAAGAATCCCTTGGATGCTGGAACAGGCAGCGGATTCTTCCCCCCTTTTCTAATGTGTCTGTTGTCTTAGAGTGGTGGTGGGAGGGACAGAAATGCAAACTTACAAATAAAATGAAGCAATGCACAGCACTTTATGTTCTATCTTCTGTGTTGCTTTGTTCTAAAGTTTTTGGATATTATTTTAGTTTGGTGGGATTGAATACATTATACATCAGTCAGACCTAGTTGTTCTAATGTATAACACAAGAAAGATAAATATTTCATAACTGCTTTAGATCTTGCTATGGTTTGCCATTCTCTCCTCACTGCTTCCACAGCTCCCTATTGAAAAACAACTGACAAAGTGCTTTTTTCCATGAATCTATAAAGAAGCGGAATTTCATGTGTTGTAATCCTCATGTATGCTAACATTCAAAAAATAAATGTGATAATTAAATTTATAACAGTTTTTGAAAAGTAGTCTGAATACAGAGAAAACTTGAATCTGAACATCCACAAGTTCATAGTAATTGTTGATCTAATGAACTGATTTCTGCAGTTGACACTGACCACCAATATGTTACCAATAAATTAGAAGAAAAGGGATGTGAAGGGAAAAGGAAGGAATTTTGTTATTGTAGGGAGATTCAAATCTTTCCCACTGACCACATCACCCCATCAACGAAAGCCCTGCATCTGGAGAAAACATTGTTACTTACAATGCCATGGACTATGTGTTCATTTGCTTCAGTCGAGCAGCTGATGACTGGAAGTAGTATGGACTTTGGCAAAACCATCTATTTCTGTAAAATAAAAGAGTTGTACAGAGCTGAGGGCATGTAATGTTCTGTAGTTACAAAGCTTTTTTTCTAAAAAACTATATTCAGGTAGGAATTCCTACGAGTAGTTTTCTCCTGAAGGCAGCTATAGAAGTGGGAGCAATCACAACAGCCAGCTCTGTTTTGCCATTCATGCTAAGCTAATGTAGGGAGCCAGGCTTCACTGTATCTTTCACAGAGGTTTGAGCTAATCAACAAAATCCCTAAGAATGCCAGTGTTACAATGCTGCACATGTGGACTTGAAATAGGACATAGCTTTTGTCACCTTCACAACTTGTATGCTTCTCATCCTTGGTTGATCAACAGAAATTACTTCTTGTGGAGAGTAAACTCACATTGCATGGTAAGTATTTCATACTTGATGTTTTGGGCCTGCAGGTGTTTCACAAGCACCAGAAAAAATACAGTTTGGAAACTATCTTATACACAAACAAAAATTCAAACTACTTGGTAATCTCAGAAAGGGTTTTGAAGGTATTTCTAAGTAAATGGTCTAATAAAAAATGGCACCCTGGACAAATAAGAAGTAGGCAAACTCCAACTCAACATAGCTGAAGGTAGAAGGTGGGCAAATTAGTTATAGAAGTTATTCAAGTTTAAAACTGAGGCTAGATGAACACTGAGTCATGGTCTGGTGCAATGCCTTCTAATGCCCTCTAAAGATTTTAAGCAAAAGGGAAAAAATGTGGAGCTAAGAAGTCTTAGTTCTCTCAATGTCCCTTGTAGCTTATCTTTCTCTTTTCTCCTTTTCTCACAAATCATCCTTGTCTGACTTAATTATTTCCCTCTATAGTTTAACTAAACCAAACTTTGAACAGAACTAAAAATATTAATTGATTATTATCCTACTAATAATAAAAAAAAATAAAAGGGGCAAGGACAGTAGGTTTTGAATTTTTTTTTTAAATGTTATTACAGTTTCTGAAATAGTTGACCTTTTTTGCCAAATTATTATGTAGGCAATTGAAGGTATGTTTTTAATAAGAAAGTTAAATAAAACCAACAGTATATAATCACTTTTACAGGCTGGCAATCTAGTATCAATTCTATATTTTGTTCTTCAAGAAAAGAGCAGAGAAAATTTTCCTTTTCATTCATTTTCTGTTCAAATTTGGAGAAACTCCATGGCTTTTGAAAATATTTCTTGTTCCTTGATAAATGGGAAATAATGTTGTGCAAAAATTTATTCAGCCTTTTAGGACTACTTTTATAAAAGAATCTTCTCTTTTTGTTTCCTTTAGGAAGTTTCCAGTTTCTTGTAGTTTATTTCTTTAATACTTCCCTGCTGTTTGTTTCTCTTCTGAGCAAAATAGCTAGACATATTGCTGCTCAGTTTGACCCGAGTAGTCATGTGATTATAACTGTGCTGCTTTTACAGAAATTGATAAAACTGCACAAACCCCACTGATGTATAGTCAGATCTTAAATTATTTACCTCTGCAGGGCTTTAAATCTCTTCAAGTTCACAAATAAATACTTTATATTTCATCGGAAAATGTTAAGAATGTGAGAGACGGAGCTGCAAAAAAAGCCAGGGACAGTAAATAAAATGGCCATAATGCCAGTCACTGGCACTGGGGACTCAGATTTCTAGAGGCTGTGCTTAAGGAGTTTGTTTTCAAGTGGGTGCACAGGACAGTGGAGGACATATGGCACAGTCTTAAATCTAACAGCTTCCTCTGCTTTTATTTACCATTTGTAGCACTGTTATTTTCAATGTGGTCCATATTTTCCAAAATGAACTTTCATGTCAAAAGACATGAGAATTAATTTTGCTCATCTTCAGTGATGCCTTTTTCTCCTTTAGACGGTGTATATAGAGACAGCTAGTACCTGTAGCAAAGTATATGTTAAACACTTACTGGATCTCTTTAACAGATAGACTGCAGTGAGAATACAGGAAGCTGCTGCCAACTTTCAGATAGCAGTGTGTCAGGGATGAAGATGTCTTTAAGGTGTTAACGAAAAATAACTTCCCCCTGCACCAAAAATGCCCAGATCCCCCAAATGAAATAAGCCTAAAAATCCTATAACTTTGATTTTTGAAAAGTGATTTACTGCATAACTAAAATAACATATAATTTTCCAGAAAGAGGAGAAATGCATTTTCATTTTGAAATTATTTTGATTAAATATTTTACTTGTGACTCAAGATGAAGGTGCACCTCTTTCCTGGCCCAGCTGGCATGTCTTTTGAGTAGCCTACTAGAACTGAAAGGTAAAACATATATGTAATTTAATTTCTTCATAGAGATGTGAAGAAGATCTTTTTGCTGGGATCCAACTAGGTGGGGCTTCTTCTGGTATCTTTTCCAATCTTATTTCTTTGATTGGTGGTTTTGAAAGTGATAAATATTTACTTCATTCTTAGGGACATAGAACATAGCCTAATGGATTGAAACATCACAGAGAATATTTACAATTTTCTGCATTTTCTGCATTTTAGGATCTTGCAGAGTTAACAGAATGCTACTAAAGCCTCTCTCTCCATGTTTCTTATTTGCATAGTATGCAATGTTATTGTAAGATATCTCACTGCTCTTTTTTATTTTAAAGTTTTTTTTGGGGACTCTGAGGCCTCTTCCCTCTTCCTTCCCCTTCATTTTTCTTCAGTAGTGAGATGGAAGAAAAGCTGAAGTCAATAAACATTGGAATGGAATGGAATGGAATGGAGCACAATTCTTATTGTGATATGTTTTGCAGTAGAAATGCTGGGACCTGAGCATAACTTTATCCCGGTTCTTATGCAGAACAAAATATGAATGCCTTTATTTCAACATGTATACAACATGTATGCACAGATACATTAGCTGTACATTTTGACATTTACTGCCACAAAGTATGCAGCAATCCTTCAATTCAGCAATCAAGGGTTTGCAACAAGTGTCTACATCATGAACTTCTAAAGAGGCTTGTCTTAAAGTGCATCTGTTCTTTAAAATAAAGAAAAATGCTCTACTCCTTGCAAAAGAAATTGTGGGGATAAGATCTATCTAATACCAACAGAAAGATCTAAAATCTTCTCATCATGGTGTTTAGGTTTGTGGTTTTTTTTTTTTGTGGGCTTTCACTCATCCCCCTTCCCCTTCCTCCAAAGTTTCTTAGGTGCTTGTCCCCAGAGAACCTCCCACAACTCAGTTTTGGATTGGGTTGGATTGGATTGGCAGGGAGACTTCCTGTGGCAGTAGTTTCATGTAGGGTGTGATGGACAGTAGCACTATATTTTCAGGTTCCCAGCCTGAATCTCCTGCAGTTATCTGTATAAAAGGAGTGGAAGACTTAAGAGTCATCCAAAAAGGAGTTAGAGTTTAGGTATATGCATTTTAATCTGATTCTCACTAAACCTCATGACGTTTTGCCTAATCCTGGTGGCTTCTAAAATGTGTATGCACCAAAACACCTTAAGATGCATTAAAGACATCCTGGAAGTGGAGCTGCCGGTAACTGGCTTAGTGAATTTCACATCTTTGTGCAGTTCATCTATGTGTAGAGCGTTGCTTTGCCTGTGCTGACTTCCAGGTTTCATTCTTGAGAAGTGTGATCTGAAAATGCATCAGAGATAAAGAGTGCTATGTTAATGGTTACAGCATATGCTTGGGATCAAGTCCCTTCTCACCTACATTTACTATATCCCTGAGTGTATTCTGACAATTGATCTGTATGTTGGGTTAAAATGGGGCCATTCAATCTCTGCTAAAACTGTTGAATATAACTGAAAATAATTATAGATTGAGTAGAAAAGAGAGAGGATGGGGGATAAAAGAGAACATGATGAGGAAATCTAGTGTTTGCATGCATATTTTAAATAGGCTGTCACTAAATAAATTATTGAAATAAGAATTTGAAGGTTTGCTTATTGTGTGGTACTATCGCAGTTGCCTTTCTTGTAATTCATGTCCTTCCATTTGAAATTCTTGCCCTTGCCCCAGCTAGGAAAATTGTGCATCTTACAAGAAAATTTCATGTTCTGCAAAAGAGATATGAAGCCAAGGTAATGTTGGACTTGTAGCTTAATTTGTGTAATTCTAGACACCTGAATGAAAAAAAACCTCCAGTCTTAATATAGGAACAGCAGCCACTTTGTATCATAATAAGGGTGTCAAATCAAACTTTTTTTGTGGCAGTAATTTTTTTGGTTTTTTAAATCATATAATACTTTGATTTGGAAGCAACCTTTAAAGATGATGTAGTTCCAACCCTGCCACACCCAGCATGGGCAGGGACACTTTCCTTTACACCAAATTGCTTAAAACTTCATCCAACCTGGCCTTCAGCACTTCTAGGGATGGGACATCCATGACTTTTCTGGGAAACCTCTTTGGAACAGATTGTATGTGACTCAGCACTCTTAAAGTAAAAAATTTCTTTCTTACATCTAGTATGAGCCTAGCCTCTAACAGTTTAAAGCCATTCTCCCTTGTTCATCACTACATGTCCCTGTAAAAAGCCCCTCTCCAGCTGTCTTGTATGCCCTTTTTAGGTACTGGAAGGCTGCTAAAAGCCTCCCCAGAGCCTTCTCTAGGCTAAAAACTGTCTCAGCCTGACTCCACAGGATACAGTGACTTCATCTTCATGACTCTTCTCTGGACTTGCTCCAAAAAGTCCCTGTTCTTCTTATGATGGGAGCCCCAGAGCTGGAAATGCAATATAAGAATGTAAAAATATTTCTAAAAATTCAGCTGATACTCCCAGTTGCTGAGATTCTGGGGCTAATGGTCTTTTGGAGTCTTCAAAGAGTGCTTCAGTTTAGCACACATGCTTGTTTTTTGCCTTTTCTATAACATTAGGATACATGGGACACCAAATTCAAGATCTTAATGGTATACATTTTGTATACATAAAGCACTTAGAATCTATTGGATTCTATGAATAAAAGGAGCCTTTGGCCTAAGCAGCTTAAATATTATATGTTGTTGCAAATGAAGTGTGAAAGATGAAGATAAAGCACATAGCTGATGTGTTTCTATGCAAATATTAGGTATTTTAGAATTTTATATATTATTTTTTCCATTGAGCTATTTGAAAGAAAAAGTGCTAGCTCAAAGTAGTTAATGGAAGATAATTTAGGAAGAATGTGCTGGGAGGAAAATGAAGCTTATATAATGAGTGAGACATCACAAAGGAAGCAGTGAAATTCTTTGTTCTGATATCTTCCATGTTTGAAGCTGTTGTATTTATATATCATTAGTAAATGAAGTATTCATAAAAATGCTTGAATTATCCTATGAAATGTGATAAAGTAACCAAATTATACTAATAAAGTTATAGATTTTAAATTTTTCTTGTCTGTTGTCTCATTGTCTAGCTAGTTTGGTTTTTTTATGAGTACATTCCAGATCACTTTGTAATACATTTCCAGTAACCAGTATTAAATAGGACAGGAAAAAAATCCAGACTGAAAATGGTTTAGGTAACCACCAGAATAACTCATACTGAGCCTACAAAAGAAGCAAACCAACATGAAAAAGGAGAATATCTTAAATGCCTAATCTGTATTATTGCAACTACCTTTAATAGTTTTCTGATGGAAGGGATATTTATTTGTTAAGACATATTATTCTTGTATAATTCTTGTCACCCAGTTTCATACCACTGTGTATAATTTTTCATGAAATCATAGAACACCCTGAGGTGGAAGTGACCCACAAGGATCATTGAAGTCCATCTCCTGGCCTGCACAGAACAGCCCCAAGAGTCACACCAGAAAGCATTGTTCAAACACTTGAAATCTGTCAGGCTTGGTGCTGTGGTCACTTCCCTGGAGAGCTGTTCCAGTGCCCAATCACCCTCTGGGTGAAGAACCTTTTTCTAATATCCAGCTTAAACCTTCCCTGACACAACTTCATGACATTCCCTCAGGTACTACCTGTGGTCACCAGAGGGAAGAGATCAATACGTGCCCCTCCATTTCTCCTCGTTAGGAAGCTGTAGGTTGTGTTGAGGTCTGCCCTCAAAATTGCACTATTCAAGATGAGGTGCACCAATACAGAGCAAAACAGGACAATCCCCTCCCTTGACTGGCTGGTGATATTTTGCTTACTTCATCCCAGGACAGAGTTGGTCCTCCTGGCTGCCAGGGCACTGCAGGCTCATATCCAACTTTCTCTCAGCTAGGACACCCAGGACCCTTTTCACAATACTGCTCTCCAGTCTTTTGTTCTCCAGTCTGTAGGTATATCTCGAGCTGCCCTGTCCCAGGTGGTCAGAATTAATTTTCTGCCTGTCTAGAGTACTTCAGATGCAAGGATCAAATTAAATATTATTTGATATACTAATATTTAAAATATACCTTCATTTTACTCCATGCCAAAAAAATATGAAGCACCCTAAGTTAATTGAAGATGCTTAGTTTTCAAGTAAAAAAATACATTATTAAGATGGCACAGAAGCTTTTCCAAGAGTAGAATAACTTATTTAATGTGTTGAAGACAAATGTTGCACAGGTGGGAATTTCAGTGTGTCTCAGCAATGTGCACTTGCAGCCCAGAAAGCAAACTGCATCCTGTGTGCATCAAAAGGAGTTTGGCCAGCAAGTCAGGGGAGGTGAGTCTGGCCCTCCACTCTGTTGCCACGAGAGCCCATCTGAAAAACTGTCCAGCTCTGGGACCCCCAACACAAGAAAAATGTGAACCTGTTGGAACAAGTTCAGATGAGGGCCACAAAGTTGATCAGAGGGCTGAAGCTACTTTCCTATGAGGCAAGTCTGGGGTGGTTCAACCTGAAGAGAAGGCTTTGGGGAGATCATAAATCAGCTTTCCAGTACCTGAAGACAGCCTACTAGAAAGGTGGAGATGGAATTTTTTACAAGGGCATGTAATGTCGGAACTAGGAGGAATGGCTTTAAGCTGGAAAAGAGTAGGTTTAAATTAAATATTAGGGGAAAAATTCTTTACTGTGAGTGTGGTGAGGCAAAGGAACAGGTTGCCCAGAGAGTCTGAGGATGCCTCATCTCTGGAAGTGTTAAAGGCCAGATTGGATGGGGCTTTGAATGACCTATGTAGTGAAGAATGTCCCTGCCCATGGTATAGGGCGTGGAACTAGATGATCTTTAGATGGTCCCTTCCAACCCAAGCCATTCTAGGATTCTATGATCTTAGCCTAATCCAGCAGGAACAATATTAATTCAAACTAGTTATCAATTCTCAGTCTACCTAACATTCAATTGTCTAAGTTGAATCATAACTATGTAGTTAGTATGGGCTTGAATGGGATTGTGCCTCCTTTTTGGCTGCTGGGCCATATGGCAATTGCATAGCTATTTTATGCAATTCTTCATTGGGCTATGCTATGGGCTATTGGGTCTTTGCTCTTACATTATTTGAATTTTCTGATGTGAGCATGCTACAAGAATGATTTGCCTGCTGTAGACTTTATCCAATTGTTGGAAATAAAAACTAGTTGTCCTCTCTTATTTCTTATTTACATCTTTGTAATCTTCACACATTTTCAAACTGTTTTGGGTTTACATTATTAAATCATCTTTATAATGTTTATAGTATGGTTTTGATATAGAAAAAGAAAAGATGGAAATTTTGTGGTAATAAAGAAAACTAAATTGTTTTTACCCATTCAAAAAGAATGGTATGAACATATTATAAATGTACTTCCTTGTTTTTCTTTTGTGTATATAATGGAGTTCCTCTATGGAGGGGTTCCTCTATGTACATACAAAAGGGTTCAATAAAGTCTGTTGAAAAGTCATCCTTTTAAGCAAACAAATAACCAGTAATGATAATCAAAGAAGGTATGGTAATATATCACTGCTTTTCAGAAACTCATAAGAAATTCTCAATTTCATCTTTACTGATAGATTTGTACTGCAGCTTCAGTATTATAGCTTTAGCATTGCAGTGGTGTTTTGCTTACTCTCCTGTTATTTTATTGAGCAGAACTGAGAGAATGAGGTTTCCTGCGAGCTTAGGGCTTAGAACAGTGAGGAAAACTTAGGGTTTTTTGTGGGGGTTTCTTTTGATAATTTGAAATGAATTTCAGTTTTATTTTCTTGCCCTTGATTATTGCACCATAGCACTGCTTTTGTACTCAGTTCAGTGTGCTTGCTTGCCTCTGTTAACTGATAGGAGAAGCTAACACAGAAAAACACTTCCTGCCGTGCCCATCCTAGCACTTTCCTAATTGATTTAATCTCTGCTCCATCAGAGCATCGAAGCCTCAAACCTGTTCCTTAACCCAGTCTATTAGTCTGATGAGAATCGTGCCATGAGAGGGCCTTGATTTGTCTGTCTTTATTGACTTAAAAAAGCCAGCAGCCAAAAAACCTTAATCTTTGCTACATTACAAAGCTGTGGACATAGACTTAAATCACTCTGCAGCAGGCTAATAGGGATATTGGTAACTGATTTTCTGGAAGAGTTTAGACAAAAATCTCTGGCTTAATGAAGTATTTTGCTTTTTATTTTTTCTAAATTGTGCAACAAAAATGAGCAAAAGAGCATTTTGTTTCCATTAATTTTTGGCTATGCAGAAGCTATGTAAGGTCAAAGACAAGTCCATTAATTTTTTATTTGTCCTGTACAGCAGGGTGTAGTAAAAACTGGTTTTCTACTCAAAAATACTTTGCCCAAACTGGTTGGCCCCTGATTTTTTCTTTATCCGTAATGATTTATATTTCTTTTAATATTTGGCTTTATGTCCTTCTCATTGTATATGATCAAATTTAAATTTCTGTAAATGCGGCACAGAATTGTGATAGATGTATTGACACCTAAATGGACATGGTTGCATGGTGATTGATAGAGAGAATGTCATACTAACTTCCATGTTTGAATTTTTTCCTAAGGAGTTTGTTTTTGGTTTTTTTTTTTTTTTTTTTTTTTTTGTGTGTTTTTTTTTTTTTTTTAACTGATAACCTTTCTTGTCTGTACTGAAACAAAGCTGCTTCATGAGGTGATGACACTGGTGACTGGTACTTACACAGAGAAAGAATCAAATACAGTTGTTTAAGCTGCTTTTTCTCTTCCTACAGTCTTCTCCATGAAGAATATTCTATACCATACTTTTACATCATGGCTGTACAGTAGTTTAAACTGCTAGTGGTTACTTCTAGGTTCCAAATTGCTGTAGTTTTGAAGTCATGGCCACCAATTAATTTTCAGTAAAACACCTGACTAGTTACATTTTACTTAAGTTTCTTAAGCCACATTTAGCGTGAGCTTGCTCCTTTTGTTCTGCAGCATTAACATATATTTGTGGAGGATTTAGTCTCACTTTCATCACATTATTTTTTACCTGAGGTCTGTATTGTATTGAAATATCTCTCAGTTTGCTATACCCACCTTATTTGGGAACATAAAAATGTTGATAACATGGAAATCCTGAATAATCATGGCATAGAATATGAAACACATTACATTTTAACACTTGGGTTTTTGGTGAATTTTTAAAGTTTCACTTGTGTATTTAAATCTATTAATATAATTGTTGAAATTGTTTATCTTGGAAACAAAGTTGTGCTGAATCAAGCTGGCCAACAAAAGGAGGTACTTTGTTTTCTAGGGATGCATATCTGCTGGAATGGCATGATGTGGTTAGTGATTCCCCAACATTAGGGAGATTAGGGAGGACTTCTGAAGTCTCCAGTGTACTCAGGTAGTGAGTGCTGTCATCTGAGACTCTTGTACACCCTGCTATGCATTCCTCCTTCCTGGAGAGTCATATTTTGCCATAATTTTAAATGTGAAAGCTAAAGTAAACAGTCTAGGCAAGCAAGATTTGAAAAATCCGTCAATCTTATTTTCATTTAGTAATTTGTATATACTGAAGTAGAATATAGATCTCTGAGCCTTGAGGTGACAGGAAGCTGTCTAACCAGATACAGCCATATGCCAGACTGTGATAGCCTTGGCTGTACCATGCTCTGCTGCATGTAGCCAGGCATCCCTCCTCTGCTCAGCAGGTGTATCAAGTGTTGTGGTCACAGAAAAACATAAGTGTTTGTCCTACAAATATGTTGGAGGAAATAATTTGATAATGGAGAAGAAGAATACACACATGCTGGATGTGAGGCAGAGGAGATTCAAAGATGCAAAATAATGTTTATGAAAAATATTACCGTTACAAGTATCTAACCCTTTTCTTTCCCCATTATTTTCTGTTTGTTCACTGCCTTCCCCTTAGAAATATTCTAGGTAAAACAACATTGTGAAACATTTGGTGGTGAGCCTGTCAGCATGCCTTTTTGATCACAATTATCAGACAATCAGTGAATGTATACATACAGTTGTTAGATATGTATTTCGTCTTCTAAATGGGAGACAGCTGGTTATTCAATCTATTGATTGAGCCCTGGTGTTTTGTTTTTTATATGAGTTGTGGTTAAGTACATGTAGTAGTTATTTATAATACACAATGATTTACTTAACACTTTCAAATGCTTTATATTGCATTTGTAGGTATGTGACTTTGCCCTTATTAAAACATTCAGGACTAACACAAAGCTTCTCAGTGTGTGCATGCTAAATTTGTCGGTATTTGAAATGTCTGGCATGATAAATTATTGAATATATTTATATGGATTGACTTTTCAGGGCTTACTAGTAAAATGGAATATTTTTTACCTAAAAGTGGCTTCATGCTAGGAAGGTTTTGAAGGCATTACATATGCACAAAGTACTTGTGATATAATCCACTTAATTCCTGTCTATTTTGTTTGAACTGTAAAGTCAAGCACTAGGCAGGTCTCGTGCATTAGGATGTCTGGTATTCTGTCTGCATTTGCATGTGATAAAGCTACTATTCTGCATATATTTCAGCTTCATATGGGCAGCAGCACATTCAAGACAAAACTAATTTGCATTTATGGCTTATACTTTAAGAGCTACCTCTTCACATTCTCTTCATGTCAATAATCCTTACAGTGATTCTGCTGAGACCCAGAAAGATTACGTGTCTCTGCAAGTACGACTGTACAAGTACTATTGGTGCTATACAACACCAGATTGGCTATTTTTCTGTTATGTACTTGGGCAGCTCTTTTAGACACATTAGAAAACATTTTAAGATGCATCTTTGCTACTCTGGGTGCTACTTCTTAAAACTACAGTACTCGCCAGCAGTTTTTTGATAGAATCAGCTTTTATATGGTTCTATTATTTTATAATTTTTTTATTAACAAAGAGCAGTTGTATCCTGATGGAATGGTGTGGCAGTGGTAACTGAGTGACTAGAATGAAGTGTGTGATAAAGTGTCTGCGCCTGACATTAATTATCTCTATGTGGAAAACATAGACATAAGTAGGTATAAATATATTGCGAGGAAGATAAAAGTCTGCCTTTGACTTTCCAAATGAGAGAGCTGTACATTGCAGTAAGAAATTCAGCTGTGGTGTTTATACCATACTAGGACACTAGATGTTCCAGTGTGTGTAATTCTTATCTAAATGTGAAAACACCAAATTGCAGCTGGATGATAGTACTCCTCATCTAGTCATACTCTTTTAGAGGTACTCCCAAGATATTCATTTTAAAGCTTTTCAGAGTGAAATGCATGAGGAAGAAAAGGTAACTTAATTTTTCAGCCCGGAAGGAAAGTCTGTCTGTAGTATAACAGAGAAGATAATTTATTCAAAGACAGTTCTTTATTATTTTTTAAACCTTATTCTTGTAATCTTTCCAGCATCTGTACCTGAGTAAGCAATAAACAAACTAAACTAAGGCATTGTAGAGACATTTTTTACATCTGTCTTTTTTTGGAACCCATCCAAATTGGTTAAGTTTTCTGAACTGTGTTAATTAGTCCAAATCATTCAATCTTTTTCCCATCTGGATTTACCTCCTTAGTATTCCTAACCAGCCGAGTCACTGTTTTGCATGGCAAATGTCATGATAAATACCTAGTTTGTATGAGCTACATGAAAAAGTCGTGACACAATTTTCTCACTTCTTTAATATGTCAACTGGCACAATATGGTGTGGATAATTAAAAAAAAAAAAATATATATATATATAGTGTAGTATTACTTAAGACAACTAAGTATTTGGCAATGGAAAGTAAAAAATCCTTAGAGAATAGAAAGAGTATATTTGTACTTTAGGTAAATACACAAGTTATACGCAATGATGCCCAGATTTACAATTCTGTTCTAAGACTGTCATATAACCTTAATTTTTTTTTAATCTTTTGAAACAAAAACTTATGTGTAGTTCTTGCTGCTTTTACAGTAGCTTTTTTTTTATTAAGTTTGAATTTTGCAAGGGAAACTGTTCAGTGCTTTATTGAAATTTAAATATGCCCTCTTGAATGAGAAACTTTGTTTTTATAAGTATGTAAATTGTTCCTAAAATGCACAATAGTAGGTGGTTCAGAATTTTAGTGCTTGTTCAGGTATCAGAAGACATTGCTGTCTGTGTGTCTCTGAGGACTGTGGGAGCAAAGCATTTCCCACTGTAAGATCAGGTTTATGAGCACCTGAGGAACTTGAACTATCTGTCTATAGGATCTGATAAGATGCATCCCAGAGTCCTGAGAGAATTGGCTGATACGCTTGCCAAGCCACTTTTCACGTTATCTGAATAGTCATGGCAGTCAGGTGAAGTCCCAGATGACTGGAAAAAGGGAAACATTGTACTCATCTCCAAAAGGGGTAGAAAGGGGTCCCTGGGAATTATTGACCTGTCAGCCCCACCTCTGTGCCTGGGAAGATGACGGAACAGATTCTCCAAGAAACTATGCTAAGGCACATGGAGTACAGGGATTGTGCTGCACCTGGGTTGGGGCAAGCCCTGGTGTCAACACAGACTGGGGGATGGACAGATTGAGAGCAGCTCTGCTGAGAGGGACTTGTGGTTGGTGATGGATGAGAGGCTGGACATGATCTGGCTATGTGCACTCACAGCCCAGAAAGCCAAACATGTCCTGGCCTGCACAAAAAGCAGCATGGCCAGCAGGGTGAGGGAGGGGATTCTGCCCCTCTGCTCTGCTCTGCTCTGTTCTGGTGAGACCCTACCTGCAGTGCTGCATCCAGCCCTGGGGCCCCAGGAAGGACATGGACCTGTTGGAATGAGCCTAGAGGAGACCACCAAGATAATTAGAGACATGGAGCACCTCTCCTGTGAGGAAAGACTGAGAGAACTGAGATTGTTCAGGCTATAGAATAGAAAACTTTGAGGTGACCTAATCGTGGTGTTTCAGTCCCTGAAACGAGCCTACAGGAGAGCCAGAGAGGGACTTGTTACAAGTGCATGTAGTGACAGGAGAAGAGGGAATGGATTAAACTTGGGAGTAGGTTTATATTAGATGTTCATAAGAAATTCTTTACTGCAAAGGTGGTGAGACACTGTAACAGGTTGCCCAGAGCAGAGGGTTTGGAACTTTAATTATATCTAAGATGATCTTGCAACCTAGGCCATTCTATAAAGTCTTATATCACTAAACCATAATCTTCTAAGTTAAAAAAAAAAAAAAAAAAAATCATTGCTAGATAACACACCAGTAGCCTAAGGCTGAGAGAATTGCCTGAGGAAGGCTGCATTTTCAACTCAATTGTGGAACAATTCCTTTCTGAACTAAAATGTGATCATTATTGAAAAATAAAATTTTGCCAGAATTTAGCAGATTAGATTATATCTAATATGCAATAAAAGAGTTTTAGAAGAGTAGTGAGAGTTAGATCTTCCTGTGAATGCTGAGATCCACATTTGCAGTAAGGATTCTCCTTGTCCCACATCCTCAAACTGAGTTCATTAGTTTCTAAGGAAGACCACATTAATTAATATTCTCCAAAACAGTCCTATGGGCTATGCCACTGCTGCCTGGTATAAAGATTTCACCTGTTGGATAAAGAGGGAATTTTATTTATATGGTCAACAAAAAGTGGCACAACAGAATTAGTTCTAAACCTATTTTTATCCCAGTACAAGCTCTGTGGTTTTTTGCAGTAGAAAAGTCCCGTGGGAAATGATGAATTAATTTTCTTCCTGTTTTTTTTTTTTTTTTCCACATATTTAGGCCACAGATCTGAAAATCTTCTTAAACCACGTAAATCAGTAAACATTTTAAGTGGAAAGGTTACTGTACTGCCACTGTTTAAACAGAATTAACTTTTTGTCCTAGTTAATTATTTACTTTAGTCTGGTTATTTTAGTTTATTGTACCTTCACTTAGTCTGAAGATATAACTGGATTGTTGTATGTGATGCTGGCATGTTCAGAGTTGGGTTGGTTTTTTTTTCCCCCTCAATAATACATGCTGTTGGAAGTCTGTTTTTTTTAAGAGAGTTATATAAATATGGGTTAGAAGGGACTCCTTTTTTTCCCAATGGTGTATACACTTAACAGCATGTTTAATTCATCCCCTGAAGAACATGACAGTTCACTTTTAAGATTTATTTTAGCTTTTGCACTGAAAAACAGGGGTTTGAAATTTTGATAAGTATCTTTGCACAATACATGCATACTCTTTTCAGCCTTGTGACAGTTGGTGAATGTGCATTAAGAGATCATCTTCCTGTCCCCCACAGGAGATCACCTCCACACAACATATGCAGCATTTATCTGCCAAAATTCAGAAGTCTCTTGAATCAAGCTTTTCAAAAATTCTTCCATCTGGAGCTCTTAGTGTTTTCCAGAGATTCTAGAAACCTACCAAGAGAAAAATCAGAACATTTCAGAAGCTATAGTTAAGCTTATAAATCTTTTATAGGAAAAGCATTGTGAAACAAGCAGCATATAATTTTAAAGACCTGTGTGTATATTTCTATGTTTTAATATAAAAAATGCTCTTTACACATGTAAAATGCATATATTCAATGTATAAACAAAGAGAAATAAACTGTAGCTTATTATTTTTTTTCCCCTTCCATTTGTAGAGAGATTAATACACAGGATTAATGTCATAAAAATGGCATATATTCCCTGGGAGATTGTGATGTTCTCACTACACCATTAATTTGATACTAATACCTACTGCAAGTTTGTAGTATTGGCAAGTGAAAAATATCTGCTGTTTTTAGATCAGAGAATTTGAAAAAGAGAAGCAAAAATGGATTGACAAAAATAAATGGAAATTGCAAAGCCTTTATTCTTCTCACACTCTTCTCTTTGGTTTATATACACAGGATCTAAATCCCTAGTTGCCTAGACAGGGCAAAGAAGGATAGAAGTGATATTTTGAATACTAAACAATTTCTTCAGTACAGCTTTTTGGCTAGGAAGATGTAAACCTTTTTCTGTTAGCTTTGCAAAAATATTCTTTCAGTTGTGGTGGTCAGCACAAAGAAAATGATTATTGAAGAACAGGGAAGTGAAAAGGATAAGTAGATCTGCTCCCTAAACCTTGACTATTTATTTGAAGAATAACAATTGCAGACTATCATAGTGGTCAGCATTCAAGACTGAATGGGTGCAACTTGTTTTAATTGAAATTGTAAGGTAATTTTAGAGTTCCAACCTATCAGATGATTTCATTTAGCCAAAGGCTCATATTATAGACTACTTTTTCCTTACAGATTTTGACAATCTGATTTTATGAAATGGTTGTCTTGGTAACCCATTCACTTTGCTTCCATCTACAAAAAAAAAAAAACAAATGAAAAAACAGTTATCTGGCTTGAATTTTTTCTCAAATCTTCCACCACTCACTTATTTTTATTTTTGTGTTAATTAACATACAAACTGGAACCTAAAGTAATACAAATATGTAATATACAACCCTGAATAATGTTGTCTGTATAGCTCACAGGCAGATTACTTAGTATATAATTCACAGGAGGGTTAATTATAAGCTCTTCAAGGCAGTGACCTCATTTTTGGAGACATCTGTAAAGTGCCAAGCATAATAATGGTGCTATCTGAATAATAACACAAAAACTCTGTAAAAAATAATGTGTGAGTTAGAAAGTAAATTACCATTTGTACATTATATATATTTTTATATACATACACACATATATATATAATGTTCCCTTTATTTGCATACTTAGCTAATGGCTATTTTTATCAAAATACATTTGCACAAATTGATTTGTTTATATCATATTTTCAACTTTTGTAGTATGGTTGAGTCTGTAGTAGGACTGAGCATTTGTTTTCATGAGGTACAGTACTTTGGGAGGTTTAAGTGCCATAGGAAAATTTGAAAACAAAAAAATGTAAATGACAGAAAGGTTATTAAAGATTGTCAGAAAATAATGTTATGAGTTAACTGAAATTGTAGGAAATTAGGGCATTTAATGTCAGGGTTAGCAGCCTTCTTGTATTCAGACTAGAAGGAATAGCTCAGACCGCATAAAGCCACACAGGAGCTTTCAAATTTGGGAAAGCAAATTTGAAATGCACTGAGAAATTTAGTTAGTATGTGAAAAATGAGTAAGAAAATTCTGCCAAAATGGAACACAGCTGAACAGTCTTAAAAAACACACTGGTTAAGGCATGACTGATCACATCTCCAAGTGAACAGAAAGAAAGAAACAGGAAAAAAGCCATGTGCCTTCATGATACAGTTTAAGATGTAAGGCTGAGAAAAAACATAGCTCCCAAAAGAAAAGGAAAGCAATGAAGCAATGTGTCAGCATTAGTTAAACTAGAAAGGAAGAAAACAATAAAAGCATAAATAGAAAATTAATTCATTTTCATAAAAGGTTTAGAGGACTTATGAAAAGCTTGGGGAACAGTATAACGAGATAAAGAGAAAATAGAATCAATATTAGGAAAGGTAGGTAAAAGGAATGAATTTGGTTTTTTGTTTGTTTGGGTTTTTTTTCAATAAGAAGACCTGAGTCCCAAATCATAAGGTTTACATCACTTAATTTTTTAAATTATATATATTTTTAGAATTTTTTAACAAAACTAACCCTTGATTTTTCCTCTTTCTCTCTTTTCTCCACTAACTCCCACAGGAATACTAGTTCATAAGAATTTTTTTAAAAAGAAAGAAAAAAATACTTTGACATGTTAAGCAAAAGATTTGCTTTTTTTTGTTTTTATTGTGTCAGAGAACAGATTTCATTTTCTACTGCTTATTTCCTGAGATGTCGTTTCGGCAAGTGGTTATAAAAGTTTGATCCCATGCAAGAGTTCAGGATCAGCTTTTCTTAGGTCATGTGTGATACCTTACCTTAGCTTCATATGGTGGATTTACTTTATTTGTTTTTTGTTTGTCATGAATGAATGTGAGAAATTGTCATGATTTCTCTTTATATGCAAGCATTTGCTTTTCATTTGTAAATCACTGGAAACCAGTAGAAACTGAAAAGGGGAAGGTGCTGTAGAAATACAATTGCAGAAAGTTAGTCTTCTCATTGTTGATGGTTTTACAATTAAATCATAATATTCTGTCTCTCAGTCTGAATGTGATGTGCAGACTTCCAAAAGACTAAGCATATGTTCTCTAATAGCTGTAGTACCCTGTGCAGCTTAACTCTGGCAGGTGGTTCGTGGACTCCTAACTGTTTCATTTCACTTCCTGCATTCTGTTCCCATAACGCTTGTGGTGAAGATCTCCAATATTTATGGGATTCCAGACTGTCTCAAACCTTACTCAAGTCACTTTTGCTTCTCCTGACGCCTGCTGTATCAGCTTTTATTTGGCCTGTGCAGCTCCAGTGAGGTCCCACTTTGTTACCTGCTTGACACAATGTTGGGGATATAGCTAAGGGCTCCCAAAGACTTAAAAAATTATAAACTTTCCATGCTCTTTTTGTCCTTATTACTATGCATTCTCTGAAATAATATTTTACTTGAACTAAATTGATGAAAAATGCAGCTATACACAATTATTTATACAGTTAAATCAGGCAGTGGGGTTCCAAATTATTATAAAATGCTTAGGTAAAGAATGGTAACAAAAATACTATTAGATATTAATGTGGCACTATCATCATAAAGCCCTTCCTCTTTTTTCTTCATCTGACTTTGTTTCCTTCTTGACCAAATGACAATGATAATTTCAGCATTTTTTCATGCCTTTTCAGTCGTGTTTAGATTTGATTGTGTATCTGTTCTGTCAGGTCTTCTCAGGTTTAATCTTTTTCCCTGAAATTCCTTCATTTGTTTCATACAGTGGGAGAAAATTGTCATTTGGCATGACTACAAGCTTGAGCGACTTTCCCCGAATTCTTCCTTTGGTGAAAACCACCCACATTTGGTGAATATCTTACTGCCAGTAGCATTATCATAGTAGGGAATTTTCAAAGTCCCACATATGTATTTTTCTGTGTTGTTTACCTTCCCTGTTTTGGTATGTCCCCACAAAGCACCAGCAGGCTTTAGATTGCTGTGGGTACACCAGTCATGTGTGAATGGTGTGTACAGCTGGCTAGGAGCCCAAAATCATTGGTCCATGGACTTGCTGAATAGGAAAAATTCCTGGTGCCTGAGCACATGGCTGTACGTTATGTTGTGTGGTAGGTGAGATTTTGGCTTTAGGCACAGATGGATAATATTAACACATAATTTTTTTATGCTAATATTAATAAAATAACAATTGTAAAATGTGGGACATGTAATACAAGATGACACGTGGTGGATTAAACATATTAATATTCATTTGGAAAGATCATTAGTACTCAGTGGGACATCCTGCTGATGGTCTTTACACCACTACCTCCTTTCCTCCCCTTAATGGACCAAATTTTCCTGTGTCACAGAACCTTATCTTCCTGGTCAGATAGGGATATAGAATAGACATATAGCTTTGGTAACTTCCTTTCTGGTATGTATTTCAGGTTCTATTTCAGAATTTTTGGCATGAGTCTTTGTAGTGGTGCTCAGTTTAATAAAAACAACGGTAATTTTATCCTTTTCACAAGGCTAATTATTGCCCCCCAGATATGTAAAGAAGTATTCATTTTGTGTGCATGATAGATTGATAATTGTACCAACCAAAACTGTCAGCAGAAGAAACTTAGGTAGTAGAAATAAAAACGCCACAAATCTCTGTTGTTGTTTACTGGGTTACATAGTAATCAGGGAAATGAAGACTAAATAAATATTTATAATTGATACTCAGCAATGGGTCTGCCTTACTTTCTTGCTTATCTTGTAACTCTACAAAGCTTATGAGATACTTTATGAATATTTGTCCTTTTTGTTTTTTACTTCTGTCGTAAATCTTCTTGGTAGTTTATAGAAAACAATTTGTGTTTGAGAGAGGCAGATTACCGAATGTGGGAGTCATAGATGCTCGTACATTCCTGACACTCCACTAACGTTCTGTGTGTGACATACTGCAAGCCTTAGAGATGAACTGAATGTCCATCTGATTCCAAGGAGTTGTCATGAAGTAACTTGACAGGGGCAAACAGAGGTTCAAGTTAGCTGTATATGGATGCTGCAGGAAACCAGAAGTGGATTTGACCCAGGTGGTGTAAACCTAATAGCTTAAAATTTTGTTAGGCTGAAGACTGCTAATGGATTCAGGTGATTTCCAGAAAATAAAACAAAACAAAACAAAGCAACCCCAACCAAACAAAACAAAAGCAAACAAAAACCACCCAAAAGATAATTTACATTTATAGATGTTTATGGGTGGCAGAATGAATTTCCAGTTTATCCTAACCACATGATGCATCACTGTTGGCTCTCTGAATTATGTGGCAGTCATCTGTCAAGCTCATGGAGTCACAGTGCAGTGTGATTTCTTCTGGATGCATCAACACTGTCCCTTAGCTGGCATACACCTCTCATGCAGAGACACCATCAGGAAAGCCTTAAGGACAAAATAGCTGCCTTTCTGGAATATCTGACCTTGAAAAGATAATCTTATCTCTAAAAGCTATGAAAAAATTCCTTTAATTGCAGTGAATATATACAATATTACAAATTCAATATAACCTGGATTTCACAAATTGTGATATGCAATGAAAGTGAAAACCTCTTTTAGGACTTAAATGAGGTTCTTATGGCTGAAAGCTTACATGGTATTAGACATGTTTCAACTTTGGAACTGTATTTAAATCTTTTGCCATTGTTCTTTAATTTATGTATTTGAGCAAGACATGTTTCTCTTGATGGTTCTGGATGTAATATTTGTTATGTTTTTCAAGGAACTCTTTATTTTGAAGGAACACAACTTGATGCTTGTCTAGTTGCAAGCTTGCCTAGTTATGCAAGCATCTACAGGTGGGCAGATAGTCTTTTGCATGCGGGGCTGGGCAACACCCTTCACAACACCTGATGGGTCTGTGGTCATGCCTCCCTATTAAATTTGCTAATGTTTGAGTGGAGTGAGGGCATGGTAACTGATCAGTATTAGTAAAAGGTGAAATGAGCAGACTAGTATCTACCAGGGCTCTTAGCTGGTACACCATTTCTCCCCAGGCTCATCCAGATAAAATATTCCCCAAAGGAAGTATGAGTTTCTCTGTTACTTCTGTTTGGAGAGTTTTTGGAGTGTCTGCAGGGATGCAGCAGCAAGAGAAAGTGGAGATCTGAGATGCAGATGTCACTACCTGAAGATTGTGCAGAAGCATGAGTCATTTAGGCAGAAATTTTTTTAATTCCTGTAATTGACAGGCTTGGAAGATTGTTGTAGCAGAAAGTGGACAGAAACAAGTAGCCAGAAACACTAGAAATAAAAATATTTTTTAAACCGTGATCTCAGGAAGCCTGTGCCAGTTCTTTCCAGAGGGCTCTCAATATATTCTGGCAATACACTGCAGATTCCTATGCACTTCTAAAATACTACAGCTGTGAAAATCTGCAAATCATGAGCAGGAGGGCATACCAACAATCATTGTACTTGAGCAGAATCCTGATAAGTCTCAGAACTGAATTTTCCCCCAAAGTTCTGTTGTTACTGCCTTGTTTCATGTTGAAATGTAGAGATAGAGGAAAAGCTGGTAAGTAAAAAATGGCTACTAAAGTATGAGACTAAAATATTATTCAATATATACTTTAGTAGAATTCTCTGGTATGTAAGGCAGAAAAGTCTTAGCGTTTTTTTTCCCCCATCCTTTAAAAATTCTGGTTATGTCCATTTGTATTTCGCATCAGAGTATATGCTTTGCATGGTTGAAATTACTTGCATTTAAAAAAGAGAGATGAATTTTACTTGCAAGTGATATGCAGATATTGTACTGATACCATAATTATAAAATATATATGATGCCTAAGTTTTTACGTGCTTGCACCTGTGAGAGTCTATAAATAACCTATAGCTGATTTGTTTAAGAACTAACTAGACCAGATTTTCCCTGACTTATCTCACTCACATTGCCCCATTCATCTCTGTCTCCTCAACAGAGATCCCCAACAGGGATATTTTCACACTTTCTTTACACAGAGATTACTGCTCTTCCAGGAGGGTTGGGCAGAAAGTTGTACTGTTCCTCTGCTGTTTGTACTTACTCATCTTGGGCACTGTTAGCCAAGGACCCTGGATGACCATAACAATTGTCTCCATGCAGCTACCTGATCTCCTGAATCGAGAAGGATCACTTCCAGAATCTTTCCTCCAGCCAAGGTCTTTACCACCTTCTCTCCAGGTCCCTTTTTTCTGTCCTTTTCTTTCCACAACCCCAAGGCCCCAGGCTTCCCAATTTAAGCACAGTATGTGTCAGCATTTTAATTTGTGTTTTTGTCTTATCTGTCTAAAAATTTGAATATTTTGGAGACACCACTTTTATACCAGATGTTAGAAAGATTTGCAATCAGAGTGCACATGCAGCTGGCAAATAGAAAAATTCTACTTGAAGGTTCAAACCCTGAGTTTTTGACATGAAGTCCTCCTACCCACATGCATCCAATTATCTGCCACCTGTTAGTGTTCTCAGTTTAAGATGGAAGATTTTTTTTTTATAGCAGGTTCTGATACTCCTAAAATATCTGCAGCTGGATATCCTGAAGACTGACCCAGTCCCATACTGTTTGCTATACCTCTGTTCTTCCTGAGAATGGGGTTGTGAGTAGGGGTCAGCAGAAGGGACAAGACTTTCCAAAGTACCTTTGAGCTTCACCCTAAAAGTGTAGTAGTGTTTTAAAGGTAAGAGATGATATCAGACTTCCAACAACTGCATATGAATGATTAAGAACATTTTTGCCCTCATTATTGGATTATGCAGAAATTAACTACCATCAATACTCTTGGTGATAATATATTGTTTTACTGTCTTACCTTGAAGTTCTTGAAGCATTTTAGGGAAGAAATACAAGCATTCACATACCTCTGGTCTGGAAAGTACAGTGAAGATAGTTCACATTATTATCAAGCTATAATTTCAATTTTTTTTCTCTTTTGCTGTGTTAAGCCAGAGTTGATGGAACAAGAAATTTTTTTTCATATTTTGCAAGGATAATCAAAATGCCTGAAACTCATTTTTTCTGGTTTCTTATAAATACAAAAAAGTGCTTGTAATTAAAAGGTCAGGGTTTCTCTTTTCATATTATGTGGTAAATAGAAAACTTAATGAAACACTGTTTGCATTTTAATGGTTTTCATTGACTTAGAGTTAGAAATCTTCATTTATCTCAGACATGGTCTTTATATGGTCCAGCTATCCTTTGTGACTTTTATAACTGTACATGCTTCTATGCTTTACAATGTGCATTTATAAAGAGCCTTTCTAGATACTTTAGTGGATTCAAAAGATCTCTGATGTCCAAAGGAATATACAGAAGAGCCCACTGACATCAAGTGAGTGTATAATCTCTTTGCCTGTATTTCTGGCAGTCAGTATTTCACTGGAAATCTATTTATTCATAAGTGCTTTTTTCTTTTTTTTTCTTTATACCACTGTACTACCACACATCCTGAATTCTAAATTTCAAAAAAGTAAGTGAAGGAATGTCTTATAGGAAAAGCTCATACAAGTAGTTTGTGTTAAAGAGAATTTGCATTCTGGCCATATCCCCAGTGACAGCTGAAATGAACCCATTCAAATGATTTCAGGCATAAAGCTGTGCTAGTTGCAGTTTGTCTACAGATTTAGTCAATAAGAAATTGTAGAAAAATGCTTATTTCAATAAATAAGCATTAAAAAATGAGTTAAAGTTTATTTCTGTTAAAGATGATCCAGAATTTGTCCATTATTACTATGCTGGTGTTCACTGACTGACAGACTGATGTTTAATTTACATAGTGTTCCACATTTATTGATATGACTAAAAAATTTAAATATTTTTTACATGGAATTTCTATGTAATACATTAATCACTAAATCAGTATAGTGCAGAAATATGATTCTGATGTTTCTTTCTCTCCATTAATGCTAAATATAAAACATATTCTATATTTTTGTGGTTTGCATCCTAACTTGCCATTTGATTATTGAAGTTAAATGAATATGACCATGAGTAATTTCTATGAACATTATGATCGCTCACATCTGTTTATATGGGAGAATAAAGCTACCAGCTACCATTACTGGACAAATTCCTGAATGCAAAATAAAACCCAGAATAATCCCCAAGTTTGCTGATTACAATTTTGTTCCTCTTCATTTCCCCCATTATGTCAGGTTCACGGAATCATTAAGGTTGAAAAAGGTCTTCATAGTCCATCAACTTAGCACAACTATGATCTCCCCTAAACCATATCCCCAAATGCAATTTCTATTGCTCCCTAAGACAAATACCTGTCAAGTCTGGTAGGTTTATTTTGGTGTGAGGGGTTTTCTTTTGTTTTGAATTGAGTATTTCGTTGCATGGTAATGCCACATGTTATAAAGGCTAAAGCAGGCAAGAAGGATAATCAGGGAAACTTGTAGTGTTGGTAGTGTCTGGGATTGTTACCTGATATTCTCTGAACCTTTTTTTAAAGAGGCATTTCCATTAAAAAATACTTGTTGCAGAAGTACAGTGATGACAAATATATGAAGATTTGATGGAGTGAATGAAGGTGAAGCAACTGGCATCAAGTAGCATATTGTTTTCATTGGACTCTATTCTCTCTTCCTCAATATTTGGAGACAGTTTAATTCTATGGTTTCCCTGAGGTTTCTTTTCAGCCTGAATATCCCTAGAAGAAAATAGCCTTGCATCCTAAGTGTTAAATAGGGGGTTCTTTCTCATAGTTATGGTTTCCAATAATGGAAGGGATATTTTGGCCTTCATCAGATATTTAATGAGTATAAAAAGATTTGAGTAAAATTGGCTGTTGCAACTCCTCTCTGTATGATGTGAGTTCATGAAGAAATGAATGTGGCAATAAATGAAGGAGTTTAACTGGATGGGTTTTGAAGAAAAAAATATCTCAGAATCTTCAGACCAAAATAGTTCAAAATATTAGTGTTGCTACAGCTGAGGAATTATGTAGAAGTTTTGCTAACTTTTCAGGAGGTGTTTTCTTAAGTCCTGCTGTGTATTTTTTGTAGAGCAGGTCTCTATGTGGTTTATTAAATTTTACAGAGTAAAGCTTGAAGTCTTCAGCCTCAAGAAATTTACATGTGATAACTTTTTTCTGTCATGTATTCTTCCTGCTAAAGAATGTTTTTTTAATACCCTGAAGTGCAAATCAGTCTGTACAAATCCATAATGTTTATGTTATGTTGTGGCTGTTGACAGTTCTGATCATATTAGGAATTTCAGTAGATTCCTCACTTGTGTGTACAACCAATTCCAAAAAGTCAGCCCATGCTTTTTTTTTATATTGAAGGATTCTGGTTCTTTGTCTTCTTCATTCAGCATTTTTCAACACAATTTGGCATTATGCTGCCAGTAGAGTTCCCAGTAACAATGAGAGTACAGCTGAAAAAAGCTGTCCTTTGTAGTGAAGCCTTTTTCTAGGTTGCAGCTATAGATAGAGTTTAATAAAACAGCTCTTCCATGAGAGCATCACCTTGGACTGTACAAATAAAACTGTCTGCACTCTATGGCCTTCTGAAAATTCCTCTGGAACTGACTGTTGGTTTCAGATCTCACTGTGCATTTAGTGTGATTTTTTAACAAACAAAGCAACTGCTAAAGTTTTAGCTGTCACTTCCTAGATCTTTCAGGAGGCAGTAGAAGCTATACCACTTTTGATATCCTCTATTAAAATATGCCTACTTTGGGACTCTAAAATAACGATAACTTTTTTTACAATTTTTTGCACTAGATCTACCCCCTTCAAAGGTCATTATGAAGATCTCTTTCAGGCCAAGATATTATTGTTCTGATAGGCCAAGATATTAATAATATTTGGAGATTAGAATAAACTAAATTTACCAATAAGATTTTAAAAAACGAGCCTTTTTTTAATGTATGTTATTTCACTTAATACAGTAGATAAATGCTGGTGTTAATGCCTACAGAAACTAGAAGTACACCACTTGGAAGCAAAGATGGATAATTTCTTGTCTCTTTTAGCCTATACTTATCTTCTTTTAGGCTGATGCAGAAAAGGAGATTTGACACATCAAGAAACAGGTGTCAGGAAGCTGTTTATTTATGAAACTTCAGCTATGGAAAAGAGAAGAGCTTTCCAGTCTTTGGTTCTTTTCAAAATAATTTCAAGGTTTTAATATATTTTGCACCAGCCACGTGAAGGAGCATTTTGGCATCCCAAATAACATTCTGCAGTAACAGAAGGGAAAATTTTGAGAAAACCATGTTTGTTTGTTTTTTTTATTGTAGCAACGACTTACGAGTAAAGAATAACAGAAGAGCAATGATCTCTCAAACAATACCTTATTTCTTGCTTAACCAAAAAGAAATTTTGTTTTTGTGGAACATTCTTCATCGTTTCGAAATCAAGGAGTATGTATTGGTGTTATGTTCAACTGTATTGTAGAATTAGTTGTTTAACAGCTCAGGCTGTGTGATACTATAAGTATCCACATACATATAAGAATATTAAAATAAAAAATGTCTTCTCAAATTTCAAGCAGTATGTTTTTTATTAGGGTAGTTACCCTAAATATTGTATTTTGGTGCTGATTTAAGATCTCAGATACACATTTTTTACACCCTGGTAAAATCCTCCGTTAGTGGGTATAGAAATACTGGGAATTGAAAATATTTGCCTGCCTAAAGAAATATCTTAAACCTGAAAAGTTGTTTAGTGACTCATTTATGCTTCCTAAATGGTTAGTGATGAAATTATGCCATATGAAATGTGTGAACAAGTGATGTGTTTTCTCCCTAGTTTTGCTTTTACCTTCCTTTGTGTTTTCACACTATATGAATTTCATATTTCAATTTCTTACTACATAGTATGTCAGATATGTCCTAAATTTCATATAACTCATGAAATTACATAAATATCAATAAATTTCAGTATTTTTCACATTTAAAAAGAAATTAAGAATTATAATAAATAACACATCATTTATAGTATGGTGATTTACCTATAGTATACTTAGGGACAAATGTAATGCTTGGGTCTTCAGTTTTCTTGACTTTTTTTTTTGAAAATATTTTTTTTTTTTAATCTCTTCGCCACAACTATTCCTTGTTAATTCTTAAAACCTTTGAAGTTTCTTTTCTCTGTTCTTTTATCTTCTTGAATTGGAAATAAAAAGAGAGGGCATACCTTTGTTTAACTCTTACATAAGTGGATGCAAATTATGGCTGTTAGATGTATGAAAAAGCTAGTCCACGTAAATCTGTTTAAAGCAAAGGTATAGAATACCTGTTGGTAAGGGATTTTCTTATCAGGATACCAGAAAGCTGATATAAGGGCATTGGGCATGACTGGTTTCTCTCTGATATTAGCAAATGGCCTAAATAGCTTTTGGAGGCCTCTTCTTTCTCATTTTATTTCATATGATAGAAATTAAAATCTGCACATCTTAAATATTGTATACTGTTATTTATATAGAAGTTCTAGACAAATCTACTGTTCCATTCTGGGTTAAAGGAAGCAAGCAAAAGAATAAAGGGGAAGAAGAGAGCATATATTACTCCTGTACTTGCCTCATGTCATCTAGCAGAACACTACAATGTCATCAGAGAGCTAGGACTGGAAATAACCCATATACTGTACCACCTTGTTGGGCCACTATGTTGTGTGTTTTTAATTTCATGAAAAGAAGGAAAGTGTTAGCATATAATCTGCTTGTCATAGGTTATGAAATTCTAGGAGTTACAGCTGTGTAGGCCATGTTATGACCAATAGAACTGCTTTGAGCAGTAAACTGTTTAATCCTTTGGGAAAAGATGAAAATTAAAGGAAAAAAGTTTTCAAATCTTCAGTTTCATAAAATGGTGGTGTAAAGACTAATACGAAATCAGTTTTACGAAGCAGGGATGAGGTTGCTGAAACTAAAAATCCATACAAGCTGAAATTTGAGCTAATTGCTCAATTGTAAACCCTGCAATATCTTTAGGCCATTATCTTTAAAATCAACATCTGCTCTACATGGTTACTGAGAAATTTAGTGTTCTACTTCTGTAGTGAAGGACATGTGTAGTTAATTGCCCAAAAGCAAATAGTAGTTTAAGCAGACTAGAGGAAGCCTTTACTTAAGATCAATAAACCCTCTGGCATTTCCTTGCCAAATTTGTCAAGAATATAAATAAATCTCTCTCAAACCCTTTGCTGTCTTTTAGAAGCATCAAATATTTTGAGATAAGAGCAGGAGATTCTGTGAAGTGTCCCTGAGAGCTTTTTCCTTGGCTGGGGAATCAGTCGCACTTTTAACTTCACTTCAGGGCTTTGACATTTGACATTCAAATAAGGCAAATAAAATAACTCAATAATCAATAAGGTAAATAAGTCCTATCAAGAACTAAAATTCTTGTTAACCTCTTTATTTGTAGGAGAAAAAAAGCCACCCTAAGCCTATGGAAGTAAACAGTCATATTCCTTTCTTAATTATTTGTACAAGATCTTGTGTTCACTTTAAAAGCCTTATTCCAGATTTACATGGCAGTGTTGCATCTTACACTGAATTGAACTCCACAATGAACTGACTTTGCAGTCATTGAGAACACAGATATTTTGTTGAAGAAATCAAAGGAAATCTTGTAAGAAGCTGTGTCATACTCAAACCAGTACACAGAGATAATATAAGGACAAAGAGAATATGTGATGGAATTTTGTTAAAACTTTATTATCTGACCACTGGTTGAAGAGAAAATATTGCTCAGCTAAGCAAGATCATGCTTTAGTCTTAAATATGCCAAATGCTGTCATGAAGAAAGAAGACAGCCCTTAACAGTCTTCCATGTTCAACTAAGGAAGAACAAAATTTGATACTATCTTTAGAAGAAATCTACTGTTATATTTAATACTTTCCTTTATAAACAGAAAAGAACAATGCCTATCTTTTTGATGTGTTCAAAACAAAATTTAAGAGTCTATCATATTTATGGATGTCAAGTAGGTCCCAGAAGTTTATATTCTTTGCAAAATCCCAAGACAGTTGCATTTCTGAAAGATGCTGACAGAGAAGACTTGGTATTTAAACAAGTATCAAGCTTTTTCTGTATGAAAACATTTTGAGACAGGAAATATAATTATAGCCTACTGTCTCTGAACTTGATCTCTATTTCCTTCTGATATTGAAGTTCACTTTCCTTTCACTTTTTTCTTTTCCTGTATATCTTATTATCAGAACACATGCACACAAAAGAAAAAATTAAATACTCAAAACTTCTTTGGATATATATTTCAATATTTTTAAATTGATGAAAAAAAAAAAACAGGCTTAAGGGAGGTTTTGTACCAGATTTATGCCATCAAATTCAGTTTGTTACAAAGTATGTTCAGCAATTTTTTGTCCCTGAGGAGAACTTATGACTCAATTCTTACTGAATCATTGCTCAGTGTATCAACAATATATTTCTAGCTCTTTAGAAGTAGTGGAAAAGAAGGAACTCAAATATTTTTGTTTGAAAAATGTATTTTTTTTATGTATATTGGTGGTTTTTTTCCCACTTTGACTGGGTTCTTTGTCTTCTTAGGACAAATTATTGACAGCAGCTTTAACCTGTGCTTCCCTGGGAAAAATTGCTTTGGCAGCTGGCCATTGTAACAGATTTTCTGGGTGACATGCATACTCTGTACTGATCTTGCCAAAGCCTGGTGTTTCAGATAGCTTCCTTTTCAAGAGCAGGTGTTCATTTATTCCACATCATTCTGCAGCCTTGGCAGATGAGATAAAATTCAGAACTAGTGCAAAAGACCTCATTGATCCAGCTCCATAGGAATAAATCTTAACACTTGGAGCTTGAAGTAGAAAATACAGAAAGAGGCAGAGTGTGAAGTGGTGAAGAAGATGCTTTGGTTTAGAAAAAAAAGGTGACCTATACCTGGACATACTGCCATATTAATTGTCTGAATTCTGGAGTTGTCACTGGAATATGACAATGGTTTGTCTGGACAGGAATCTTACAGTAATAACAAAAATCGAATTTGCATAAATAGTTGTATCTCATAGCAATAGTTTTATTCTTAGTTAAAATAAGTCACATTGCCTCTCTTATTTTCTTTTACTTTTAGTATCTTGATTTTATCAATGTTGTTTTAATTACATTTAATGTAAACGATCAAAATCCATCCGTAGTGCAAAACATGTGCACAGGATCTGATAGCAAAACTATGCTTGAGAACTGAATGTGTGCTAAAACCCCCCAAAATAATAAGGAAAATAAGGTCAGCTTGTATAGTTCTGTGGATATTGTACACTTGAGGGAGGTAAATATTTGATGAGTTTCATACTGTAGTAAACTATTTTCATTTACTTTCATTGCCAACACCTCTCTTCCCTTGCTTAGAAAATAGTAAATGCATTTTATCTTTAAATTATTACTTCACCCTTGCATAGATAATCTCAATTAAACCAGCTACAGAAAACCTTTGTTTTATGCATATCTTTATTCATCTCATGGTCAGTGTAAATGTTTGAAAGATGTTCAACAGACTTACAATAGAAAAATAAACAATTGTAGATTATTAATTCTGCTGAGAGAAAATAAGATTACTATAAAAGCTATGGAGTATGGGTATAAAATAAAATTCAACTAGAGCCACCTAGCTGATCCACTCTGTGGACTGAAGACGTTCTGTGATGATTCAGAATCTTATCACAATGATACAAGAATGAGCTATGTGTTTTCAGAGGACATGCTGTAAAATGATAGTGCATTTAATGGGAGGAAGAAACAAGAAGCTAAAATATTACTGCAGCTCTTGGGGACACTCCTGGTCTTGCTTCATGCATAAAAAACCAGCTTAGGTATTCTTATCAGTGTACACTGGAGAGGATGTAGGCCAACTACTGAGTGGGTTTCTCAGGTAGATTATGGAGCTTGTTTTGCTCTGTGATGGCACAACTGCTCTGGTGGAGATACCTGAGCCTACTGCTGTTCATGTCTGTATGATTTAGAATTACAGAAATTTACTATCTCAAAATAAAAGTTCATCAGATCATGAAAAATTAGCTATAGTTCTGTGAGAAATAAACATCAACTTTCTAAAATAAATTTACATTTCTCCTTTGAATGTAACCACTAGTCAAAACTTTGTGTCCTGCTGTGTTTTCAAACAGACATTCCAGTCTAGAAATTATAAAAGTTCATCCAAACAATATGTTCCTGTGAAATATTTTGTTCCCATTGAACTTGCCTCTTTACAATGAATTTTAAGCAAAAAATTACTGATCTGCTCAACCCTTTTTAAGAAAAAAAATCCATTATTTTCAGATTGTCAGCAAGACTGTAAGATTTTCTTTAGTGGTTTGAGACAGAAATGTGTCTAGCTTTCAGCACCATGCTAACATTGACTTCACAGTGGCATACTTTTTCTTCTACATTCTGAAATCCTTTCTCTTGATCTGCAAAGCAGTGGGAAAACACACTATATTATTATGTGTTTTGGGCAGACTTAATTTGTCTTAGAATGCTGTAGGTTAATTTTGCATCATTAAAAAAAAAAGAATACCCAAAGCACTTTGATATCACAGCGTGAAGGTGTATATGGGGCAATGAAGGGGAAGGAATATTGAGGAAAAAACCCATTCATATTACATACTCATAATATAAAAAATATATTTTGAAATAATAACAAACAAAAGAATCTCTATTTGGTCTCTCAACCTAATTGAATTTTGGTACTGACCTTGGCACAAAAAAAATTCAAATAATGTGAAATAGTTTTTGACATTTTCTAAAAAAAATTTGTACAGTGCAAATAAAACATATGTTCCTTAGTATTGGGAATATCAGTTCTGAGTCTTTCCTTCCCTTCATTTTTTTTCCTGTGTTCTGTCTTCTTGTTAAGACTGTTTTTCTTCCTAAAAGGAAGTTTAAAGCAACACAAACAACATCATGAGATCTTAAGCACAGGTTTTAATGAAAAAACTGGCCAAAGAAGTTTCATAAAATTTAACTTGCATTGTCTTGATTCTGTCCACTGAATAACCCTCTCATGCAAGTGCAGTTGTTTTTTGCTCCATCCCTGGATCCTTCACAGCCTGTTAACTTTCATTCTGTAGTACATTTGCTCTGGACATACATAATCCATGGAAAACACTTCTGTCTCCAGGGAAGATAACCATACTTATTGGAGAAACTGGACCTTGTAAATGAACTTATGAGGACTCTAAAGAGGAAAGAAGGGATCCCAGGTGATAAACAGCTGGGGCTGGGAGAAGGTAAAATGCAGAGTACCTATATTCTGACAGCTGTCTATGATTGGTCAAAAAAAACAGTATTGCTCTCTTTCCTGTTCTGCAGGCAGGGGAAATATTGACAAATAATCCTGGGTTGGGTGATAAATATTTTTCATAGCATAAATCATTATAACATGTGAATATTTGCATTTTAATAGAGGAAATCATGATGAACTATTGAGCCTGTGTTTTTCTTTTAGGATCTTTTTTAAGGGAATCTTATCTGAAAGTGTGTTCCTATGGGTGTATAAAGTAGTAGAATAAAACTATTCCTAGTAGAATAAAACTATTCCTAGTGAATTAAAAAGTAGTCTTGTAGATTATGTAGTTCTTAGAGACTTTTGATACTGTACATCTCCATCTTACCTACAGTTGTCACACAAATGCCTACAGCTAAAACACAGCATAGTAATAAGACTATTGATTTGGAAATGCAAACTGCACAATAGAACTAGATTCTATCATTTTAACTGATTTTTACAAGCAGTAAGTTCGTATCTTGTTGCCAATGTCACTGTAAGTTTGTTTCTCATTTACTGAGACTAAGATGTATGCTTTTTGCGAGAAGATTCTTAAAATTCTTACAAGTTTCCTATGTAAAGAACTCACAGCACATTAACTTGCCCTGGTTGCTCCGAATATTTGGAACCTTTGAAAGATATTATTGTTTTGAAAGGATTTACTTTGAAATATTATTTTAAATAACAGTATTAATGGTTCTACAATTTCAACAGTATCCTAGTCTAACTTGTTTCTTAATGCAGGTTAGTTTTCTTTTTGTTCAGCTGTCATTTTTTACTGATCCTATTTTTACAAGCTTCTACATTTGTATTTATCTTGTCTTTGTAATACTACTGCACTGATGACTGCAGAACTATTTCTCTCAGGAGGATCTGTAATGTGCTGCTGCTGACCTTTAAAAAGTCCAGGCTCTTTTGGATAGTAATCAAGTGGAGATTTTCTTTATCCTTCAGAGTAGATGCTCCTAGAGGTCTTGAAACAGAAACCAGAAATGTCTATTAGTCAATTTGGTGTGTGTATGTTACCAAGAAAATAACATTTTTGTATGTCTTTCTAATGAAGAATTATAATCCTTTTTGTCTTTGCAAAAAGGTATGTTTTTAATGAGTAATTATGATCCTCTTCTTTTCAAGAAAGTGAGTGGATTTTTTACCTGAAAAAAATTAACTGGAACATATTCAGTGATTCTTGAGGCCCATCTGGCATTGGACACAAGTATAATGGCCAGGAATAGCTTTCCCAGGAAGACTGGGAAACTGGATGTGTGACAGTGTACCTTAATGCTGCACGAGAAATAAATGTTGCACCAGGCTCCCAGGCATTGTACTTTACTCTGATATAAAACTGCACATTGAGCAGAACATGAACAGACACTTACCATCCTAACTTTAGGTGTGTGGGAGTGGGCATCATGTAGAAAATGAACTGTCTTCTTTTTTTAGTGCAATTTTGGAGCCCATTCAGCCAGCATAGCTCTTCAAATGCTTGTTGGTAGGAGTCTTTCAAGCTGTAGTAAGGTTTAAAATAAAAAGGCCAAAAGAAAAAAAAAAGAAAAAAACCTACAAAAAAACCTTTCATCACCAGAGCTGCAAATTGTTCCATGCTGAAATACCATCTGCTCTCCAAAAGAAAGGATTTTTACTAGAATGCAGTATGTTTGGATGAAGGTGCACCCTGGTGCCTGTTTTTCAGTTTTCCTTCGTTTTATTTGCCCCACCATATTAGATACTGAAGTCTTTGACTTCTTTATTAAATATTAGTTGAGTGGATCTGAAATGTACACTCTCTGTCTGAAGGCATGGCCAAGTGTTAGAAGGATTCTTAGGTTCTTTATCATCATCATCTTAAGCATTATGTTGGCCTTTTCATGTCTCTTTAGAGTGATTTTCCTCAGAAGGTACTATTTGAGAAAACAGAAGAAAGTCTTTTAAGGTCATTTAGATGAGCTCACATAAACATTGCCATTTGTCCTTTGTGAAAATGAGCAGTTTTCTGTCATTAGAGGGAATATACTTGAAGATTCATCAGGATTTTTTACTGAGCTTTTTAGTAGGCAAAATGTAATGTCAACCTTCATGTATTTGTGCTATCCTAACCTACAGAAAAGTTGACTCTGTGTGAGGGTCTGATGAAAAAAAATCATGCTGGTTTGGCCCTGTTTTGCTGGCTCTCTCTTGTCAGAATTTTAAATGTATGAAAGTCAGATTTATTTGCAAATACAAGATTAAACTGTTTGCTACTTTGTAACCAAATGTTTAGAAAAAAGCATGTGTTTTCTATAACAGCAGCAAATACAAGTTTCTAGTTGTTATATTTGTCAATTTATGGAAATTGCAGCTTTTTTCTTTGCTTTTCTCTCCAAGAAGAACTGCCCTTTAATGGAAATTTATTTGCATAAAACTGTACATTTGCTCACATCATGCAAATTGCTTTGTGCTTTATATGTGTCATTCTTTCATGGCTCAGAGCCCAAGCAAACTTAAAAAAAAAAAAATCTAGTTGTGAGTTTCCTGATTCTAAAGATGGGTTTCTGGAGGCCACTGTATGTGATTGCAGGTAATGTTTACTATAGTTTATCCAGAAGGCCATTGGTTTATAAAGCGAGTTTATCATGTTGTAGGAGAAGCATTTGTGCTCTCAAATATTACTAGCAAATGATAAAAAAGAAAAAAGTAGTGTCCATTTCATCTCCATTACCTTGTATCTTGTATTAACTAGTCTCTTGGCTTATTCAACTACTCTTTCAATTTCTGATTTGGTAATTGAAATTCTATTCAAAGGTCTATGTAAATAGTGTGAGCATTTTACTTCACTCAGACTCTTCAGTAGTCTGTAAATTTGAGTCCACTGGAAGTGGCCTGAATTTTCAGTCTACCAAGTTGGCTAAATAAAGTTTTTTAGTGTTTCCAATACAGAAAAGCAAATATTTTCTCTATGTAAAACCTCATTAGTGTGTAATGCTGAATAAGAATAGGGAAAGACACATGAGAAATTATGTAACTGGAAAAGGAAGATGTTGCCTGTGCTGTATATAGTGCCTGCACATGCTGTTTTATGGAACCTAGTCAGTAATGTCTGTTTGGAGTCTTTGAGGGTTATACGTAAAGTAATTTTGTAGCATTGCTGGAACTCTAAATATTTACCCTTTTATATACTCAGTAAGTACACATCTGCCTCCCTGACTATGCATCCTGCATCCACACTGAGATTTGCCCACCAGGAATTCTCTAGCTATTCAAAAAGCTACTGTACTCACAGTGCTCAATGAGTTTTGTTAGCTACGCAAGGGAATAATTTATTGTAAACTGATTTTTTTTCCCCATCATCTCTTTTGACAATTTCTACTAGGCCAGGAAGTAGAGGAAATCCCTGGAGGCAGCTGAATTCTTTTTCCCGGTGCTGGTGTCTGTAACCTAGCCTAGTTACTGTTATCCCATGGCTGAAAGCTAATTGTCAAAACTCATGTAACACACTGATATGCTCCTTGCATTAAAATGGAAAAGAATGTCAGATTCTATTTTTTATAAGAATGCAGTGGATTGACTAACAGTGATCTGAGCATAATTTTGGAAATTTCCCATGATATTTATCTGCAATGTGTGGAATTAGAGTCAATTATAGTTGTTACAATAGCAGTTAGAATACTTTTCATAGTGCTCCCTAGTGATGTTTGCCTGCAGCATACAGAGCTCTGAAATCTTCACGTGGGGGGAAGATCATTCATTACGGAGAGAATTTTCATGCATTCATCTGCTCTCAGGCACTGTCAGATTTGGCTGTGTGTAATGAAAAAGACTAAAGGATTTGTTTTCAGTAAACTAAGAAAACAGTGTTGTAAATCCATACCAACAGTGTTGCAACGTTAAAAGCAAAGTATGTATAATTACAATACTTTTATAAAATTATATGCATGAGTTGTTTTGCATTTTGCTCACGTTTTTTGTGTCTTAGCAAACAGAATATTGCAGCTTTCCATGTTAGATTATATCCTGTTCATAAAATGGAAATTCTCAAATCAATGTTTTTTCAGTAAATTAAACAGTAATCCAGTGTCCTGGTTTCTGCTGTCATGTATGACATCTAGTTGTAAACACTCATCAAAATGTAAATGCCAATAACTTGCATATTTATCTTTTGCATAGTTAATAAGTTAATCTTTAGCTTGTTGGTAGGCTCTCCATGTTGTTGACATCTAATCAGAATATGTGGAGTTCACTTAAAATTCAGTATTTTGGTCTAATTCATTTCACATACATTGATGATTTGGTCTGCAAAACAGCTTTCTTCCAAATCCTTGGGTATCACCCTATATGATGTTTACTACTCTCAGTTTCATTTCATGCGTTGCATGTTCAGAGAAGGCAAAGTCCAGGTACTTGGCAAGTGAATCAGAATAAGCTTGTCTAGAATTCAGATAATATATGTAATTTCAAATTAATAGTTCAAAACTTTTCAAATACCTCCAGGTAGAACAGGTAATGCGAGAGGCAAAGTAGGAAGGCTGTCTAATCTTTATTTAGAATTCATGGAAAAAAAAAAAGAAATAGAAAATTATACGATGAACCAAAGCCTGCCCCTGTCTTGTTTCTTCAAAGTCTAAAAATACAAGGAACATCACTTGTCCGCTCTGTATGCTACTTCTCTATTTTGAAACAGCTAAAGTTGTGAAATGTCAGTTATTTTATTAGTTGTTAATTCAGAGAAATCACTTGGCTTTATGAAAAAAACATGTATTTTAATTTTGGCTTTATTATAATCTTTTATATAAAAACAGGTAAAGAAAGAAAGGTAGCTTAAATTTACACATATGATTGAAAATGCTAAAACATTTTAAAAACAAATAGATCTCCCAAACTTTAAAAATCTGTGAAAATTGTAATGCCCCTTCCAACAGATTGGTTTAAAGAAACATTTTTCTGGAATGTTTGGGGCAAGTGAGTGAAAGCATTGTTCAGAATACCTGTTAAAGTAGTCAAAACCCTTTTGTCTGGCTGTGTAGCTCTGTGCAGCCCCTTCACTACTGCAAAAAGAAGTGTAGTGGCAGTCAAAATAAATTAATTATCTACTTGCTGTTTGTATGGATGATATCAAATCACAAAGAAGCTAGTTCTTCCTTTTTAAAAATTTTTTCTATATTCCCATGGTGAGTACTGTGACTGTGGCCTGTTATCACACTGCAGCGGCTGTGGAGTACAACAGAGCTTTGTTCTCACATGGGAGTGATGAGTTTGCCATGTAAATGTAGGTGAAGGTGTGTGACTAGAATAATGGCATAGTAAACCTTACTAGAAATCCCAGACAGAATGGCCTAGACATAGTTGCCATGGACATAAAAATTGATACAGTAAAAAAGACATATTCTCCAATTGTTTTTCAAAGAAAACCCTGAGTTTCAAGTTTAACTTAAGTTGCATAAATACTTACAGATAAGTGTGGTATGGATACACAGATATGCATATCTTTTACATTAGCAAATTATTTTTCCTCAAATGAAGTTGTCTTGGTTTTATCCCTTTTTTTTTCTTTTTTTGCCTTAAACCTCTCTGTTGACCTTTTCACTTCTGTACTTATTTATTTCCCAGGAGTAAAATATATTGCTCTTAGCATAGTGTTGCAATGAAGAGCTTGTATAGGAGCTCAGTAAGACTTCCTGAGACTGTGACCTTTTTTAACACTAAATGGCTTACTTCTGGAGATAGATGTGCTAAACCTAATTTAATTAGTGCAGAAAAGCTGCAATGGATTAATTTTGACAGTTTCAAGTTTAAGAATTTAGCTGTTTACAATGATCATGTCTTTAATTTTAGTGCAGAAAATGTATATATTTTCATTTCCTCTAAAAACAAGCTTTTTCAAAATGGTTAGATATAATGTTAAACTGCTTTTTCAAAGAGGCCTTAATGTTATTTTGTTCAAGTTTATTGAATGAGTAGGAAGACTTTCAAATTGAAGATAATAAAATGAAAATAAATTTATTCAACAAATGTGACCACAGTCGACACGGGACATATATCAGCAATCTTTGGGAAAAAAAGATTTGTGTCTGTGAGAGACAAATGTTTTTTATTTATATAGTAATAACTATGTGTTCCTGAAGTATCTGTTGCTCTCTTTCTATAGTGATCTTGCTTTAAATGACCAGCAAATTTCATAAGATACTTTATATATTACATTTTATTGCAATATATTACAATATATTTCATATATTACATTAGAAAACTTTCAAGTTCAAAGCTTTTGAGAGTATGAGAAAAATGATTTGCATCTCAAAGACAAACATACTGCTTGAAAATTTTCTGTTTAACCATAATAAAATAACTATACATCTTTTAAAAAAGGAAAATCTAATACAAATCTTATATATTACAAATAATTTTTGAAAAACTTTGTTTTCACTGCTAAAGTACTAATACTTCTGTGAAATATTCTTTTGAACTTGTTTGATTGTATCTATTGTTTCTATGCAAATGTGATATATCATCTTGATTTTTGCTTTGTTTGAGTTCTCTCTCTGGAACTGCTTCAGTTCCATGAAATCATTTACTGGAAGGTAGATATTTCTGGCTGTGATATGTGAGATTAGCAAGCACTCCATTACAGTGGTGTAGCTATAAAGAACTACAGAGATCTCCAGCTATAGAGCAAGCTAGCAGAAAAGGAGATGCATGAGAAATAGAGCCATCATCATGGATCCTGGCTGCTGGACAGTGCTTCCTTATTTAAGGATTGGCATGTCTGTTTCTGTTCCATGTAAAACCTTTCCTTTCCTTGGAATTAGGAAGAACAAAATTTATAATAATAAAACAATCTAAAGCCAACATAAACTGTACTCAATAACTGCATGCATTTCCTATTTTAAAGTTAAGGCATAGGAAGGGTGAACTGATATATAGATTTCAGATGATATCTATATCTAGAGGTAGAGGTGAAACTACCTATTTGAGCTGTTAGGGTAGTGATAATTTCATGAAGTCTTGTAGTTTATATTTTGTGCAAGTCACACTTAGGTTTCATTCTGCATTATTTGAAATGGATTTCTTTCTAAAGAAATTTTAAAAAGAAAACTCTAACGGTAAGTTGCAGTCTTAATGCAATTTTGTGTAAGGATTAGGTTGGTCTGACTTGGTTTCATAATCAATGGAACCAATGGTTTAAAAAAAGGGTTAGTAGATGTTTGCCATTATTAGGATGAAAATGTTATGTGGCAACTCTACTTCTTGTTTTTAACACATTTCCCACCTTGTATTGCCTTTGGTCTTTCACAGATCTTTCTTTGCTTTCAAGTACCCATCTTAAAAAATAGTTCCCTAACTCTAGATTTCTATGAGGAAAAAATTAGTTATATCTAAGTATCTTACAAATGAACTTCTGTGAAACAAGAAGGTAGTCTTTCATGGCAAAGCAGCAGGTGAGTTAAAGTAATATGAAATATAATTTCAGTTTTCCTGTCTGTGTCCCATATACTATTTGTAAATGTCTTTTAGTATTTCAATGTACAAGTATAAATGCCTTTTCCACTCTACATAGAGAGTGAAAATGAAATGCATGCTTAGTGCAGGTTGATCTTGTGCTAGATTCTATTTTGTTTGGTGGAGAGCCATTTTCCTCAAAACAGTTATTCATTCCTTTACTTTAAAATTTGTTTTTTCATTAATACTTGTTGAGTTTTCTATTCCTTCTGGAGTCAGTAATAAAGGCTGTTTAACTCCAGGGGGAGATAGCTTAGATTTTATTTATATGGGCTTTTTGAAGCCAGTAGAAGTCAGTTGCAGATGTTTCCGTTCAGAAGAAATACATAACTAAATCTGAGGTCTTGGTAGAAGGAAACTTAATGACTGTTCCAAAAATAACCCTTCAGTTGTATATCACTAAGATTTTTAGTTGTAGACTTGGGAAATCATGTAACATACTGGTCCACAGAGACTTTGCTTATGACCTGTATCTTTCCAGTTATTATCTAAAAAAAAAAAAAAAAAGGATGTGTAAATTTTCACTAAATGATATCTGCAGATTGCATATTCCACGTTTATTAACAAATACTTATGTTTGTGTTTTATTTATGTCTGCAAACCTGCTTATTGATAGATTCATTGGATTGTGTTTTTAAATCAGATTAAGCTGTTAATTACCATATAGAAGGGTTCAAGTAGCATGTTTTAAAGCATTATACATACAAATATTTTTAAATATGTACAATGGCATTAATTAGTTTAATGGAGAAGTCTTCATAAGTAGTCATATCTTGATGGATAACAGTTATCTTCCCCATCATGATCTATTCCTTCCTGTTTTTTTTTCCTTTCTGATGTGTTAAAGTGACTGTCGTAAAATACTTCCATTAAAAGATTATGGGTTTCTTTCCAGACAGAAATATGCAGAATATTCAAACTTTCATACTGAAGCTTTTTATAATTCCTTTTTCTACTACTTTATTTGAAGATGTTCTACCCTTTTGGATAGTAAATATGACAAGCTGTGCATGCCTGTTTCATGGAGGAACATCTCAGTGCCTTGGAGTGGGGTGATGAGCAAAGATGGGGAGAGAATAGGGAAGCAATGCTGTGTTCCTGCTGCTCATTCCCCAGAGCAGATGATTCTGTCTCCCAGCTTTGAAGAGAACTAGCAAGATTACCAGCTTTGATTGTTTCCCAGGCAAATAGGTGTTCAAGGGAATAGGAGTAGCCAAGATGAGGACAGCCTGAGGGTAAAGGGAGCAGATGAAACAAAAGGAGGCTTTTGAGATAAAAGTGATGTGAAAACATGAGGTCATTAGAATCAGAAGTTGTGTATGATGTAGAGTAAAGAGAAAGGTCTATGTAATTCCAATTAAATTAAAGTTTTAATTCATTCCATTTCCAAAAGTCTGGGCTTTTTGAGTTCTAGAAAACTGCTTTCAGCTAACGGCTGTACAAAATACACACCCTACCCTATTCAGCAGTGAAAAGACTTGTGGGGTAAAAAAGGTCATTTAAGGAAGCTGAATATTTGGTATTTTATTCATATGCTTTTTACCACTATGCCCTGCACAGCTCATGGAAAATTTACTGAGATCAAAGTATTTGCATCTTACCTCTACTTGCATTTTTATTATTTATGAGTTTTAGACACCAAAAATTGGAAATGACTGCAGCAATGTGTGCTTTGGTTATATAAACGTAAGTATTCTGAGAAATCATATTAATATTATTCTGACTACCAAACTGAAAAGTCACTTGCCAAATAACCTGTTTGTTCCTCTGTTCCAACACCTGAAAAAAAGGAGGATGCTACCTTCTCTAATATGAAGGTGTGCAAACGTCACAAATTCCTATTAAGAGGTTTGTAGAACATTGCATTTAAACAGATGAGTGCACAGAAAAAATCATGAAGCAATGTTTTCTGGGTTTTCAAGATTTGAATAATACACTAAAAAAAAAGGAAAAAATATGTAGCTTAAAGCCTAGTATAACTTAACCTGTTTGTGAATGAGAAAAAAATAGTGCAGAATCTTATTTCAGTACATACTTCATAGAAGTTTTTCCTTTGGGAGAAAGAGTTTTGTTCAAGGCCGAGGAAAAGAATTGAGAGACTGATTCTATGAACTCTAGATGAGAGAGATGAAAAGGATACTTATTTTCTGGTTTTATGATCCATGGCACTGTCATTCACTTTCTAATTAGAGCAGTAAGTGTTGAATGGAATTAGTGTTACAAATTATTATTTTCAATTGAATCAAACCATAAAAACTTATAATTTTTTCAATCATCATCATCTATGTATTATTGATATATATAATATGCTTATAACCCATTTATTACTAATAATAAATTGTTAATTTATTTAATGTAGATATCTTAGATACATGATCTGTGGAGTACATGTAATGGATAAAGTCTTTGAATTAACTGAATCACATCTTCATTATTTGTATCATGTTTGTGAAGCTAGTTTGAATATTCCTGTCCCTTTAGCTTTAGAGCGATTTTGAAGCTGATAAATGTTGTCTGTGTTAAATCAGCCAGAAAACTTTTTTTAAGATTATGAAGATTGACTGTGTTATGCCTGAATTATTTGTATTTTAGGCAGTGAGTGCTCTGTGTCAGTAACTTTAATACTTATTAACTGCTAGATTGAGATCTGTCGCATTAAACAGCAATGAACCTAATGTACTGAAGACTCTATGACAGCTAATCACAACACAGTTGTCTGTACATTATTGTAATCATCTACCTTCAAAATATGAGTATTAGTTTATGTCCAAGGTGTGAATAACAGTTAATTATATACATTTTCGCATATATATAATTAAATTATTTTAATTTATATTTTTTCTGAAAAATGTCTATTGGTTTACATTGCAAGCAATACCAATACTGATAAAATCAATCTTCTCAAGAATGTACATATCCCTTTTCCAATATTTTTTCTTAACAATGTGTTTCTTTCTCTCCAGAAGCATTACCCCCTTGGGCACAGATAAACAAAACCATGGACATTCATAAATATCTCATATGCAATATTTTTTATATGAGTGTGGAACAATGAAGGTGTCATATCAACTGGTGCAATGTCATCTAGCTCTGGATTCCTATGTCATATTCTGTAGATTTTATTAGTTACGGTGTTAATTTGATTTTAGGTGCATTGGACAAGCCACAGGTTTTCAGCCAAGCACATTCTCAATACCTTACTAAATGGGGCCTTGTGTAGGTACCTAAATGGTAGCTGAGCCAATTTCTTTGACAAGCGGTGAGGTTTGCAGCCAGGAGTTTTTTGCTTAAATTAGTTCTTTGTTAGAATTACAATTGACAGGGCTGGGAAAGGTAGCACTGGTACCTTAAAGGAAGCATACAGCATGCAGGATGATCATTTATCTGTCCATCACAGAAGAAAATAAAAACAATCCTAGAGTGATGAAAAGGTTAGTTTCCTCTCTGACTGGCAAAGCAAATGAGGCATTTTGCTTTTAAAAATTATTTCCAGTCAATCCAAGGTAGCATCCCTTTGTTGTTGAGAATTATAGAGTCAGGAAGAAATACAGAGTAGCTTTTCAGGATGTTGTGCAGTCTCTGCTAAAGCTTGGAATGTACCTTCACTACATGAAATCTAAACCTTTGATCATGACTCATTATGAGACTTTACTGCCAAGCCACTGTTTCTCTGGTGTCACTACAACTTAGATCTGCATTTGGCAAAAGGTACTAATCAGGTGTATTGCTTCACAGTGCTCTTTTATTAATGTGTGATATCTAGTGATTCTCATCATTCATTAGAGAGTTATCCAAGTTCAACAAATACTTTGGCAGAATACTTTGGTGCAACAGGGGAAGTCAACAATCTATTTGATTATTGATAAAAGAGTACAATCCACTTTGATGGAAAATGGATTTTTGTATGTATGTATATAAATGTATACGTGTATTTATCCACATTCAGCTATCCTAAGATATGTTTCAGTTATTTAGGAAAAGAGGCTGTAGGTAGCCTGTTTGGGTTTTTTTTTCCTCCAGATTTCAGAGCAGTTAAACTGGATCGAACAAGAGAAGCTTGTTTGTTATCTTGGGATTAATACACACATGTGACTCCTAAACTAGGAGAAAGAGAGGATCTCTTCTTCCTTGCTCTTCTTCCTTCCTTTTCGTCCTTTGGGCTTAAATGAGAATAAAAAATGTTTCTTTATGTTAGCTGTGTCTTTAAACTTAGCTGAACACTTATTTTTAAGACCATGTAGCTCAAATATAAAATACATCTTTGATTTGGCTTTTAAAATTTGATATATCAGTTTGATGGTAACACAGACATTATAGGTCACTTAGCAAGGTGGATTTTCAAAATGTAGTTATTTGAATAGCTAAGTATTATAGATGAAGTCTTTTTGAAGCAATATTTTTTCTCACTGACAAAGTAGCTTGTTTCATTTTACTCTAACTCTGCATTAGGACAGTGAATTATTAGGTATCTGTAGAAGCAATCCATTTGAGATTTATTTGCCTTGAATATAAGTGAAGAAATGTGTTCAATGCATATGATGAAAATGCAAATCTAAGCCATGTTTCTGATGTAGGAGGTACCGTGATTATTAGTGAGCTTGCTGAATTACTTTTTTTTCTGTAGTGAGCGCAGTTTGTTAAACACTACAATTTGAACTGGACTATTGAATGCTTAACAAGGAACAAGGGACAAGAATAAGGGACAGTTCTGGATGAAATCACACCCAATATTAGGCAGTGTACAAAAATGTACTAATTCTATTACCCTTATTCAGCTTTAATTATTATCTGTTACTCAGATCAAGACAGCATCCATATGAGAAAGGGAGGGAGGGATTTTGTGTAATGTACTGTATTATATCAAAATACCATGTAATCTCCAGCTCCCCATATTTCAAATGAAAACAACTGTGACAGAAAGAACTTTAAAATTTGCATATGCACTAAGGATACAAAAGATATTAATAAATGAATTTGTAAATTAGGTCTTTGAAGGTCTTAGTAATTTTCTTTTTGAAAAAAATATTTTGCTGCACAATTTTCTCTTTTAAAAATACTGGTACTGCTTACAAGGAGATTTTACAAACTTAAAAATAAAAACTGCTTGCATTCCATGAAACCCTTGAGTTTACATTGGACTACTGGCTACTGACTACTGGTATCAGAATTCTAAAACTTCTAACTAAAACTTCTCAAAGAATTAAGTTCAGTTTAGAAAAGTTTTTACAACAATATATTTTCCTAGTACAAGTACTGAGCAATCTTATATTGTTATAGGACAGAGTAAAAGAGCAGTTGATTATTTCAATTTTTTTAAAAAATGGTAGCTAAAACTGAGCTGAACTGTTATGTTCCTTAGACTGTGACCACACTATTCCTTTTGCTTTAATGACAACAGAGAAGATTTGAAATATTTTCTGCATTTCAAAATATGTTGAAGTATTGAAGATTTTACCTTTATTGCTTCAATTTCAAGTATTTCAGCATTTAGCCACATAAGAAAACATCATCTCTTAAAGCTGTCAATAAAGATGGGATTTTTTTTTTTTTTTTCACTGAAGAATTCCTGGTATACACATTCAGCCCTTAAGGCTGCATTTTCAGACCACTTTATTACAGGTATGATTTTTTTTTTTTCATTTTTGTTTTGAAACCTCTTTGAAGGATTTTATTGGGGTTTTTTATATTAGTGAAACTCCTTTGTATCAACATATAGACAAAATGTAGTAGTAAAGAGGATGGAAAATTGTGGGGTTTTATGCTGCAAAATGATAATTTTTGTTGTTGACCTGGGGCCACTGGGTGATATCTGTGTGCCTGATATGCCCATGGTGACATAATCCCAGTGTTATTCAAATATCTAAAGTCATATTCTTTTTATGACTGAACATTTCTCTAAGTTAGAGAATCAGAGCATGGGTGGGATGGTTGTTGCAAAGGTGATATTTTGTTGCTTTTTAGTTAAAGGAGGAGTTGTATGAGATGTTATAGAGCAGTTTCTGGCTGCAAGTTGCACATGTTTATCCTCCATATAATTCCCTGGGCAACAATGTTATCCTAACCAGTCCACAAAGGTGGTTTCTGGGATTTTTTTTTTTTTTTTTTAATGCAAATCAATATGAGGGTAGTGATCTGGTGAAGGGTTGGGTTTGTGGGAACTGCTTCCAAGATCCAGCATAACCAAACTACATCTCCACTGCTTAAAGCTGTCATCTTGGCCAGCGGGATTCTCATCAACAAACATGCATTATAGTGATTTTGACAATGCACAGTGTTAAGTATGTCAATTTAGTTTGAGGTACTTTGCATCCAAACAAGAAAAAAGTATTTATGATTCCTCTTAGCCTTGGTCCCACACTGAGTGCAGTGACTGAAACAACTATTAACAGAAGCAGAAGCAGATTGACTGTAAGAGCCTCAGGACTAACATTTTAATTTTCAGTGTTAGCTGATATCTGATTAGCTAATATCCAGTCACACTGTGGAGATAAGTCAAAGTTGATCCAGTAATGATACACAATTTAATGTGTAAAAGGATACCTTCATATTTGTTTTTTTATTGTCATGCAATTAGTTGCCTATTTCCTAAAATCCTTTTGTTTGCTGGAGCATTATTCTTGCTTTTCTACATATCATGTTTTTTACAGGTTTTCAATGTCTAATTTACTTTTCCACTGTAGTCATAGTAGTCAGGATATCAGAATTAATTTTGTGGTAAAATTGCTTTTTGTTGCTTGATAGGTAATGCTGTAATTGTAAGCATTCTTATTAAAGGTTAGTTTAAATGAGAAATCATCTCCTAAACAAGACTAAGGAACAGCTTTAGTTGTTAGCATTACTGGTCAGGTTTCCAGTAGATCTTGTATAATGGGAGAGGGTGGAGCAAAGTGGGGATGTATTCCATTAATAAGCCTGAGACCAAACCACATGGGATTGTGCATTACAGCACTTCTTAAGAAGGTTTTCCAAGTCAAAGTACAGAGGTGATCTTTGATGATTCATTCCCAAATGCGCCTCATTTGCAGCTTTGTAAAACCACATTGTGAATGTCTTGTCCTTCTTCAGTTCTTGGGATAATATTGAGGGAGCTGGATTGCTTCTACCTGCTGCTATACTGTGAAGTCCTGGAGTCCAGTTTCAGATCAGGAAATCATGCTGCATATTAAGTAATTTGAGGGAATGAGAGATAAGTAAAAAGTGTTGCTTTTCTTTCAATACCTTGTGTTTTGATGGCTGTGTTTATCAATTAAAATATTACATAACAGTAACTTGACTTGAGGTTGAGTCTAGCTTAATAGAATTCATAAGTGAATCTGCATGTTTCATGATGGGGCTGTGAAACTCTATTTGAGTTGATTGGCCATGAAAGCTGTGTGACAAGTGGTACAAATTTAGATATGAAGAAAATGCATGCCTAGCCAGGCATGGAAGACAGAAGATTTTGTTATTTTGTTTTCCGTTTCAAGTTTATGTAGTTCTCTGCCATTTTACTTGGAATCTGCTGTCCTGTCTTCTAATATTAGATAGAAAACCCTTTAAGAAAAGTAATTTAAGAAAAAATGTTATTAAAATGTTGTATGTTTTTCAGCGGTACTTGTTCCCAACGGAGAGGTAATTATCTGTGATTAATCAGTAATTCTTTGGAGATGTAGTTTTCTCTGACTAATCATTTAGGTGTTCCAGCTGCAAATGAGTTGGAAAGGATAAAAAAAAAAGAAACCCAGAATATCCTTCTGTAATTTCTATGTTTACTTCTTATATATTTTTAATATTGATTTTCTTCATGTTAATATCTGGGGTGAATGGGTTTTCTTAACCATTTATGTAAAAGGCAGTAGCATAACAGCATTCTGAAACTGGTTCTGATATCATTGATTTAACTTTTACAGACAGAAGTGGCATGAGATGTAAGTCCTGAATCTTTTTCTTTTTTTAAATATACTGATCAGAAATGGATTGGGTATTTTATTTGTTAGTTATATGTCCTGATCTACAATGAGGAGAAAGAGTTCACATATAATTAACACATGAACAAAGACATTATTGTGGTGATGCAATTTGTATGCATAATTACACATAATCACAGGGAAAATTTCTTCTTCTGCTCAATATCTAAATTTTTTGCCTTTTTAATGTAGAGATTGCATAAACAGAAAGTCAACTTATTTTTGGTTGATACAAATGAAGATATAATAGAATATTTACATCCAAACCCCAAAAAATAGAAGAGATTTGCACAGATTTGCTTGTATAAGGAAGTTTAGAGATCTATACCAAGAATATTTCTGGTGTAGACAGTAATAATTGTACTAAGAGGAACAAAGTGGTATTTGTCTGTGAGAAGTTTGTTGACTGGAAATGGATGAATGTAGTGCAACGTTAATGTGTTGGGTTTTGATAGCTGAATATAGCCAGTATTTTGAGTTTTATTTATCTTCATAAAATAAAATTTCTTGTCTTGCCATCTTCTGTGTATTTCATTATTAAATTTTCTCTATGGAATGATTTTAATAGAGAAAAAAAGAACAGTACAGACCTTCATGTTAAAAGCTACATAAAAGCAAGTGTTTTCAATTACTTCCTGCAGTTTTGGTAAAGATATGTGGCCCGAGAAGATTTGTTTTTTTACCTGAAGGAAAAATATTGGTATAAGTAAGCAAAATAAGAACAGTAGATGCTGAATTATGTAGCACAAGCTTATTGCGCAGAGTGAACAGTTTGAAAAGTACTGAAAAGTGTATTTGGAGATGAGAACAAACATCAAAGGAGCATAGAATCTTTTTCATCTTTCCTAGTAATTATTTCTGTGACTGTATGTGTTAAATGCCTTGTGAAGAGGGTGTTGGGAGAGGTGAATGACTGCCTGTCTCGCACAGACATACACACATATCTCATAGCTGAGTCACACTCTGCTGGTGATTCAATATCACTGAGCAGGTTAAAATAGCATTTCTATTGTTCTGGGATTAAACAGCCATTTGCACATTCTGAACAGTTGAAAGAAAAGAATTGGAGCAGATATTACCTATAGCATATTACCTTGTGTGGTGTATGAATGATGTGTAATATCCATTTAAAGATCATAGTGCTGATTCACTGATTTTCTTTAGTTTTGAGTTGCTTTGACAGCACTGAAAACTCTGGAGTTACTCATGAGGTAAGCTGTGAGAAAGGTAGTAGGGCTATAGAAGACTGAAATAAATGAGCAAGACTTTGACAATATATGATTATTTGAAAATTTCATGTGGTTGAATTAATTTTTTCCCAGTATTTTTTTATGAATGAAAAGATCTTGAATTGGTGAAATATACCAAGAAAAGCTTCCCTCAAAGGCTTATAAACATGAACAGTTTTAATGCTAGTGATGAATAGAAGCACTTCTTTGTAAACTATAAATTTGTTTCAGTTGTTTTACAAATTTTGAAGAGACGGGGGAAAAGAACTGATTTATTTTTTATTAAATTTTTCCTTGGCTTGTACATTATTGCATCTATCATTTATACTCTTTTTACTTTGTTATGCTATTTACTATACTTTTACACTGTTTTACTATAATAAAGCTCAAGTAATATCACTGGCTGTGGGTTTTGATGACATCTGAATTTGTGACATCTGAGTGTGTGCTCAGCCCTCACTGGACCTAGAGAGTGAGGTGCAGCAGCTTCAGGAGGTAATGCACAGCCAGCTGTTCCCAGACAACAGTGCACACAACTTTTCCACTTCATCTTTCTCAGCAGGGGAAAAAGAAATCTTCACAAAATCTCTCTTCCTCTTCCCTGCACCAAGCTATTGCAATATTAAGAAACACTTCCTAAAGTCCATGTGTCCCTGAAAATATTTAGGTCTATGTTATTTTTTCATAATTGACTTTACAAGCCCTCATACATCATTACTGTTATTACCCTATTGTCATTTCTCCCCTTCTTTTTTACTTTCTTATATAATGTCAATAGCTACACAGTGGTATTAGTTTTCTGAGGCTTTTCCTGCTGTTATTCTGTGCTGAAAATGGCAATGGGCATTTTGTGATAAACTCTGATGTCAGGTAACTATGTATTGTCCTGCAGTTCTTGTTCAGTGAACTTATTTCAAATATATACTTAGGATTTTTACCTTTAATATAAAGATTTTCCAGATAATTATTTTTTCTAGTATTTGTATAGTCTTTTAAACATTGAAGAATTAATCACAATTGGGTAATCTTAGAAAACAGGACCAAAGAAGTTTTAAGAGATTCCTGCAGTTATTTGCATGCAGAATTATTTCAAAAGCATTTATACATTTTTCTAGTCTGTTCCTAAGATCTTGCAGTGATGAAAAGTGCAGAGTCCCTGGGTGTAAAACCCCTGTAGTCTGTCACTGGAGAAAAAGTCATCCAGCCCTGGACATGGAAAGCCTTGTGCTGCTGAAGAGGAGAGCTGCCTGCTGCCAGTGCAGGGGAATGGCAGGAATTGCAAGGACAATCTGCTCTTCACCCAGTAATGTATGGGCTCAGAGATGGGGGTGGGAGGGAGATGGAATGCTCTCACCTAAAAGCCTGGAAGGTGTTACACCCGTGGTAGTGTGTGGTGAATGCTCCAGGTGGGTGACTTGTACTACGGGTTACTCAGCAAGACTTTGGCAGCAGTTTAAATGTATGGATTTGCACATTTTACCTCTGATGTTTCACAGTTGGCTTTGATACAGTAAGTTGGCATTAAACAAAAGTAGTCTCAAGCTATAACTTTCTTTCTCTTTTTATACAACTAGCATACATACTTGGGTATTATTTTGTCTTTTATATATTTAGTATATTCAATGTTTAGTATACTATATTTTTTTCCAGAAGCTATCCAGCCATTTGAATACTGCCTTCCATAGTATTACTTACATTTACAAAATAGCTCGGCATTTCTATTTGGGTAAAATGTATACGTATTTGAAAATGGCTTAAACTGTTCTCTTCAGGAAATCTTGTGTATAAATTTATATATGTATAAATGCTAAACATATATATATATATGACTATTTCATATTTGTTCATTACAAGCAATAAATGAAGGTTTTAACAGACAGAGGAAATCATTACTTGGCTTATCTACGCTAAAGGAAATAGAAGTATACCAAATTAAAGGACAAAATATGAAATTACATAGAGAAGCTACATTTGAGACTTACACATAATGAAAGTAGACACACTGTCTTGAAAGAATGGTTTTTTTCTTTTTATATATCTCGGTACTATGATTACCATAGCATAAAGTCTTTGGAACAAGTTAAAATATATTGAATCATACCTGTTGAACATCTTATATGTAATTTTTAATTGGTCTTTGTCTGTATAAATATTTAAAAGTCTATATGGCACTGTGAGCCATTCAGGAGCAGGAGGTAGAGCTTCCTTCACTCCCGAGTGACTCATTATAAAAGACCTCTGGGGAGCACGGCGACCTGGAGCGCGGTGAACAGGAGCAGGCAAACAGGGGCACAGCAGTTTGCGTAGCAGTTCGCGCAGGCAGGGCAAGCAGGCAAAGTTGTAGGTTTCTACTAGTCAGGTGAGGTGTTTTCATTGGTTGCTTGATTTCAGGTTTTCTCCTAGTAATGGTTTTAACCCGGTCAAAATCTGTGGTTGGTACAAATGTATGTGACCAAGTGGAACCCTTCAAAAAGGATGTGTCTGTACAGACCCATTCCTGTGTGGTGTGTTTGAGCTTATCAATGGCTTCAGGGAGTGTTGTGGAGGAGGCCTGCCTACGGTGTGAACAGGTGAATGACCTCCTTTCACTAGTGGCTGACCTTAGGGAGGAAGTTGAAAGATTAAGGAGTATCAGGGATAGTGAAAGGGAAATAGACTAGTGGAGTTCAGCCCTCACATCTTTAAGGGAGGCCCACCAGGAGTCAGAGGACTCCTTTGCCTCTCACTCTCAGGCAATAGAGGGGCACCTGGTAGATGAAGGGGAGTGGAAATGCGTCCCCGCTCGGGGAGGTAATAATACCCCCCCATTCCCTAGACAGGTGCCACTTCAGAATAGGTATGAGGCCCTGGATCTAGAGAGCCAGCCAGATGATTTAGAGGAAAATGATCTGCCCAGTGAGCCTCCCAGTTATGACTCATCTGAAAAATGGATTACTACCTCTAACATCAAGAAGAAAAGAAGGGTAATCGTAGTGGGTGATTCCCTTCTGAGGGGGACTGAGGGCCCTCTATGTTGACCAGACCTATCCCACAGGGAAGTCTGCTGCCTCCCTGGGGCCCAGGTACGAAATATCACTGAGAGACTTCCTAGGCTGATTCAGTCCTCTGATTATTACCCACTGCTGATACTCCAGGCTGGCAGTGATGAAATTGAAAGGAGGAGTGTCAAGGTGCTTGAAAGGGAGTTCAGGGCACTGGGTCAAGTGGTTGATAGGTCAGGTGCACAGGTAGTGTTCTGTTCAGTCCCTTTGGTGGCAGAAAAAAACACTGAAAGAAATGGTAGAACTCGCATCATTAACAAGTGGCTCAAGGGTTGGTGTCATCAGCAAAATTTCGGATTCTTTGATCATGGGGTAACCTTTACAGCACCTGCTCTACTGGAATCAGATGGGATACATCTCTCTGTTAAGGGCAGAAGTTTTTTAGCTCATGATCTGGCAGACCTTGTTGAGGGCTTTAAACTAGATCTGAAGGGGGAAGGGGATGCATCTGGGCTGTCTGGAAGCAGGCCCAAGGATGGCAAGATTGTGTTAGGGGAGAAATCAGCAGCCCAGCTGAGGTGCATGTACACCAATGCATGCAGCATGGGTAACAAACAGGAAGAGCTGGAGGCCATGGTGCAACAGCAGAACTGTGATATAGTCGCCATCACAGAAATGTGGTGAGATGACTCACATAGCTGGAGCACTGCACTGGATGGCTACAAGCTCTTCAGAAGAGACAGAAAAGGGAGAAGAGGTGGAGGGGTGGCCCTTTATATTAGGGAAGTTTTGGATGCCATAGGTATTGAAACTAATGACGACAAAGTTGAGTCCCTATGGGTAAGAATTAAGGGAAAGGCCAACAAGGCTGACATCCTACTGGGAGTCTGCTATCATCCACCCAACCAGGATGAAGAGGTGGACAACTTATTCTATAAGCAACTGAACAATGTTTCAGGAGCATTAGCCCTTGTTCTTGTAGGTGACTTCAACCTACCAGACATCTGCTGGGAACTTAATACAGCAGAAAAATAGCAGTCTAGAAAGTTTTTAGAGTGTGTGGAGGATAACTTTTTGTCACAACTGGTGGGCCAGCCCACTGGGGGAGGGATTATGTTGGACCTGTTGTTCACAAATAGAGATGGACTGGTGGGTGATGTGGATGTTGGAAGCTGCTTGGGGCACAGTGATCATGAAATTATAGAATTCTCGATAATTGGTGAAATAAGGAGAAATATCAATAAGATCTCTACACTGGACTTCTGGAGGGCAGACTTTGGCCTATTTAAGAGACTTATTCAGAGAGTTCCTTGGGAAACAGCCCTTGAAAACAAAGGAGTCCAGGAGAGATAGGCAAGCTTCAAAGCAGAGATCTTGAGGGCACAAGAACAGACTGTCCCTGTGTGCCGAAAGATGAGTCGATTGAGGCAAACGGCCAGTCTGGATGAGCGATAGGGTTTTGAAAGAACTTAGAAATAAAAAAGATAAATAAAAAAGATGTATCATCTTTCTAAAGAGGGACTGATTTCTCAGGAAGTATTTAAGGGAGCTGCTAGGGCATGTAGAAAAAAATTAGGGAAGCCAAAGCTCAGTTTGAACTTAACTTGGCAACTTCTGTTAAAAATAATAATAAAAAAAGTTTTTACAAATATATTGATAGTAAAAGGAAGGATATAACTGACCTCTGTTCCTTATTGGATGAGACAGGCAACCTAGTAACTAAAGATGAGGAAAAGGCGGAAATGCTTAATGCCTTCTTCACCTCGGTCTTTAGAGGTAAGACAGCTTGTCCTCAAGACAACTGTCCTCAGGGGTCGGTAGGTGGTGCCAGGAAGCAGAATGGTCCTCTTGTTATCCGAGAAGAGGCAGTTAGAGAACTACTGGGGCACCTGAATATTTATAAATCAATGGGACCAGATGGGATCCACCCCAGGGTGATGAGGGAGCTGGCAGATGAGCTTGTGAAGCCGCTCTCCATCATTTATCAGGAATCGTGGCTCACTGGTGAAGTCCCAGATGATTGGAAACTGGCCAATGTGACACCCATTTACAAAACAGGTAGGAAGGAGGATCCTGGTAATTACAGGCCAGTTAGCCTGACCTCAGTACCAGGTAAGATAATGGAACAGTTCATACTGAGTGCTATCACACAGCACTTACAGGATGGCCAGGGTATCAGACCCAGCCAGAATGGGTTTACAAAGGGTAGGTCATGTCTGACCAACCTGGTCTCCTTCTATGACCAGATGACCTGCCTGGTGGATGCAGGAAAGGCTGTGGATGTTGTCTATTTAGACTTCAGTGAGGTCTTTGACACTGTCTCCCACAGCACACTCCTGGAGAAGCTGGCAGCCCACGGCTTGGACAGGAGCACTCTTCGCTGGATTAGGAACTGGCTGGATGGCCGGGCCCAGAGGTGGTGGTGAATGGTGCTGCATCCAGCTGTGGACAGTCACCAGTGGTGTCCCTCAGGGGTCTGTGCTGGGACCTGTTCTATTTAATATTTTTATAGATGACATGGATGAGGGCATTGAGTCCTTCATTAGTAAATTTGCAGATGACACTAAGCTGGGAGCTTGTGTTGATCTGTTGTTGGATGGAAGTAAGGCTCTGCAGAGAGACTTAGGTTGGTTGGATGGATGGGCAGAGTCCAACAGCATGAAGTTTAATAAGTCTAAGTGCCGAGTTCTACATTTTGGGCACAAAAATCCCCTACAACATTACAAGCTGGGGACAGTGTGGCTGGACAGTGTTCAGGCAGAAAGGGACCTGGGGGTGCTGGTCAACACCCGGTTGAATATGAGCCAGCAGTGTGCCCTGGTGGCCAAGAAGGCCAATGGCATCCTGGCCTGCATTAGGAATTGTGTGACCAGCAGGAGCAGGGAGGTCATTCTTCCCCTGTACTCGGCGCTGGTGAGGTCCCAACTTGAGTGCTGTGTCCAGTTCTGGCCCCTCAGTTTACGAAGGACATTGAGATGCTTGAACGTGTCCAGAGGAGGGCAACAAGGCTGGTGAGGGGCTTGGAACACAAGCCCTGTGAGGAAGGTTTGAAGGAGCTGGGGTTGTTTAGCCTGGAGAAGAGGAGGCTTAGAGGTGACCTTATTGCTCTTTACAACTTCCTGAAGGGAGGTTGTAGACAAGTGGGGGTCAGTCTCTTCCACCGGGCAGCAACTGACAAGAGGACACAGTCTCAAGCTACATCAGGGAAGGTATAGGTTAGATATTATGAAAAATTTTTTCACCAAAAGAATAATAAAGTACTGGAATTGTCTTCCCAGGGAGGTGGTAGAATCACCATCTCTGGATGCGTTTAAAAAAAGACTGGACATGGCACTTGGTGCTATAGTCTAGTTGAGGTGTTAGGGCATAGGTTGGACTTGATGGTCTTAGAGGTCTCTTCCAACCTCATTATTCTGTGATTCTGTGAGATACTTCACTTTGTTTTCTATCCAGGTCCTTTTTGCTATGAACTGATTGTGCTTAGGAGAAAACACAACTTCTGGTTACTGAGTCAATGCCTGTTTGTCTTCTCTCAGCCAGTGGTTCCCACCTTCCCTGTCCCTTCAGAAGGCAATAGGAAGGGTTCCAGGGGTGTAATAGGTCTTATGGGATTAATGAGATTTGGAAGATTCAGAGATGCTGCATTCATGAAACTAGGCAGGGTAGTGCCAGAAACTTGAGCACACTTACTGAAGAAATGTTTTCTTTGTGGAACTGGGCATTATTTTATGTGATGGTGGGACAAGAAGCTGACCTTTATAACTCAACAGCAATTGCCTTCATTTAAGAACCATCACACAGAGTGAAATATATTGAGAGAAAATTCAACTATATATATATATTTAAATTCTGTGCTCTTTGGTGGATGTCTTTATTTATTCTTGTGAGGTATTTGAATGATGCACAAGGAATTGGTGTTGCGAGCAGGAGCAATTCTTTTGTCAGAAGTGTATGTCCAAAAAATTTGAATAAATATATGATGATGCAAGGAATTGGACTGATTTTTTTTGTTGTTGTTGTGGTTTTCTTGTTATTGAGAGTCCTCCTCAGTAATCTGATAGGTGACCAGCAGGAATTGTGAATAAAGATATAACCTAGGACTGACATTTTAACCTGCTCAGAATAAAAATATGAAGCTCTGCAAGGAACTAACTGTTTAACCTTTCATGTTAATCAGATGGCATGTCTACATTTAATAGGTCAAGCAACTGAGAAAATTCAGAAGTTGGATTAACCTTTCACAGGTTTTCTGACAGTCTGGGTTGTTCTACTTGACCTACATTCTCTTTAGCCTACAGTCTTTAATTTTCAGAAGTGTTTCTCACGAATAAAACATTCTTTTTGCTTTTTTGATACAATTTAGTAGCATATAACCTTTTTTTTTTTTTTTTCTTTCTTGTAGGATGCTTCGAGTGTTGCATCAAATGCCTGGGAGGCATTCCCTACGCATCTTTGATTGCTACCATCCTGCTCTATGCTGGAGTTGCACTGTTCTGTGGCTGTGGACATGAAGCACTTTCAGGAACTGTCAACATTCTGCAAACCTACTTTGAGATGACAAGATCTGCAGGAGATGTTATTGATGCCTTCACCCTGTAAGTTCTTTTTACTTGTTTCCTTTTAAAACTGCTGAAAAATTCCACAAGAGATATAAATTTTGTGGATATTCTCAGCTCAGTCTGAGAGAAAGAGAAAGGTTTTCTAACCAGGCAAGAAACAGTTGGGAAAGAATGTAAAGAATTCTCTAATCTATCTTGTTGTTCACATTGTTTATAGGTATGTTCTGCCACTGTGAGTCATTCACTGCCTACCAATGGTGTGGGATGTTTTTACTCTAAGACCAATGAAATTAGTCTTCTCGATGCTCTCTGTATATAGAGCGGTGCATTTGAAATAAAGGAGAGAGTTCATTTTCTTAGCCTTCTGATCTGGAGTTCTTTGTTCCCGTCCTGCTCAACAGCGTCAAATTTGACTCAGGAAAATATATTTTTTTGTGAAAATCATAAAGAAAATGGTTTGGATAAGCTTAGCAGATGAAGTTTTGACAAGGCTGATATTTTTAGTATTTACAAGCAATTAGTAATACTATTAAATATCCCACAGCTTTAATTAATTTATCACTAAAATTTACTTCATATAATATAAAAAAATCTGTACCATGCATTCTTGCATTTAAAAAACAAGCAAGCAAGCAAACAAGCAAACAAACCCTGTAGCCACAAAACTATGAATAGATAAAGCAGACTTATGCAACAAGTATGAGTTCTGGGAATAAACACAGTAAAGAGGTAACCAAGGAGTTGTGCAGAACCCTGAGACCTGAAATGTCAAAATTCTGTTGCCTCTGGTTTTTCTAGAATTAAGCTGTTTTGAAGGTTTCATGCTTTGCTATTCCTGAAAATCTATTTCTGGAAGACCTTTGTTTTGCTGAACATCAACTTATCTTTGTTAAATTTATTACATTTTAAAAAATAGTTTATTGTATGTTGAAATTAAATGAAATATTTTATTGTATCTTTAAAATTGTCTCTTTAAAATATTATATTCTTAGATATTTGAAATTCAAATTCTTACCTAGCTGCTAATGGTTTTAACTAAAGCTGAAGAAGCTTATCCTTAAATTCGAATTATTTTCTTTCATGAATATTTTTCATTAAAGTGAAGTGATTTGATCATCAAAAACATTGACCTCTTCTGATGGATAGTTCTACAACAAACATCTCAGGGCTTAGCAGTGATCCAAAAAACCAAGTACCAACAAGTAGAAAAATCAAACTGAAACAGAGAATTATGCCATATATATATTATGCCATTATATAAGTCCATCTTTAATTTATGTCATAAATACTGTATACAATGTTGGTTCCTCAAAGAACGGAAAGAAACGATGATTATAGAACAGGAGGTACATGGTTAAAAATTGAAGACAGGAGAATTCTTCAGTCTAGAAAAGAGGTAATTAAGAGCTGTTGCATGAGTGGTCTGTAAATTCACAGTATATAAGACATGCAAGATTGCTTTGTCTTTCTATTCCAGTATAAAAAGGTTGAGGTATCAGAGGAAAGTAGTAGGCACCAGATTCAGCAGGAGCAAATTTTTCAATTTTTTAATAGCAAAGCTAGAAACCTCTTTGCATCTTATGGATGCCAGAAGTTTTTAAGGCTTCAGGAGAAGACTGGATAATAATGGAAAACAAATACATCCATTTCTAATGACACACAGACTTATGCAGCTCAGGAAGTCACAAAGGCCAGACTAGTGTTGGAGGTTATCCTGTTGACTTGCCTGCTCTTACTCTTTCCTTTTATTCATTGTTTGACATACAAAAATGAACAAGATACATGTATATTTGATCTGACTGGGTACCACTATTTGCATGAGAGCTAGAAATGGAATCTGAAATTTCTTAACTTCTCTTGGTGTATGTTATCAACATCCTTTCCAAAACTTCCCTGCAAATTTTAGGTGTACTCACTGTGGGATTAGTAGCCAGAAGGGAGCGTGAATCAAATAAGTCTGTCACTGCTACACTAAATTAACATTTCTTTTTTGGATCAAGGATTTTTTATGTCCTTGTATAATAATATGTTGGATTATGGGGAAGATGTATCTTTGCTTTGCCTTTTTGGATTGTCATTTAGAATGATGAGTCTGGCTTGACTTGGTGGCTAAGGTTCATTGTTCTCCTGAATGAAAGATCAGTCATTTTATTAGGCTCTAACTTATTTTATTAGTCCCTAGGAAGCTATTAGTGCAGAACAGCCACAAATCAATGCTTTCTCTTCATAGCACGTTTTTCAGCTTCTCTCTGTCAAATACTAAAGTGAAAGTATCAGTCAGAGAATATAGTCCAAATGCATATATTTCACCATAAAAGGTTAAGGAATTGTATTTTTTTCCCCCTGGTATTTGTTTTTCTTAGCTAGCAGCTTTTAGATCTGTTTGTTTTCTTTGCCTACTTAAAGAGATATTAAACCCAGTTCTTTCTTTGGCAGACCTATTGTAAAATTAAATTTGATTTTATTCAGTTGTGAAAGGTATATATAAACTTATGTCTTAAAGGCAGGAGGAGCAAATATATTGATTAAAAGCAGATAAGCAATTGCTTTGAACTGGGTAAACTGTGTGACTCAAAGAAATTTGCACACGTGAATTTTCTACCTGTTTAAGTGGATATTACACTGCTTTTAAAATAATTTTATAGGGAGAATAAATCCTTGATATTTTCTCACAAGTATTGATTAATCACTGGCAGTACAAAATCTCTATAGTAATTATTCTTTTGAAAGACTAAAAAACAGAAAGAAAAATATGTAAGTAGCAATAAATGCTGTAGTGCCTACATCCTTAAAACAATACATATTGAAATGGAAATAAAACCTAGGTTTTTTTTATTTTTTGGATTAAAAATTATAAGAATTAAAAAAAAAAAAATAGCAGTGTGCCCTAGTCTACTGTACATTTGAAAGATTATTTAACACATTTGGGCTCTTGATGCTTCTAGTGCTGTGAAGTGTCTCAGGCTGGCCTGGAGTCTGTCCTTCTGTGATAAATGTGCCAGGCAGATGCTGCACTGGAGTGAAGTGCGTTAGATTCTGTTTAATCATGCTTATGGTTTCTGTCTATATTTTTTATTAGCATGCTGGGTTTCAAATGTCATTCAGCATAAAAATCAATCCCAATCTGAGAGCTATTTATGTAGGTGGCAAGAGATAAAGGCTGTTTTAACTTTTTGCATTGTGCAAATAACACAACTCAAGCCACCCTGTATCTTTTATCTCTGTCAATGCAGCTACGGGCTATAATTTAGAAGAAGCAGCAGAGCCCTATAGGGAAAATAGGGCATAATGAGGGCATAAACAAAATCTGAAACACTCTCTAAATGCCTAAAATAAAAGCGAAAATACCTAGATCCAGAAACGCCATTCAGAAACACCCATATCAATGTCCCTGAAGGCATAAACAGCCCTGATTGTGCCTGCCTGGCCTCTCCTAGGGCCTCCCATCAGCCTTCCCATGGTCCAGGACCACATCTCAGTGAAGCCAGAGGGGTTCAGACCCTCACCTCAGACTCTCCTGGCCATGGGGTTGGGGCTGCTCTGGGCTGCCCACACTCCACATGATGCCTTGACACTTGGGGAGAGATTAATTAATTAAGAACCTGCATTAGGCAGCAAAGTTGGCTTGGGGCATTCACCTCTCGGGGATTCAGCCAAAAGCAAGAGCCCTGTGGAATAAAAGAGGTGATCTGAGTGCTGGTCCTGCAGACTGGTCCTTCATTCCATCTCCCTGGATTACTGTCTGAATTCAAGGAGTCTATAACAGCTGCATATCATATCTGCTGTGGAAATATTGACACGTAGTAAATATTTGTAATTTTAAAATGATAAGCAAGTTTTGTAGCTGTCATTTAAATTCTATAAATACCAGTAAATTACATAAATTTTCTCAAATTTATTATTTTCTTTCCAAGTTACAATACAAAATGATCATGGTCAATAATTCCAAAGTTATGGAGGCAACATAGAGAGATGCTGGGTAGGGTAGAGAGAATGCTTTTTCACTTGTTTGTTTTTAAGGGGAAAATATAACCCAAAATTCAGCCTGTAATAAGATGCAAAACCCAAAAATTTCTAAAAAAAGCCAATAATTTTTTTAAAAAGGATTTTGTCTCAAAGCACTGGATTATAGCCTGTCTTTAGTTTCTTCAGGGGAGAAAGGTAAAACAGTTACTCTAAATACTTGGAAGCTGATATAAATCAAATGTGTTCAAATTCATGAGAACACATGCTGTATAGATAGGTATTCCTTATGGAGAGAACATACCTTCAAAAATCACATAGCTGAATGGTAGACTCCTCTCTCTTTAGACAACCATTTTTAAACTCATGAACTTTTAATAAATTGGATGGCTATGAAGACATTTGGAATTATCAATGTGTGACCTTTTCATTGGGACTAACTTCTAAGTACATTGCTTTCTGAATGACTTTTGGGAAGATTCATTCCCTACAGTTCCAGACTTTTTCACTATCAACCATATCTAATGGTAGCTGTTTCCCTCTACCCACTCCTTCACCAAGTGAAGGAATGCCTGTTTGGGAATTTGCAGAAGTCACAGGCTTTTTTTTGGGATGTGGATACTTTCAGTGGCTGTAGAGTAGTTATTTTATTTTGTGATCCAAACAAAGCCTAAGAAAATACACGTGATGCTTTATATTATCCTGAAAACTACTTTTATAATATTTAACTGCAAGAGGTGAATGTTTTATGTTGCTGACTTTGTCAATTTAACAGCTCTGTAGATTTCACTAAAACTGAGCCATCTGCTTGAGGTGGATGTGGTTTTCAGTCATTCTCCTAATAACTTAATAAAATGCAGTGAACACTATATGCAAAGTACCAGGTATAACTAGATTTTCTTACTTAATCACTGATTTTGAGAACATTACAAAGTCAGCAGAAAGAGACGTGATTATCAAGCATATATTGCATGAGCTGGATTTTTATATTTTTCTGGTGTTTGGAATAAATTCCAAAAGAAGATTTTAGAAAATCAGCAGCACAAGGTATGTTTTGTGTATTTCCCAACAGCATACTTTTCCAGTTCTTTCTCTTTAGTACGCAAAGCCAGTTAGTGCCATCTGTCACATGTTTGTGATATATAGGCCATGGAACAAGGGAATCATGCTCTTAGAGCGGAAAATGAAGAAATCTCCCTGATAGTAACATTAAACCCATTTTCCTACTACAGTCAAAGCTAATTCAGGTAATTGTAAATTCACTTCCTTTAAAGGTGTGAAACCAAATAGTAAACCAAATGAAGCTGCAATCTGTAATTTTGTTGTCACTGTATTCTCTACAGGAAGTTGCATTGACACTGTATTGGTGCCACCTTCCTAGGTCTAAAAATTTCCTTCCTTTCAGGATGTGAGATCTGTGTTTCAGGTACTGCTATGGCCAAGTTTGATGCTTGCTGATGACCTTTCTGTTAGTGTATAGTCAGGGTTTATTAGACAGTATTGTTATGTAATATACAAATGTATGCACAACTTTTCTTTTGAGTAAAACAAAAAAAAAAAGATTGCTTAGAATCTTTTATATCTCCCCTCTTAGGGATAAAAACCAGTGTTTTGAGAGGTAGATAAATGGATGTTATGCTTTTTTGTTTGTTTGTTTGTTGTTGTTGTTGTTGACTTTGTTGTTATCAGAAGTTAAATGCTGGTAGCACTAAAATATTACTGTTATCATCAATCTTTCTACACTTATATTAGTGGAACACTGTGAAAGTTATGACAATGTGCCCCATAGTAAAGGACAGCTGATATTAAATGTGATATTTATAAACATTTGCATTAGACTGTGTGATGATTCTGTTTAAGGCATCTACTTAATACACAATAGTAGTAATCTGGTTTTCCCCATACATTTTTGATCTCTTACAAAAGTATTCCTTAAATTTGAACATACATTATGTTTTAAATACTATTTTTATTATGGAAAGCAAAACATATAAGGCTCTGCATCAAATAATTGCTAACTTAAGCAGGCCTGTGCCATAGCATGTTTGGAAACAGCAACTGAGATTGTGTAGAAGAATGAAGTTTTCTCTGCATGGAATATCCAACCTTGACTCATGTGTCCTCTTTGAGTATTATAATTTGGCAGGAACCACCAGAGAGAGAACAATGTCATTGAAGATTCAGGTTACTTAAGGAGAACAGTTTTTATTTCATTGGAATAATTGAGTCACATATAAATAGCACCACTGGGCAAATACAGCATATTAAATATTAGATGCAGAACATAGGATTTTAGATCTGGTATCATTGGCAGATGCATCAAATCCGGCAAAAAATATCAGCACCTGAGAACATGACCTTTACAAGATTATACAGTGCTGAAAAGTCGCATTTGCCACCTATTCAACTATATTATGTAGTCCAGTCTTCTGTATTCTGTTAAATGCAATATCGGTGAGAATTTATATAAGTAAAACTCAGGATTTGGCATTTACCTGCAAAGATGTAGTCCTCATTTTATGAAATTGAATAAGGAAATTCAGAGTACCACATGAAAATTCCAGAGGAATAATCTGGAAAATTCATAGCAGTGAATGTGAATACCAGCAGAGTGATCTTACATAAAGAATTTATTGGTCTTCTTCTGTGCAAATACAGTCTCCTACTTTTTGGCAGACATTTGTATTATTTAGTACTGCGTTAAGTAGCTCTCCTTTCTGGTTGACTGGAATCTTAGATTAACTATAATCACTTAATGCCTTGTGATTTTCCCTTTCTCAATAGGTGGTTCATCTCCATAGAAATATCTTTTTCAACTGCCTTTATTTCCCTTTAGTCTTAGCTCACTTCATAAACAGATAAAATGGAAAGCATATATTTATATGTAATATCTGTATTTCTAAATATGCTTTATGTGCCATATAAAACTAACTCTGTGTTCCACAGGATATCTAAAGAGGGTAAATTCACTATTAAGATCCCAATCTGGGCATACAGTAGCTGTATGCAAGCTGTCAGTCTTACACTTTCAGTATGTATTTTGTATTTCTCCAAGCTTATATTTGTACTAATGAAACACTCACAAATCCTGTGATATGCTTTTGCAACATCTTTTACACTTTACTGCTACAGAAGATTGCCTGGAAATTCAGTATCCATCGTGTACAACAACCATCATGTAATTCCACCAGAAGTCCACACAATACTCTGCACTAGTTCCAGTGGGGGTTTTGCCTTCTTCAGGCAAAGAAGGCTACTGATCTCTTCTGTAATTAGCATCTCTAAAAAAGTTTCTAAGTAGTTTTAGACAGAACAAAATTAGGTTATAAAAAAAGCCCCAAACAATGTTGAGGAGAAGCCTTGTCTTGCCAGTCATATTAAAAATTCAGTATTTTGGACTCAAAGTTTTCATTATTTCATGATTTCATCATTTCCTGATGAACTTTAGTTGAACATTCTATACTCCAGTTTTATTTTCTTCCCTCCTGAAATTTAGAAGTTAGACTCCTTATTAGAAATCTAGAAAAAATTCCTCATGGACTTATGCTGAATTTTTTTTAGTACTTTCATTTTTTTTCCCTTCACTGTGAGAATATTTCAGTTTCTTTTACCTCATTTGGGTTTTTACTTGGGGATTTTTGTCTTACTTTGCAGGTAGTACGTGACTATAATAAATTCTTTTTCCTCCCTATTTGTTTTCCTCCTGAAGTTTGTCTTTGCTTGTCTCCTCCTTTTCCTAACAATTTCCCTCTGTTTTATGGTACCAGCTGTCTTCTTTGCTCAATCTATTTAAGTGAATAGTATCATGAACTGACACCGAGAAATTGTTCCCAGCTGGTTTGCAGGAGAGCCTGAGCACATTTTTACAAAAATTCCAAGGGCTTGGTTTCTGCATAGCCTAAACAGACCTTTTCGCTTGCAAGCATCCCCTCATATCTTGTCTGTCTTCTAAAAACACAGTTGCAAAACTATTTCTACAAGCTTGAGACAGCATGAGGGAGAGGCTGCTATCCAGTGTCTTAACACCCTCTTAGCATCAGTCCCTTAGGGGGCAAGAGAATCAGCATGGAGGTCAGCATTTCTGCTGGTTTACAGAGTAACAGAGGTTATTGTGTGTTCTAGATGTAAGCATCAAGTATTCAAAATACCCTGTCATTGAAAGAGAAAAAAAATTTAAAAAGCAAAAAAAATCCTCCAAAACAGGAGAAGCCCTTCTACCCCAGTGGTAACATTTGCATGTATTTCTTATCCTTCTAAATTTTCTATGCAGGCTGAAAAAAAAAAAAAACAAAAGGCAGTTTTTCATTAAATGTTGTACTATGGTAATCTTATTAACATTTCAGAACTTTGATTGCTTTGGTATTTTATTTTTCTTATTATGTTTGGGAGTTTTTTAGCTTGGAAATAGATGTAATTGCCTGAAACTACTTGCATTCAGAAAGTATAGGTACAATTCACTGGCAATCATGTTCTACTTAACATCTCTTATATCTTAATATCATTATATATATTGGAGAAGTTATGTTATAAATTCTGGAATAGAAACATGAGACAGAATTATAAATTCAGGAAAATGAGTCCCACAGTAATATCTGGTATTCTGGTGGGTAGGCCAATGAAAACCTTTGGAATATTAGGCTTTTATCACTTGTTTAGGCTGAAGTGCACACATAATTTTTTAGAATATAATGTTTTTCTGGCAGCATAAGAATCCTGCCACAGGGCAAATTAATGTAAACTTTAGCTGTTAATTACAACTAAATGTCTGTACTGCATTCATATATTAACCAACTTAAAAAAAAATATCCCTAGCAAATATGTAGATTGTTCCAAAACTATATTAAGACACTTTTCACAAAAACCTGCTGAACATAGACAAGTTTGTTTAACAAATTATTTTATTTCTTGCTGATTTATTATAATTTTTAACACTAAAATTTGCCAAAACACCACGAAAATACACAGTAGGAAATCTGCAACATTGGTCTGACTCACTAAGAATATTTTCACTCACCTTTGACTTGTCTCTGCTGGGATAATCTACTCAGTTCTCAGTTTCAACCTGTTCATTGAGAAGTTAGCATTGATGGCTTTCCTGAATACCTTCTGCCAGAAGAATGTTTTCTCTAGAGATATTTTGAATATGCTTCTTGTTGGATAGAATCCAGATTCAGACTAATGAATCAGGGGAGTGTAGTTATTATGGAATAATTAATGGCCTAGCAGCAGAGAAAGAACTAAAAATTGAAGGATCAGCTTGATTTAAATCACAATTTAAAAACAGTAATGTTTTTAACACTTCTGAACATAGTGTTGTTAGGAAAGGCAGATCCATAATTCATGGAGAATCTACCAGATTAAGACAAATATATGGCTTAGATTATTCTGTATTTTTTAAAAAAAATCTTTTACTAACTTCAAGAGGCTTTTATTGTTTAGATAATAATTCATCTTATTCTACTCAGCAGCCTAGGTCAGAGTAGCTTTAATAATAATGTATATTTTTCCAATATAAAATAAATATTCTTTTGTAAAATAGTGTATATTTTTCCAATCCTGTCAGAAGAACAAAATTTTATCTTTATTGTTTTGTATCCTTCCTTTGCTCATTACCCACCTCTTTCCTTACATCCCATGTAAGCCCTTCTTGTTCTCTTTCTGTGTCCTTATCCATCTTGCCCATTGGCTCATGTTCATTACCCCTTCTGCCATTCTCTTCTACCTCCCTGGTTGCTCTCATGCTCTGTCTGCAGCAATTGAGAATTTGCTGAAGCACAGATGGCAATTAATCTCCATGAGTTCATCCACAAAGAATCACATTTTATCTTAAAGAAAGGCAATTTTATAAGGTCTATCTTTTATCTATTATAACTTAATGAGAAAATAAAAGTTTATGTGAACTGTATTAGATGATGCATAATAACTTAATAGCAATGCTATCTTCAAAACTGTGTATGTGTATACATACATATATATACATATATGTATATATATATATATATATATAAAGTTATTCTTGTAATACATTTTCTTTAAATACTGCAGACACTAAATGTAGCTATACTGCAATACAATTCTCTTTGGCTTTTAAAGAGGAAGTTGAGTGATTGTCTCATGATTTTCATTTATCTTTTTACTCTGTTGTACAGGAGATCCTTTTCCCTTGGAATAAGTCTAGTATTTCATCCCGTGTAGTCTGATGAATAGAGATTTTATGACCTCTCTGTAACAAGTGGATGAGGAGGAAATAGTTTTCTATATTTGGCTACTGTTGGGCTATATATATTTTTTTTTCCTTTTGTGAAAGGAAGGCTTAAGTAAAAGTTATTCCTGTAGATGCACATAAGGCTAAGGAAAAAGCAGAGATCTCTTAGTATGCTTTTTGACACAAGCAGCTCAGTGGGAGACTCAGCACAGATGGTTTAAAGGGCTGTTGTAAGGACTGAAATAGTCTCTGGACTTCTCAAAAGTCCTAATCTCTTTAGGGCAATGAGAGCTTGTAACTGAGCACATTGAGGTCTGGGGGGAGCTGCTGCTGGCAGAACTCCCAGACTTCAACTGCTGATGAAGGTCAAAATTGTTTAAAGTATATGATATAGGAATTGGAAGAGTTTTTATGGAATAACCACAAAGTTGCTATTTGTTTTGTAAACTTTTTTAAAAATTACTATTGACAAGATAGGCTTAAAACACAGTTTTGTTGTTAAAAAAAAGTGTTACAATGGCTGAATTACTGTCAAATCAGGGAAATGGGATTTTTGCAATGTAATCAGAATTATATATATTAAAATAATAATCTCACACCATCTACAGTGTTAAATTTTTTTTCACCATTTTGAATTGTTCCAGTATCTATTCCATGCAGAAATTGACTTACTGTAGTTTTCATTTGAGTATGAGACAAAAAGCAATGTAAAAAAAGAAAAAAGGCTGGAAGTGCTTTGGTATTAGAATGTTAGGGAAAAACATAACCTCTTTGATTTCCAGAAGCATTCATTTCTAGTACTTCTCCCATCCCCAGTTATGTGAAAAGCTTAACTGCATTTTTATTGCATTTTTTTATGTAGACCTGAACCTGATTTTGAATCTTTTGAAAGCCATTCAAGCTCAAAGATATTTTAAGAGTTTTTTGAGCTTTTCTATTGTATTATACATGTAAAATGTGTACTGTGAGTTGTCTTTTGAGTGATGATGGAAAGTGTGCTCCTAAGGTATTATCATTAAATATTTCCATTCATAAAAATAAAAATATTAATCATTGTCTTGAGAAAATATCCAGTATGTGTAATGGCATGTCAAAATTCATCTAGCACATCCTAATGGATCTCAGCCTTATTTTTTGTCTTTCACTGTTAGGTGTCGCTTTCTTGACCTGGAGAACAAGATTGGAATTTAGTACCATCTTAAATCTGCATATTATCATTTTATAAAGAGTTCCACAGCTTCTTCCTTGTCACATCAACAAAATGGAAATTTACTGTGGCTAATTTTTTTTAGAGAAGATGAAGTAGAAAACTTTGGAATCGGCTGATCCAAGGCTATAGTCAGTAGGAATGTTTCCAAGTTTAGACAACAGAGCAGCGAGGTGCTATCAAAAATCTTGTCCCAAATGCTGGTCATGAGAGAATATTTAAGAGGCACAGTTGCCACTGTGCCTACCCTGAAGCTCCCTGGCTTCGCCTGCCCGGCCGAGGCACGGTCAGCAGTGGGGCCACTCCCTTGTTTCTCGAGGAGATTCGGGGAGCAGCTAAGACAGAGCGCTGCGCTGTTTGCCTCGTAAGGAGGAGAGGCGGCATCCGAGGAGGTAATGAGGGAGTCGACTCAAGGCCAGGGAAAAAGTCTCAGGTTTAATGCAAGCTCTGGGGGGCTCTGAATGCCATTGTCCTGGCAGCCAGAAGTGGCCTCAAGGCTCTCACAATCATCTTAAATACCGGGGCGATAACCAGGGGGAAGGGATGCCCACCACCCAATGGGGGAATTCGGGGGAGTGGAAGGCGGAAGGACAGACAGACACACAAACCAATGGGGAAAGTTTAAGGGAGGGATCCCTGGCCCTCGTCCACTCACTCGATGCCCAAGGTGGAAAATTTTGGGAGAGTGAGATTAGGAGCTGAGTGATGGACAAGGTACCAGGGAGGGGACAGGGGAGTGACTGAGCATTTTCAGGGAGATTGGCATTGAGGGAAAGGCAGGAAAGCTCAGGGTGTAACCATTGGGAGACAAGGAGGGGTGAAGGGACAAACCATTACAGGACTGTTACAAAGAGATAAAAACACAATACAACACACAGTGTTCTTGAGCCAATGTTGAACTTACAGACAGTGCTGGGCAGAACAACCATACAACCCAAATAATCTGCTCTGTAGTGAACTGAGCCTTCTAGGACCCTGCATGTCACACTGCAAGCCATCCCACCATTGCTTCAGCTGTGTGTCTGTGAAATGATGTTTTAAAACCTGGTTATAGAAGAATTCCAGATCTGACCTCATTACTTCTGGAATAAAATGTTTCTGGTTTGAAGTAAGGAACCTCTCTTGATGACTTTATTATTCTGTGTCAAACACTTTTTCCACTGGAGAATAAGTGGGAGAATAACAATGAGAAGCTAGCACAGACTGACATTGCAATTTGAGAACTACTTGTATGTGTAGAAAGTTTTATTGAAGATTGTAACTAAGTATCTCCTAGGTGCTGGATAGAATGTGTGAGTTAGGAGATGTGTCAGATTTTTGCTTCCTTTTCCTTTTCTTTTTTTTTCTTTTCTACTTCATTTAGAGGAAAAAAACTGAAAAGTAACTTACTTTTAAGTTGATGTGACAATTTCTGCTGTCTTACCTAAACAGATCAATTTTTACATTTAATTGGATTAAATGACCCAGTGTTTCTTATAGGAACACTATTTTATTTCAAAGTTCATTCCTGTCCTCAGCTTCACCTGCCATTATAGCACATCAGCACTTACACTGACTCCAGTCAGTCATAAAGTTGGAGACTCAGGGGGTCTGATTATCTCACCCTGAAATTTCAGACTCAGCTTTAAATATTTATGCAGATAATTAATCTTTGCTGTTCCTATACAGGATTGACATCTTCAAGTATGTGATATATGGTGTAGCAGCTGCATTCTTTGTATATGGCATTCTGCTGATGGTGGAGGGATTCTTTACAACTGGTGCCATCAAGGATCTCTATGGAGATTTCAAAATCACCACTTGTGGCAGATGTGTGAGTGCCTGGGTAAGTGGCTAAGAAAGCTTTTGTACTATGACAAATTCAATATGTCAAAAATATATTTTTAGTGCCTTGTGATGTTTATTTTTTGGTTTTGGTTTTCTTTAATATTAATATTAATAGTCTTTAATATTTTGATTATGATATGTGCTACCTCAGTTCAGTGTTTACAAATTACAGCAAAGGAGAACAGAGTGTTTAAAATATTCTCTGTATTGGTTAAATGCTATGTAATTCTTGGTACTCAGGAGCAATGAATTCCACCAACTGAGTGAGAAAGCTCATTACCTCAGCAGCACAAGCTGTACTGAGCAGGACTAAAACTGTAAGGCCTCCAGCTCTACTGGGAATTAAATATTTCTCTTACTAATATTTTCAGTTATTTTAGGAATCTTGCCTGTTCCTCTTTGGAACAAGCAGAGACCTGACATCAGGTTCTATTTTGTTTCTAAATGGCAAACAGGCCACTATTTACTCCTGTGTTAATCTCTGGTTTGGAGAGACCATTTACTTATGATCTTGGAAAACTTGGATTCAAAAATTCTGATTTGTACTAGGACTTAAATGGACGTTTATCATACTAAAATTGCTGACTGTTTCAGCTGGGATTATTTTAACATTTCTGTTCAGTGTCAGGTAAGTAACTAATTTTTTTGGTATTTGACTGTTCTGCATCAAAGCTAAGAGGCCTGTGTACTTGGTAGCTGTTGGATTTGGAAATTTCTGAAAACACAGTCTGCATGAAAACCTCATATTTTGTGATCAATACTAAATGAATAAATACAGCTAAATAGATCTGGATGTTAAAGTACACTTATTGTTTATGCTATATTAATGATAAATAACATATAAATAGTAGGCAGGGTTGGGTTTCCCACTGTACTCTGCTACAACTGTCAACACTTAATTAAGTGGAATGCAGTCTAAACAAATATAAGCAATAGATACTTCTAGTCACACAAAGACTATCAAAACTAGTATTTTGGATATCCTGACATTTAAGGTTAAACTGGACACAGATGATCTGCATCTTGTAATTTGGGGAATGCAGTCTGTATGTCATCTCTATGTAGATGTAACCTGCTCTGTAATCCTGTGGTTTTGTCTCCTTTTCTTTTGTTCTTATCATCATTGTATGATTTTGGCATTTTGACTAAGATTGCTTTAAAACCTTTAAATAAATATATAAAAAAAGACTGAGAACATTTTAAATTAAGAGCAGTCATTGCTTATGCCAACACAGCTTTCATCTTCTGAAAAGAAGTCCCTAATCTGTATTCACTGAGGACCTACTAGGTTAGTTCCAATTCTGTATAGAGTGGCAAGATTTGCAGAACACTATTTTTCTTCACAGCTCCCATGAATGCCTGTCCTCAGTACTGCAGCAGAGCAGTGCTACATCCTCTCACAGTTTTGATAACTGTAATTCTATAGTACGTGTCTGGAAGAAACAAACGGTTAAGCAGCTATTCCATGGTTAATATCACTGTAATTATTAGTGATCTGTGACATTATTTCCTTCAACACTTCAATTTCATCATCGGTAATTTGCAATATTTGTGTTTCACTTTGAGAAGCCCTTGGTTGATACACACTGTGCAGCTAAGGTTAAGGCTGTATACTCTTTATGGCCACAAGTACAATAATCCATCAGTTAGTTTGAGTTAAATACCTTGTTGTCATTATTCTTTAAGTCAGTGGAAGTTTTTTCTTTTTCCTGGTGAAAAAACCCACAAACCTTATGTTTGGTTGCTTGTCTCATTTTGATGATATGTCAGTAAGAATTCTATACAAATGTCTGGAGTTATTTTGGATTATTATTCTGGCTTTAATGCCTGTGCGAGTAGAGAGTATATGTCAATTAAAACTTGATATCCTTTTGACTAGGTTGATTAAGGACAAAATAACATATTAGATTTAAATATATATATATGTGCAATTACAAAATATTTCAATCCAAGAGAGATGTGTTTAGCATTTATTCAGTTCCTTAACACATGCAATGAGATAAAGAAATAAGACCTAAGAACAACAAAAAGAATAGTGGAGAGGTAAATGAAGCCAAATCAGTATTGTGTGTCAAGGCCAGATTGTTCAATTGCTAAAATAGTGCTGTAATAAATTTTGTTCTGTACAGTTGCCAAAATGAGATAATGCTATTGAAAAGGGTTGGCTGATACTACAAGTTGCAAGAAAGCTTTCTTGTATGCAGTTTTGAGCTAGTGATTTTGTAAATAGTGTAAAATCTAAACTGCCAAAGATTTCTTTGGCAGTGCATTAATACTAACAGAAATGTACACACAGGATATTTGTTGTTTTGAAAAATTAAAATTGTAAAAAGGGCTCCACATCAAAAACACCTCTGTAAAAACTCCAGTTGTGACTATGATTTCATATCAAATTTGTTGATGTCTTTCTAAATAGAAGTTTAACATTTAACATTTCAGTTAAAGTCTAAAAATGAAGTCCTTCAGCTTTGCCATTGCCACCAGTTGTTTGTCATTAATATTTTGCAGGAGCAAATTTGTTATGTCTGTGACTAAACCTACTATGAAAATGTAGGAAAAAATCAATACAAAATTTCAAGAAAGAAAAATTTATTTTAACTTTGTATGAATAAGCTGTATTTCTATATATGGAAATATGAAAAATAACACCTTTTTCTCTTTCTTAAGAAATATTTTTGAAAAGTAGACTTTTGAGAACACTGATAGCCAAGATCTGAAGGAACTTTTCATGTGCTCTTCCTGACCTCCCTCCTTAGACACAAATAGCTCACTTTCTAGCTCTGAATGGGCAAAAGGAATTTTTTTGCCTGAAGTAATGGAAAAAGAAATAGCTCAGCCTAACCTTTCCAGTGAATGTATAGTTGACTTATCAGCTGATATGAGCATTCAGAGGCTTAGCATCCAAATCATGTCAGTGCTGCCATGGAGTAGAGCCTCTCACATCTGAGAGAGGCCTTGTGAAAGTGACAATGAAGATTTTCACTGGCAACGTTTGCAGACTTAATTTACTGCAAAAAGTAAAACAAAGCAGTAAAACAATGACAGTCACGTTTGAGGAGGGATGGCTTTCATTCTAGGCTTGATTTTTCCATGCCTGAACATGCTTTTAGAGTATTAAATAAACATTCATATATAACTGTGCTGCAGCATGATTAGTAAAGAATGGGAGACAGGCCTGAAGCCAACTGTAACACTGTTTTTGTGTTTGCAATTTAATACCCTTCCTATTTATATTCAGCTCCCTTGGCCATGGAAAGCCTCATTTACACCTTGTTTTAGAATATCTGCTCACAGGGTCAATAGAAATACAATGACATTTTGCCCCTCATGTTATACTATAAAATGGGAACGGAGGTTTGGTTTTCATTTTATTTCATCAGGAAACATTATATGAAAACAGTGGCAGTGTATTTCTATTTCTTTGTACCTTGCTTTTCAAAGAACCATGTTAAGGCTCTAGAGAAAGATGTTTTATATTCTAAACTGCACTTACATATACCTTCTGTATCTTTAGTTTTAGGAATATTTTATTTAATTACTAACAAGAATTTTTCTGCCTTTGAAAATAAAACTGGATACCTGATTACCTATATGCTATTTCATATATGCTTCTTGAGTGCCTAAACTAAAACATGAACTTCCCAAAATATTTCCAGATTTTCTTTTGCAAAATCTGTGGAAACTGCACAAATGTTTTGAAAAACCATCTGTGAGCTCATCAGTTCTTCTTTTCCTTACCAGAACAGTTATTCTAGAGGCAGTGAAACTGCATCATATTGACATTTGATTATTTGTGTAACAGGAGGAAAAGAGTTCAGTGCAGGCTCAGCTGGCTTTCCCACCCAGAACAGATGCATTATATCTGAATGTTAGAAATGAAGCTCTCATTTCTGAAAATTAAGTACCATGTATGAATATTCTGGGGGAAAACTGCTGATCTGACAGACAGGGAGGCCTTGCTTCTGATTAAATTCTGCTCCATGTGAGGAATGTATTATGCTTCATACCATATTTGTGAGAAATACAGGACCTTCTCTCCAAGACAGAAGATATCCTTATGGGTCCAGAATCCTCTAAACCAATCTTAACTGGGGAAAGTATCTAAAAATCCTCTTCCTCATACATGTTTAGTTGTGTATGCTGTATGTAGTTTCACACCATGATATGGGAAATGGGCAAGGTGAGATTCACAGTGCTCTGACCTTTCAGATTGCTCAACTGAAAACCAGAAACATGATTTTTTTTGCACAAATTAGCCAGAGGCTAATGGAGTAGTTAACTTTGGAGGGATTATATTATGGCACAGATATATCCCACCTAATTAAGATTGTCAAGAAAAAGGCCTATGCTCCTTCAGTAGTTAAAGGAGAGGGCAGATTAGGCAAACTTTGTCAGGTGAATTTAATTTTTTGTCTTATTAGTCCTACTATCCTATTTTCTGCAGAGAGAATAACCCTCAAGTCTTTTAAGTTATGTCTTTTATATTAAGCTCTTCAATCAACTATATACATTTGGTTGGATGCATGATGCCTGGCCCCTTTAGCTGGAATTTTGCTGAATAACATTTGCTATCTAAACATTGCTGGAGTTAGTACATGAAAGAAAACATATCAGCAATTTTATAGGTTGTTGTAATTAATTTTATCCCTGGATACTAAACCAGTCTTGGAATTTCTTTAGAGAACTGTGTTCCTTGTAGTTTTCTGCTCTTGATCTTGAAATAGGAAGAACAAGCCCTAGCAGCAGTTCAAAACTCAGTTGAATGGTTAAGAGAGTCATCTTTATGTCACTCTCTCCCAACTGTATTGTTAATATATATATGGCATCTTGAGAAGAAAGAAGATAGTTATTTTTTCACTATTTGTTATATTTTTAGAAATATTTTGCAATTAGCTCAGAAATTTTGTTATGCATATCTATGTGCTGAGTCTACTTTTTTCTGTTTTATTTCTGTAATCTGTCAAAACCTTTTTGTTTTTCTTTATTGTATGGTTCCAGATTTTCTCACTTAGGAATATTGCACGTATAAAATCATACTTTCCTTTGATATTCCTTTTCTCCCATAACTTCTCATGTGCTGTATATGCAGCCCTTTTGTTGACTGTGGTATTCATTAGTTCCTTTAATAGAGGGGTGTGCCAGACATTGCAATGTGCCTTGCCAGTACCTTCTCATCTTCTCTTGGTCTTGCTGCTTGCTGACAGCAACCTTGTTGTTTCTGTGGTGATAAACTGGACAAACTGGATGGTTTTGCTTCAGATAGTGCTTTGTGTCTTGCACATTGATGACAGATTTTTTTCCTTGGCATGTGAGCTCAGTCAATAAGTATTTTTTGTTAAACTGCTGTCATACATTTCCAAGGTATGCTTGACTTTGGGAGTGCTTGCACTTTCTCCATGGGCTTTAACTTTCTTTCATGGATCATCATAAATTGCTCAAGATGATAGGTTTATTTCACCTGTGTTCAGCTAATCCAACTCAGCTTTAACTTGAATGTTTCATCAGATGATGACAGTTTTCCCTGATCCTTACTCTCACCTGGCTAACTTATTAACTGCATCTAGATATCTTACTCATTTTATAGTTATTTAAGCCTTTGAACACCAGTGGAATTATCACAAATTCATTATTTTTATGGTGAAAGAAAATCCACAGAAACCATATACTTTTGTTCTTCTTGTGAACTGCATCTTCCTGTTGATGTCTTATGAATTCATAATTAGCTTTGTAAGTATTTTTGGACATTGCTTGCATAGGAAAGAGAGAATTTTTAAAATTTATTTAAGGTCACAATAAAAGCTTAAAAAGCTGTGTTATTGACTTTGAATAGTTGGCAAGACAGGAATCAAGGTCCCTACCCCATCATTTTCTCACAGGCTTCTCAAAGGCCATTAAGAATATATCAGGAAAGAAAACACTCTTTTTGTGACAGCCAAGTATTAACCTTGAGTGACACATTTGTTTAGACTTATAACTATTATTTCTGCTTTCTAGTTTAAGCTTCACTGCCTTGTGTCCAACTACAAACAATGGAAACTTCCTGAAAAAATGCTGCATTGCAAATTTTGGAAATATGAAAAATGTAAATAATCTGTATTGTTCGATCCTTTCCCAGCTGAGTGTTACGTCTTCATCCGTGTATAGAAAACTTGTCATCACTGAAAACCATTAGAATATGGTTTCTAAAAAATGTATCAGCTGTTTGGTAGCATAACCTTGTAAATTTACTACAAGGACCAGCCTACATTGTCAGGGAAAAGGTAATGATGGAACTGATTTTTTTTTTTTTTTACTTAATGTCTTCAAATTGAATAGTTATGTAGCATGAGCATAGGAAGGAGAGCACATGAAAAAGGTTATTTAATGAAGATATCCATCTTTTAAAAGCTACTAATCCATATTTCAAAAAGCCAGTTTTAAAACCAAATCATTATCTTCAGTCACATTTAAATATAAAGCAAATAGCTTAACTATATTCCCAGACAGTACTTCCTAGCATTAGAAAGATACCACCAGAAAGAAAGACAAAAGAAAAAGGATAACTTTGTGAATGTGAAAATATGAGCATCTGCATTTTGAGAAAAAATGATTCCTGTTTGAAAGATTGTGAAAAAAATTAAATAGGAAATTCTGCTTTTGTCAAGCAGCAGTAAAGATCCAATGCTTTCTGTAGGGCTTCAGAAGCTTGTCAAACTACAAAAATTATAGTCTTGCCTAAAGGTTATAAATTATAATGATTACTAATGATTACTTTAGGCAACATAATGCTACAAACCCATCAACATTCTAAAGAAAATTCAGAAAAAAAAATAGAGTATTTAGTTTCTAAGCAAGTACCAAAGAGACAAATTATATCGTTTTAAGGTATTTTTTTTTTCTTGCATCAAAGCAAAGTCATCTTCTTCAAACAGATATTTCATCAATTTTTTTATTAAGCAATATTTCAAAAAGTGAATCAATTTGTTAGACAATGATTTCTGACATGATGGTGGAAATCTCTTCCAATACTGCTACCAACAAATCAACAGCATAAATCAGAAGGTAAATCAGTTTTTTAAATGCATCTAAATGGTTTCCAAAGCAATAGAAATAATGCATGGAATATTTTAACCTTGAAATACACATTTAGAAAAATATATGTACAGATGAAAAGCAAAAGCAACAGTGAGAATTAATCCTAATTTTGACAAAATCAGTTTTTCTTCCATATAAACTATCTGTAGAAGAAAAATGTTTAAAAAAGCCAAACAAAACTGTTCCAAAATTTAATTTCAATTTTCTGGTACTTTATATTTTTATGTTAACATATTTTAATAATCAAAGGAAATTCTCATTAGGTAGTATTCAGTATATGAATGAATTTCACTTAGGCAAACCTGAGAAGTCTGTCCCTCTATGGAGAGAAATTTGGACAAATATTGGCTTTTTTTTTCCTCTCAAAGCAGTTGACTTGAATGCAAGCCAAGGAATATCAACCACATCATAGTGAAAGCACACCATGAAATCTATCCATGTTTCAACAAGGCTTTTGGAGCTGTGCCTGGGAGGATATTATGTTAGAGAGAGAAAGAGAGAGAGAGAGAGAGAGAGAGAGAGAGAGGATGAACATGTTTTGTAGAGGCAATTATAAATGTCCAACAAGTGATTGTTAGCAATGGAAGTGATGTTATAGGAAAGACTTTGCAGTGATGTTATAGAAAAGACTTTGCATGTGTGTATTTTCTGTATTTGACAGTGCATTTAGTGATAATGCCAGAACAACAGTCTCTTCCAGAAGCATTATATATAAAATGAAACAAGTTGAAATATTTTTGCTTCATTTTTTATTTCTCTCCATGAATGAGGCATGAATTTGGAGATGCTAGTTAGTACAGAAATGAAAATGTTAGAGACCATTTCCTTGTGAGCTACTCAACAGTCCTTCTTAAACATGTTTATGTCCAAAGACATCTGTTAATTTTTTTTTTTTCATTTTGTCATTTATTTGCATTTTTGGTTCTAGGCAACATTTTAAAATAAGCAGCTGAGGCTGTTTGAGCTTCTGCATTGTTAAAATGTTTTCCAGAGGAACTCAGCAAGTTTTCTACTTACTCTTTCATATTTGCATATGGGGAATTATACATGTAAATGCTGTCACAAAAAAAATACATTGGGAAGAGGTGGAAGTGTTTATGGAGAGAGTCTTCTTTAAAAATGAAAAAAATAATTGCAAAAATCTGCCGGATTAAATCTGAACCTCTGAAAAGAAGAACTAAACTCCTGTGGGGTAATAATACAGGTGAAGAACAGGAACAAATACCTAATCATTAAACTGCTCTATCATAAAAGTTTATTGATAAAAAGCCCTTATTGATTCTGAACTGTTGATGTAAGGTGTAGTCAGAACCCTGCATTATAGAAAATTGAAAGCAAATAAACAACAGGCCCGAAGTGGGAAGCACTTTAAATCTGACTTCCTGTAACCTGAAGGGAGAACTGTGCACTCTATCAGTACTCTCCCAGTACAACTGCATCAAGAAATATTTCATCATTTGAGAAAATATGTGTCAGCTGCAATGAATAATTGAAAAAGAGTATGCAAATGTATTTATGTAGAATGTGTGCAGGGTACAGAGACAGTAGCAATAACTCAGAGGAATTTTTTTCTGGGTAAAATAAACAAGATGAAGCAGAAGGCCTGAAAGGCAAAGGTCAGTTATGATTTTGAAGTTGGGGAAAGTACTAGAACTAAATAAGTTTTTATTAGTATTGAAATCAAATATATGGACAATTGAAAGTGAATGAGGCACTTGAGAGACAGGACAATTCAGCAGGAAATTGGAAAGATCTTTCTGTTCATGCTTTTGTGTGGCCAAAAAATCCAACACAGCGCCTTATTCTGGTATTTCCTGTTTGGAAAACGCACCCAAAACCAGGACTACACTGCACTGCAGAAGCCAGCTGCTTCCCAGTATTCCCATAAGAGACAGCCATGCTAACGCTGGGCTTATTCTGGGTCATGTCCAGCAGTGCCAGGGTTTCATAATGAAGCATAATAGGCTTTGAGCAGGATGGATGTACATGATCTGTGTAGGTACAGTTTTGATCTCTGCCAAAAACTGTTTAAGAGAATTTCTGAAGCTGTGAAGAGGTTTGGAAGGAACCTCTTAGTTCATGTAGCTGAAAGTAAACATTTTTTGTGTGTGTGATAGGATAATAAATCTAAATGTGACGGAAACACAGCAAGGTGCACATCTTTTTGCAACCCTCTGCATTGAGAGCTCACATCAGGGAGTTCATATAAAATAAATATATGATGAGATTGAGAGAAAGTGTAAAAGTAAGTACTGAGTGGTTTGGAACAAAGATAAAACTACATGGCAACATGAGCTTTCTGATGTTAAGTTTTATTTGGGCACTTAATTTGTTGTTATGTTTCTGTATTATTTTTCTTGTTGTAAGCAGTAGTGGCCTCATAAAATGAAATGAATGAAGTTTAATTTGTTTCCTTTTCATTCCATTTCTGTTTGTAGAAACTGTACCTTCTAGATAAGATTTCACTGTCTCTGTCCCTAGGGTCATTGAAGCCATCATACAATGTTTCTTCATGGGTACTAAATTATTGATAACAAAACTAAAATAAGAAGAGTGTTTGAAATTTAATGAATGCGCTTTTCATGGAACAAGTACCCATAAATTAGGAAAGAAGGAGGGAAAAAAAAACCCAAACCAACCAGTAACTGAAATCTTGATCATATTAAAATAGATAGGATTTGAGTAATGTTTTCAGTGGAAAAAGGATTTCAATCAGCAATGACCACCAGGGAAGTTGTGCTCCACACAAACAATTCCAGAATATGCTCTGAAATACCTGCTTCCTGACATCGGTGTGTTTTAATTAAAAAAATCATTCCAGAAGGTTGATGATTTGCCTGCTTTGATAATTTATAGCACAGAAATCCATTACAGGCACTGAAAAGCTTACAAAATCTGGCAAGAGCATTTTGCCAACCACAGTGATGATACCAAAAAAACCAAAACACTAAAAGGTTAAAGATTTCTTTGTTCAAATAATTATTCATTTCAGCTATTCTTTGCAAATGTGAGCTGAGTTTAAATTAGTGATCTTTCATCTTCATGATTTGGTAGATTAATTTCACTATCACTTCTAGTTTGTTTTGAATTAATGCATTTGGCTTCTTAGAGTGAAAATCGAACTGATCAGAGAGCGTAATTCTCACTATAAACACAATACCTAGGATGCTAAAGAACAAACTGTGATACCTCTTTAAGATGCTATACTGCTATTTCAGAAATCTTCAGCTTGTCACGTAGCAGAACGCTACTTCAAAGGAGAAAGATCCCTTTGAATCTCAGGAGATTGGGTTCTCAATTTAATTCCTGAAGAGAACAGGCGCCTTAAGCATTCCTTGTAAGTTCTCATGAGCAAAGAGAGAAGGTTGTAATAGCAGAGAAAATTATCTAAAAAAAGACTTTATTCTTCCCTGTGCTTTTTTTTTAATCAAATAATTCATCATTTCATTCAATTAAAAAAAAAAAAAAGAAGCTACCACTTGCTATTGCTAAAAATTAATTTGTTGTACAAGGTTAAATTATTTTTTACTGCCCTTACAGCAGGAAGTATATTACTGCCCAGATCACTGGGCACATTTCTGTGGTTTGCTTCACTGATATCAGTGATAGCAGCTTCCAGGCATAACCAATAATTACCACATGCTTTAACTTGAAGTTTTGTATTTTAGTTATTCTTACATAAACAAAGGAAACTTCCGTATTTTTTTCTGTCTTGGTGTTCTTGCTGTTATGATATGAAATTAGGCATGTCATTGGCCACTGGCTCTTCAGCTGAAAGCAACTGACAGAGGAAAACTGAAGTTCTTTCTTTTCTAAAATATGTTTTTAAAATGAAATCATCATTTGAGCAATTTTTCTGAGATACTCAAGCAATCAGATTCATGTTTTTAAAGAGAATCCTTTCCATAACAAACAAGCAAACAATTCTCTCTGAGATGGCAGCTCTTGTGACTCACAGCAACCATCATCTGACAGATTTCTACCATTTTATGCCCAAGGCAGATTTTTAGAGGCTAATAAGCTCTGTTTTCCCCCTCTTTGCTATCCTAGTGCTTTGTATTATCTCAGTAAAAATTTTTGAGTAGGCTTCTTCATCATTACTACAGATCAGAAAATAAATAGATATTAAAAAGAATTTGTATGCTCATGGTAAGACCTGTCTTTTTTTCTCCATTTGGTAATCACAAAATAGGAAGCTTCTCAAATATATATGGAGCCCAGTCATAAAAACAGTTGTTATGTTTCAGTGATGTAACTAATACAAAAGATTTAGTACTCCAATAAATTATTGTGGATGTGCTACACTGAGACGTGTATTAAATTAATTAAATATTGTTTATTTAACAAAATCTAGAAGGATCAAAAGTAAGACTTCAGACTTATTTTGTTTTGACAAGCTGAGAATATAGTCTAGGAGGCTGGTTTACTTTTAACACACTTCTAGAAAAGATGAGAATTTAAAGTCTATAACAAGACAGTCTTCTTTCTTATTTAGTATTCCTGCCTTAGAAGAAAATGAGTGCAACTCTTTAGATTGGTAATATATTAAGATTGGACATAGCACTTTAACTGGGAATTTATACCCCTGAATTTACATTTCTATGTAATTTTCCAAGTACTTATTTGTAAGTGTGTGCCTGGGGTGGAGACAGATATTTCTTCATTAACTTTAACACTGTAATATGGAAAGGGAAATAAAGAAAACAGTAGAAGAACGATAACAACAACAACAGAAAAAGGAACATGTACAGAGCAGTTTTTACTTGTGTTAACTATTTGCTCTGCAATAGATGGGATAGAATTTCCAATATATAAAGCTACTGATGCATGGAAATGTCTACAGCAGTATTCAAGACTGTGTATGTATTTTGGACTTTGCTATCACTTTCTCTATTTTACCAGTTGGGTTTCTAGTAACTGGGTTATTGGGAAAATTTGGTATGGAAGACAGCTGTTAACCTGCATGAATGCATTTTTAGAAATCTTTATATATAAATTAGACACACCAGTTTTTCATTTAAACTAGCTGGATGTTGAGGGAAAAGTTAAAACAGTTTGTAACTCTCAAGCTGCTAAGCATGGATGTAAAGTATGAGTATTGAAACACGGAGTACTAACTCAAGAAAAGGATAGAAAGTTGATATCAAAGGTATTAAACAGATTTTCAAACTACTACTACAAGTATCATTTACCTAGGGACAATCAGGAAAATTAATCTGAATTAAATTTTAAACTGGATTAATTAAACTACATTAAATCCCTGTGTAAGTATTCTTCCTCAGAATTAAAATTACTTTTATTTAATAATATTTGGAAGTGAATTAAAGTAAATCAAATTAAGGTCTCTTTAATATTGCTCGAGAACATCCATTCTATAACTTCAAACCAATAAAGGTACCTATTAAAATGCAGACCTTTTGTTGTTTTGGATTGCTTTTCCTGATCAGATCAATGTGGATAAGCCACCATGCTACAATTTTTAGCACATTTTACAATGTTTTAGATTCTGACTTTATTTCATTTACGTAACTAAAATCTGTACTTCTATTAAGCTTTTCCCTGTATTACCTGAATTGAGAGATCTAACATTAAAAAAAAAACCCAAACCAAAAAATATCCTCCATTTTCCCCTTATTTATTCTTTAAGATTTAGTTTTTAGCAGATTTTTGATCAGCTAATTCAGCTTTCAAAAATATTTATTTCTTATTCTCAGAGCCAATATCTTTCTGAGGCAAGCAGCTAGAAAAATATTAGTGCAATGGAAGTTTTTGTTTCCAGTAATGTGTTTTAGATTCATCAGCATTTGTGAAGCCACCAAAGGCTGGGGCCATTTGTATTCCATATTTAGAGATGAATTTCCACATTTTGCCATGTAGCCTCTTTATATGCTTTCTACAGCATAAAATGAAAAGATGGTTTGTTATTAATAAGTCTGTTTCCCAGTGGTGGCAGGCCTGCAAAGGAGCAGCAAGGTAGCATGTTTACATATTTATAGGACATTTGCTTACTATTTTTTCTGAATGATGAATTTGCTTGTAGACCCCAAACATTGTCTGAATGCAATAACAGAATGGCAAAAATATAGTCTCATTGGTTCAATGCCAAATGGATTTGCCAGTGAGGTTTTGTGGTAGTCATAGATAAAGGCTCATTTTGATTAAGAGCCCAATTTTAAAAGCAAAAGAAGCAAAGCCTACAGTATTTAATTTTAATTTTTTTTACTTCATGATTGATAGTGGAAGATAGAACCAGAGGGCCTCTTGTCCTAACTATGGAGTAGTGGTGATGAGAGAGAGAGACAGATATGTTTCACAGAGCGTGCAGCTGTCTGTACTTCAGGTGCTCTGCTTTGCATCCATTGTTGGCACAAGAGCGAGAGGAACATGGAGTAAGCTTGCACTTCTGGAAACGTAATTCTTGTTCTTCAAAAATGTCACATTAGTGCTCTGGCATCATTTTGACCTGATCATTAATGGATTATCTGACCAAAACCATAAATTAAATAAGAACAGAAACAGACAAAGCCAATCATAGATGCAATTGTTACTTCTCTGCGGTTCCTTTTTTTCCAATAGTGAATCAGTTCAGTTCTGACTTACCACTGGTTTTGTTTTCCTTTTATTGCTGCAGTTTATTATGCTGACATACATCTTTATGTTGGCCTGGCTTGGAGTTACAGCTTTCACTTCTCTGCCTGTTTACATGTACTTTAATCTGTGGACCATTTGCCGAAATGCCACCGTAGTGGATGGAGCTAATCTCTGCTTGGATCTTCGCCAGTATGGTACGTAAATCAAAAGCGCTAAATGAAAAGTAAGATTTCACAAAAGAAAGCATTCCACTGCTTTGCTTCCATGTAACTGAAATGAACTGTTCAGTATTTCTGAAGTAATCGTTAAGTGTCTCTCTCTGCCCTTTTACCCACTAGTCTAGGCAGTGTATAAAAGATAAACCCCAGAGTAATGAAAATTTGGCATGAGCTTTGGCTTACTCTCTTCAGAAATTGCTGTAACTTGTCTAAAATGCTTAATTAGTCATCTATCTGGAAAATGACTTTTAATTTTGTGGTAGGACACTGACTTGGAGATGTGAGATCCTAGAGTATCAGCTGTCTCTGCTGATTCATTGCTTTCAAAACCTTGATGAGGACCAACAGTACTGATAGTAACACTCTTAGAAAGTGGTGGAAAGAGAGATAGAGAGGGAATGGGGCTAAAGCCTGAATGGTGGAAGTTAGAATAATGTGGGGATATGCACCTATGTGTGTTTTGAGAGGATGTGAAATTTAGGTAGAAAGGAATTTGTGATCTTAAAATACCTGAAAATTCTTGTGTTGGTGATGGTAATTCAATTCCTTCCTTCTACAAGATTGGTTTGACTCTACATGTTATGGTCTTAGTAATTTCTCAACCCACAGAGCTTTGGATAATCATACTCTCAACAGACAGTTTCTTATCTTTCTTTTGTTTCCTTGGCCTGAAATAAAACCACAGTATATTTTTAATTGTTATGTGTAAATATAAAAGATGCTGCATTTCTTGGCAAAGAAATGTTTTCAATAATAGTAAACATTTCAATTAACCTGAAATAAAATATTTGACATTTTTCTTTCATGAGAGGGAAGGAAAGTTGGGGTTTTTTATTGTCTTTTATTTCCCCCTACACAGCATGGCAGGTGATTTTAAAAAGCAATTATCTGCATAGATCCCATCAAGTGTATTAATTTTTTTTCTATAACCTTTTATTTTGTTATTTTATCCATGTCTTTTTTATTAATTCTATTTAGTATGTTCATAGAACACTAACATATACAGTGTGTATTCTGTGAATGTACCTGTTTCCTGTAGATTCAGCTCAAAATTGATTAATGTTAGGAAAGAATCATTTTTCATGGTAACTGAGTTAATTGCAGTTTTTTCTTCAAGCTAGTCTTTCATTTAGTATCTGGACATTAGCTGAAGGAAGCAAGGTAGCAGATTCTACTTATTATTGCTGAAAAGAGAAACAATAAAGTATAAGTTTGTGTAATGCTTTTTTATAACTTGTGGAAGAAGCTTTATACTAGATTATACACAGCACATTTTTCCACATGAGGGTAGAGAAGGTTTATGAACATTTTAAGTATATAAACTGGTTGCAAATAATTTCTGTTTTTTTTTAACCATTGTGCTGATCAAAATAGGGAATAAAGATATTTTCAAAAATGGCAGAAAAAATGTTACCTACATGTTTCTTACTAGGGCTTTTACAAAATAGATAATGTGTTGTGTGCTGGCTGAAATAGAATAGAATCCTAGAAAGGTTTGTGTTGGAAGGCACCTTAAAGACAAGTTCCAACTCCTTGCAACGGAGCTGGGAGACATTAATCTAGATCAGGTTGCTCAGGACCTGTCCTTCAACACTTCCAGGGATGGCTGCTATAAGGTCTCTCCAAAACCTTCTCTTCTCTAGGCTGTGCAATCCCAACTGCCTCAGCTTGTCTTCACAGGAGAGTTGCTCCACACTCCTGATTGTCAACAAAACCCAGATATCATTGTTAAAATAGGTTCTTAGCTTTTCTCATATAAAGGAAGTTGATCTGTACCAGGAATTCCAAATAATGTGAATATTTATTCTTCTCTAGGTATTGTAACTATTGGAGAGGAAAAGAAGGTTTGCACCTCATCAGAAAGTTTCATCAAGATGTGTGACTCTAATGAGGTAAATAAATATCATAGTATTTTTGACAAATCCATAATATATGTTGTAGTAGGAAGTAGCTGATATATGTTTTCTTAATGTTAACAGTCTAATTCTATCTATGGTGATGAATTAAATCCCAGTGAAAAATACAGTCAAGCAAGTAGTTTTTCTAGTCTTGTACCAAATTTAGTCAATGCAATTTCTCCAACCATTTGTTTTCTAAATATACTTGTGGTTTATTCATTTGGGGTTTTTAATAATTCCAATATCTTTTTCTTTGTTACTGAGATGTTTTTGAAAGCAGCATTAGCCCCTGCTGCACAATGGATAGGTCCATACAATGCATCACTGATTGAAGGGCTCATGACTACTGTTGTGACAGGAGAGTAAAGATTTCAAATGGATTTGGCCAAACCTTGTTGAGCATTAGGATAGTAGGTCTTAGTACATTTATCTTTGTAGTTTTTCCCTTGGGCAAATGCCACCTGTTTCAGTGCAGCTGAAGGTTCTGGTTTTGTTTTGAAATGATAATGGATGAAGACAGGACAAACAAAATTACATCTGCCTAAAAAAAAGAGAGGCTAAAATGTTGATCCCTCTGAAGCCAGAAGGATCAATACTTCCTAAGTGTTTTACTGGGTCTTACTGTTGTTGAATCAATCTTAGAAGGAAGGTACACAATCCTCCCTATACCAAAACCATCTAAGAAAATTCAGCTTTTGAGATGCAGTTGACTCTCTGTGGCTGCTGCATAAACCAGGTCACTGAAATTAAAAGCAAATGTAATAATTTGGTTTGGGGGGAGGTGAGGTGAGGATGGTGGTTAATTTGAATTATGTAAGTAACCTGGTTTATATTATATCACTATGAAGAAATTTGAGAGGAAAGTGGATCAATATAGGAGGATGGAAAGCTACAGTTAATGAAGGGAAAATGGGGTTTCTTAGGCTGTCTCTGCCACTGGAGAAGCCACCACAAACATAATTCTTGTAAACTAGTACTGTAGTATTGTAGCATAAAAAAAACCCAAAGAAAACCCTCAAAATGTGCTGGATTCTTTATTTTAAATAATTAATTTTCTTAATATTTTTATTATGTAAGTGCTGTATATTTAAATAGAATTATGCTTTTTCCCCGACATTGTAACAAAACAAGCACAAGCACAATGACATGTATTGATATCAATCTCTTGGAAAAATATTCCTATTCACTACTTTTGTGGAAGAGTGGCACCAGGAAGTTAATTATTTTTTCTATGTTAGTCTGAATTTTTGTTCATTTTCTATTTGCTGTACAACCATGAAAGTCCTTCTCTTTGCCTCCCTTTGCAGCTAAACATGACATTCCATTTGTTCATTGTGGCACTTGCTGGAGCTGGAGCAGCAGTCATTGCTATGGTAAGCTATCCAACACTCTACACCTCATCTGAATTGCTGATACCTTCTGGTTCTGACTTAAGATCATCTGTTCAATTTCCATACTATCACTTAAAGCTATTATTAAATTATAGTTCTGTAATCCAATACTCTCCCTTTTTCCTCCTTTTTTTTTTTAATATATTGATGAATTCCCTTTAAAGTAGAATATCATGATTACTTTTTGAGTTCAAAAAACACCTTTAAGTACATGCTAAGGATTTTTACTGTTCTCTTGCTGCATTCAGATGAGTGTCTGAATTCACATGTCTGTGTTGTAACCATAGTATTATACTTTTATGATCTCTGCCTTTCTGGGTATTCATAGGCTTGCCATGCTGCTATTTTAGGAGCAGAATCTTTTTGTCAGTTCTGTGCATATATATGAATGTGTTGACTTTTCTGTCAGGACTAATTTTTTCTGCTCCTTTATAATGAAGATTGCTTTAAATTTTGACATTTTGTCAATGAGAAGGTTCCACTGAGAAAAAAAGTATGTGAGCTAGTGCCCTGCTCTTCTGTCTTTTGTCTGCTGTATTTGCTTAAGCATAAAGATATTTTTAGACTCACAATTCTCTGCTGGTGTAGGTTTGCATTGTGCACACTGAAATGGGAAATGAAAAGTGACTGTTACTTGGTTCTGATACATTCATTAGTGTTAGTGGTGGTGATTCCTATATACTGCTTATACTAATAATTTTTTATGGATCATAGGGACGTGATTTATTTTTATCCTTATAATTACATTCATAAAAAAGTACAATAAAAATATTCAATTAAGTTAGTACTCCTCTTACATCAATGGTTTTTTTTGTTTTTTCTTCCATTTTTTCATTATTACATGACATCCTGCAAACAGCAAAGATAGCTAAATGGAAAATATATATTTTCAATGTAGTTTTTTGTTTCAAGGCCACAAATAATAAGTGCTATAGTAGAATACAATTCATAATAATAATTTAGTTGTTTTTTCAAACTGAAATTTTTCTGCGTATAGTTCCAAAAAAGGTGACCATATAGCAATTATGATAATACATCATTAGTGTTAGGAAACAAAATCTAAAAGATCATTAGTTTTCTACTGTATGATTATTTTGAAGTATATTCAGTAGATATCATAAAATGCTATTTTGTTGAGATGAAAATTCTGCATTTCAAACGATTTGAAATTCAAGCAATTTGCTATTTGAATCCAAACAGCCACCAAAGGATATTCAATGAAAAATAACACATCTTCAGTGAAAACAAATTAAGTACATTGTGCCACATAGTTTAAAAACATAATACTTTCAATGAAGTTTTTAAAAAGAAGCTCAGTATATCAAAGATACCATAGATGCATTACACCAGGCACAAATACCCTTTGAATTCACTTTGATGGTGCACATTTATTCACATATTTTTAAATGATTAGCCATATGCAAGTGTGATTTCTGTTGAATTCTGTAACTGCAAGAGCAGACATGATAACACTGTTCCAACAAAATTATAAATTGATATTCTAATTGGTAGTAAATTGCATACTGTTCCAGTGCTGGTAGATGTGTGTTTCATTAAATGTTTGCAACAGTTTGGTATGTTTTTTCAAGTTTGTAACTATACTGTTTGTTTTTAACCTACCGTTCCAATTTGTTAGGTACCTGCTAAAGACTAGCACATTCCACTCTTTGACAGTGTAATTTCTAAAACCAGCATACCAGACCACATCTGTAGGTTGTGGTCACACTTGACACAGTACCCCAAACACAAGAGATAGGACATGAGAAAAAATTCAGAATTTTGTAGTTGGACATGCAGATATTAAAAGTTTCTCCTTTAAGGGTAGTTTACATTCCCAAGGTAAAAGTAATTTAAGGGAGTAATTTGGGGTCCTAACTATCTCATCCAGGATGAAGAAGAAATCTTTTTTCTCCAGGTCTTACACTCAAATTAGTAGACAGAGATAATGCATCAGCAGAGAGAAACAGTGTGCAGAAGTCATTTCAGTCATTGGAGAACCAGTGCTCTTCACTACATGTGCTGCTTCAAGAATAATTACAAATATGAAATGATGACACTTGTCTTTGTGTATATCCAGAACATGTTTGTGAAATTCAACAGGAAAATTAGATTAAAATACCAGTCTTTTACAAAAGAAAAAGCTTATTAATATAATGCACTCTTAAAAGATTTCTTGCAAACAATTATTTTAAAACAGAATAGTCCATCTGACTAAAGTGGTAAGTATACTGTATTTATGGCCAGCCAGTAACAGTAGTGCAACATCAGTGCTAAATGACAGAATTGGTAAAATCTGTTTCCTGAAATGACATTTTAAGTTATGACATCAATATACTCCACTATATCCTCACTTCTGGACTTGTAAACATTTGCAAGTGCCAGACTATTTAATTTCTGAAGATTTTTTAAACTCTCTAATGTCTATATGATTCTACAAAATTCACAAAAGAATCAGCTTATTCATAATTGTCAAGTCCATCTGTACTCAGGATACTTTTCATAAAACTGTATTTGAATAAGGTATTTTTAAAAAGTAGTCATTTCTTACAAAACCACTGAAAAACTTGTTAAAACTTGCAAAACCATTTGATCAAAATCACAATTTCCTCATATCTCTTGGTCTCAGATTTGTTTATGAATGTTAGAATCTTTTCACAATTCACTAGATACCTCTTTAGTCTGCAGAGGAGAATGTTAGTTTTGGGGTTCAAAAGGAGAATTCTCCTATGTATTAGGACTGATATATAGAAAACCTCATCTATTTTACAGTATATGTCAGGGCAAGTTTCATTTTGCAGCAAAGAACACTGTAGAAGAGTTTATTTTGAAAATTTATCATTCTTATGTCAATGCAAGATGGGGGAAAAAAGAACCAAAACCAAAACCTGATAGAATTATTTATGTTGTAAATGCTTTTTGAGAGTCTTTATCATGGAAAAAATAGCCAGGCTTTTGAATCATATTTAATTTGTACTATATATTATTCTGAGCAGTACTACTGTTCTTTCTTATGTCTGAATGGATAACAAATGCATATGGAATAGATTATTACAATAATACTTATAAATTTTACTGTTGTCAGTGTTGTGTTAGACAGAAACAGAAGACTTGAAGTGGTTTAAATGTAAGCTCTAGCATTCAACATTTGATTGTGAACTCAGTATACATTCTACCTGTGATGTTTCCCCAAAAACACTGTAGAAAAACTTAAGTTACCATGTGAGCTAGTAACTCTTTTGCCTTAAATACTGCAGAAATTGTGTCCTGTTAGGTGGAGATGCAATCAGTTCTCCTGAAATAGGAACCAGGGAAGCGTAAAGTGGTCTATTCTTCTCCCCAGTATCATTGTGCTCTTCTGCAGGATGTGAGATGCATGTAAAGGGAGGAATTAAAGTTATTTAAACTTGGGTCCTGGGGAAGTAGTGACATGTCCTGCATGGAAAAATAAAACAACCAAAAAAGAACCCACCCCAAATAGCCAATCCCACAATTTCTAAACACTGAAGCATACTTTCACCTTATGAAGAAATCTAAGCAGGAATAGGTATGGAAAGACCCTGCACTACCTTGCATATGTCTGTAATTGAAACCTCCTGAGGCAGACTGTGGAAGCTGCCTGGCTTCAATTTAAATAAACCTTGACGAGGGCCCCACTGGCTTCAGGCTATTCAGGTCATGGAATTGTGAAATGCAATTAGACAGCCACTTAGAAATGACCTCCTTAGTGTGGCAATGTTATCTAGGAACTTGGTGTAAAAATAAAAAACAAAGGTGATATTACTCTTCAATGTATATGTCATTATAAACGTGGATATACATTTGAGGTTATATAAGTTAAAGTATGTGTTTCCTGGCAAGTCTTCCTGGCAAGTCTTCCTACTTATACTGAATATGAACTCCAAGTGTTTTCAATAGTTGTTAGAGTAGTTTGATTCAGTTACTTCACAAGGAAGGGATGGGCACAGAATGGGTGTTTAATGAAGGTCAGACTATTACCAATATGCCATCAAAATAGTCTCTTTTTTAACAAAGAAAAATGCTGTGTGAAATTGCAAGAGATTAAGTTATTTTTTTTTTTTACTGGGTCATTACTAAATATTTTGTGAGGGTAAGAAAAAGTGCCTACATAATCTCATTTTTATCACAGATTATTCAGCTGCAAGGAATTCTGGCAAATATGTTTTAAAGGGTCATGAAGATGTGAGCACAATGCTCAGATAGCCCCCACTTTCAGGATTCTCATGTCTGCAATCTGTTTGAGGTTCAGACTGTATTTTTAACTGAAATTTCAGACTCAATGAACCAGTATTCATGTTTTCAATGGATGCAAATTGCAGTTGAGATGACAAAACTTTTAGGATTACCAGCCTGTTTATTTTGATTTTTCTCAATAGTTTTACTGTGGAGAATTTAAGGTGTTTCATTCAGTACAAGGGGGATCCAGGATTAGGGTCTTTTATTTGATCTACAAATGCCTGATCCAGAAACTACCCAAGCTGAAAGCTTTTGGAAGAGCTGAGTTAGGATAGGTGTTTCTTTTTCCTGTGTACTGAATTATGACTAGAGAGTGTCCCAGAGTGACACACAACATGCTGCCATCTCCAACATCTATACTCACGGATTGCTTTGCTAGTGTTGTTCTCTAGATATCAAGAAAATCCTAAAGATGTGTAGAAATACTCTCTAGTTTTTTTTCCCTAGAGGACAGAGTCTCCGAACAACTCCTTTCTACTTTATGTCTCCTCAAGTCAGACAGTATTCTTCAAATAAGGATTAATTGGAAACTTGACATAAAACATGAGGTTAAAAAAGGTAGCAAAACTATCTGGTCTTTTTAAGGGCTTTAGAATGCTTTCCTTGATCTTAATTATCCAGATTAAGAAATGTGGTTTTGCCTGTAGTAATCAGCAACAGTTGCCAACAAACAATTCTGACAAAAAAATGTCCAAATATTCCAAAAGAAAAAAAAAAAAAATTAGAATGGATCTGTTCATCTAGTATGAATCTAAGATACTCATATCTACAACAATACAACATGAACAAGAGAACTTGCATAATCTCAAGGTGGTTTTTTTATTATTTATTGTATTATTATTCTATTTTCCATGAACTGAATCCCAGTATAATTTCTTGATTTCTTAGAGAGGGGTGAAATATTTTGTATTTCACAAAATTGTCCATTGCTTCTGAGGAAAAGGATTAACATAAATTAAAGAGATGCTCTCATCAGAAAGTGTCTGAAATCCTGCTAGGGAAGTAATAAATGTCTAGAGAGTCCCAGCATAAACTAGTTGAATATCCTTGTGGAATACTTTTATTTTCTGACTGAATACAGAGTAAACAGGGCATCCAATTTTTTTCCCCACTATGTTTTGTCACATTTTGCCTAACTAAACTTATTTTTCCCTTATTGACAATTTTTCCCCAGATTGGCAAGTTAAATAAAGCTAGAATTGTAATTGAAAGAAGTCATGGCTAAATGGAAAGAAAATGCTAACTTTAACAAAAATTAAGAAGCAAAACATTCTGTAATTGTATTAGATATATGCAATCATAAGATGTGTCTATGGCATATTTCGATCTTAAGAACTTTAACAAAAACTTCTTCAGTGGGGAAAAGTGTACAATAAATACATAACCAGAAGGCATTTTTACATGTACATTTGCAGACTAGCAGAAAAATAATGCAGGGATGATTTGGAATTTGGATTTTTCAGGTTTTAGTTTGTGGGGTTTTTTTGGGTTATTTTTGTTTTTTTTTTTTTTTTTTTATATCTATTGCTACCAACTACTAGTTATAGTGACAGCAACAACGGTGAGATGAGTAATCTGAAAATTAATGAGGCCTGAATTTGCCATCAGGGTTCTATACTACTTCTTGACACAAGAATGCCTAGCTCCTACTGATGAGAACCCAGTCCCTGTCCTACAGCCTCCAAATTTACACGTGCTCTATTCTGACTACTTCTATTGTTTAACACTGTGTTACCTCTCTTTCAGGTTCATTATCTCATGGTCTTGTCTGCCAACTGGGCCTATGTGAAAGATGCTTGCAGAATGCAAAAATATGAGGATATTAAATCAAAGGAAGAACAAGAGCTGCATGATATTCATTCTACTCGCTCTAAAGAGAGGCTCAATGCTTATACATAAAAGAAACCTTGTCTTACTTCCTAACACGTGAATGCTTTGTTGTTTAACTAAAGGCCATCCTACCATTTTAAAAACAATTGAAAGTGCTTCTCACAAAAGATAGTTTGGGTGACTTACATATCACCTACATACAATTCTTGGTTGTCTAGCACTTGGTTTCTTAATTAGTTCTTACTTTGTGTGACCATTCTATACCACAAAGCTCCTAAATAGCCTTTCCTGAATCCCTTTAGGCTAATTAGTTCTGATAGGTCAAGGATACTAAACTATTGTCAAATACAACTACGTGTTTGATTTTTTTAATCACTTTGTATGTGTTATGCATAACACCTTTTGCATTGTTTCTTATATGTTTTTGGAAAAAAAAGTAGCTTTTTATACTTTTTAGTTTTGAGTTCAGTAACTACTTTAACTACAGGTATACTTCAAAGGGACCATTGTACATGATGTACAATATATAAAGAAAACATTCTGATGACTTTCCTTTATATATGGAAAACCTGCCAGAGGGACCCTGATCAACTTGAATGAAGGTCCTAAGAACGTTTTAAACAATCAAAGGTGCAATTTCTAAATTTGTAATAGTGGGTAAAAAAATAAAAAAAAAGCGAAAAAAGAAAAAAAGAAAAAAAGAAAAAAGTGCTTCTTATCTTTGTTAACATTGTATTATTGATGTTTTTAAAGAATATTCTCTTGTTTCAAGTTCCATGGGTGATAATTCCTGTTTGTATTGTGAGCATGCAGTCCGTGGTGCTAACAATGCATGGCCACTTGCCTTTTGAAGGAATTCAATACCACGGCTACCTGTTAACGAGTTATGGTATATAGACAACTGTTAATTAAGTGATATAGTTATTCATAGTTTTCTACAGAATAATCTCTCTTTAATTCAATGATGGTTATGCTAAATTGGAGCTGTCCATGTGATGATGTAAGAAATTACTGCTTAGCTACATTTATGAAAGTAATATATCAAAAATGCAGTGACCATAGGAGTCAGATGTCTTTTTACCTGCTTTAAAAATTTAAATGGATTGCACCTGTCTGAACTGTAAAAGATATATTAAAGGAGACTTCCATAAATGTTATAGCTTGGCTTCTAGCTTTCCTACACATAATGGTTTACCTGTATTACGTTGAAGTAAGGTGAAAGACCACTACAGAGCTTATTATTTCAAAGTGTAGTAATATATTTGAACTTTTATTTTGATATGAAAATGTTATCAGAATGATAGGTCATCCTAATTTGAAATAACTATCTGTATCAAAAACAGAACAAAAAACCCTATTTAAGAAAAGTTGGTATTATTGGACCAAATTTGCTGGATTTTTTTTTTTTTATTTTGCCTATTTCTAATGCTACAAGAATGCTGTAAAGTGTCTTTTAAAGTGATGTAGCCTGACAAGACATTTTTGTCAGTGTTAAAAATCTTAGGTAGTTTTGTGCACTTATTGGACCATTGTGAATTCTCTCTCAGTGTAAGTGCATTTCTAATAAAACTTCTTGAGTAAAACTCTTCTTTGTACTATTACTAGTCATGCATCATCAGTAATTTTTAACAATTCTTGTAGTAAGTAGAAGGTAATACTATAGTTACTTGTGGCATGATAATGCATTAAGTAGTATTAGTTGGTTGAGTTCTTTTTCTTTTTCTTTTCTTTTGCTTGTTTTGGGGCTTTTTTGTTGTGTTTTTGATTTGGGGTTTTGGTTTTGGTTTGGATTTTTTTTTTACACTTAAGCTGTCCTACGGGGTCAACAGTTTTCTGATAATGTGCAGTACCGGTATTACAGTTCTGCAAAAAGTATTAGGAACCTCTTTTTGGATTCTATATTGTAGTGTTTCAGTTTTGTGTCTTAAAATGTTTGTGCTGATTTTTAAAACTATGTCTTTTAAACTCATGTAATGATGTTAATGCTTTTGGCTCTTCTCTGGTATTAGAGTTTGTATTTTCACAAAGAATGCTTTGTAGCAGGCATTACAATTAATCTGTTTTGTACATAAATGTGCCAACAGCTTGATGGTGGCGTTTTTGAAATGTAGAACAAAGTGCTTGCAAAATGTAATAAACACACTTGTGTACTTTGTGTTCTTGTTAATTCTTTGTGTAGTTTTTCTTTGCCTATACTGGACAGGTCACTGTAACCAGAAATGGAAGAAGCTTGTTTCTCCTACAGACCTTGCTATTGCACAGATTGCTTTGAATGTGTCTACTAATCAGCATTTAGTGTCAGAAATCATATATCTTAAGACTAAGACAGTAAAATATTTTCTAAGAGCAGAGTTTCATAGTCTAGGAAGTGCCAGGTAGCAGGAGCCATACTTGCTATATTTTTAACGTATCAGTCAAAAGAAAAATGGGAAAGATTCCCATTACTACAGTGTCATTTGGAAGAGCTCAGCAGAAACTGATCTGACAGCAGTTTGAATATTGCTGAGGATACTGATTTCTGGATGGTACAGTAGCTAATACTTTGAAGCCTCAAAAATAGCACTACATTACTTACATGCATGTAAAGTAATTTTAATGGTTAAGAGAGATCTATAGCTGTGCCAGCTAACCTGATACCACTAAGGAAAATTATTTAAAATACAGTTTCACACTGTGTTTGTTTCTCAGTTAATTAGCTGTTATGGAGATTTTTGTGTGCTCTCAGTGAGAACATGTGCCCGCCCATAATCGCAAATCATTTTTCAGAAGCAGCACAAGCCAGGGAGTAGAGGAGCTTCCCACAGCACAGCACATCAGTCATAAGTGATTCACTTCAAAGTCTGAGCATATTTGGTTTATTCCAGAGACTTTTCTCTTTGTTGACAGCCTAAGCTGATTTCTCCTGAGGTAGGCTGCATGGATCTTGACTTCTATAAACTCTTCTGTGCTTAATCTAAACTTGTGTCTATTGTGCTTTTAAGAAACAAGAATGAACATTTTAGGTTCATCTGTTTGGTGCAGGTTTTTGCTGGACAAAAGGCTGCAGTTAAATGAAAATGTATAGTTTAAGAGGATTCCAGCCCTAGATGCTTAATTTTGCATGTTCATCACAGTTTACTATGCCCCATAAATACTATTAATAGCATGTTACAAAAGAGATTTAAAAAATTATTTGAGGCAGACATCCTTCCCAGTCCCTGTCTCCCACTCACATCACCCCCTTTTCTTTTGCACGAGATCATTTTATCCCTCAGCAGCAGTTTTTCTGCTTTGAGCACAAGCAGATAAAACATTGAATCAGCATGATTTGGACAATGTACAGCAGTGCATGGCAGATGTGGGGCTCAGTGTTTACCACCTTGGTAGAGAGAATGGCAATTTTTAAGCCAATGCACCATACAGTTAGGTGATGTAGTTAAAAACAGGAGACACTGAAATCATATGCCTATTTAATATTTTAAAATAGTTAATTATATTTTTTCACACAGGACCAAAAGTAAGAGCATTTCAATTACAACTGGAAATATATATATATATAAATAAATTTAAAATAATGTATGCAGTAGCAGGTATATATAGTCCTTTTAGTCCTACATTAATGCAATTATTTAAATTGTAATATGTATGCATTGATTTTAAGTATTTATTGAACATTACCATGATTGCAACTCACTTTCAGTTGATGTAGTATATTTTAGGACAGAATATATTTGTACTGTACTTCCTATAATAATGAAAGGCAACAGTTTATAGAGTCTTTTCCATCATTAAGATTCATTGCATTTTTTAAATTTTCACTTCTGGGTTACCAGAAGCATTTTATGTAGCTGATTTTCTGAAGAGCGTGGCTTAGTTTATAAACCATAAAGGATCAGACTATAGTAAATTTCATCTCAGTAGGAAAGGGGGTGTTTATACAAGCTCTCTCTTAAAAAATCCCAACATCTAATTTTCACTGGATTGCACAGAAACCCCACATATATTGTTAAGCAACAAGCCAATTTATGTCTCACATTTCATCACTGCCTTCATTTTGGGTAGATATAAATTCGGAAGAACAAGTCCAAAGCACACAGAGCCTTTAATGGCTCTTTCTGTCCCACGTGAAAACTTCTAACTTGTATTTTCTATAAGGGAGGAACTGCAGCAGTTTCTGAATTTTGTGATTTTCAACTATAATTTCTTGTTCTTTCAGGTGTCTGCAGAAGATCCCAACACATCACAGAGTTACTTCTGTGTTTAACAGTTTTAGCAATGATGGAGACAGGTAAGTGTTTCTGCTGGCACACCAACAGGGATGATGACTAGAAGAGAAGTGGATCATCTTTGGCTTGTAATAGTCTGAGCCAGATTTGCAGCTACTCTGCAGGGAGAAATTTATCCTGCAAAAAAGGTTCTGCCCACAAGCTGCTGTGGACTCTTTCCTTCCCTGTGTAAAGTGGAGTGTGGTCAGATAAATGTGAGCCCGAGGGAAGATCATTTAGTTCGTCTTTGATTTGGCACTGCTGAGCTTCCTATGTTTGAAAGGGATGGTTTGAGGGCAGGTGCATCTATTTTAGGAGTTATTAAAAAACAAAACAAAACAAAAATCCTAAGAGACTTGCATGAATATCCTATGATTCTACTTGTTGAGTTACTCAAGACAGAAATACTGTGTAGGCCAGAAAACAGATTATTTTCAAAGAGTAAATATTTTTTCTTCTCTGTTGCCCAGGAAAATGATACTTAGCATGAATCACATTCCTGTGGTTAATAGAGAATATTTTGGTCTCTGAGACTGTAAGTCCTGTATTTTATTAAATATCTTTGCTCATATATATTTCTTTGTAAGGGTAAATATTAATTTTGGAACAAATCTCACAGGGAAACAAATTTATCCTCAACAAAAGAATGTGCCTGTTAAAGCAAGCAAACAAATTCCTGGAATTTTACAATTCAACTAGTTTAGTTGAATGTACAATCCTCACCACATTGTATTCCTTTTGGAATAATAAACTAAATCACAGCGTTAAAGACAGAGGAAAAGTGTCAGGTTCATCAGCTGCCTGGTTTGAACTGACTGAGCAGGTGGAGACTTTCCCAAGAAGGCAGTGTTGAATGCTGCATATTGATGCCTTTTTGAAACATGTTGAGCACAGATACCTCATTAAGGTACTTAATTCATATTTCTGCTTTCTTTTCATTATTTGCTTGTCCATGACATGCTGTTCCTTGTGCCATGATTTGAATTGGAACTGAAGCAACATAAAACTTGCTGCTACTGAGGAGGGGTGTACCAAAGCCACTGAGTAGCGATGTACCACATGCTTGGAAACAGGGATGAGAACAGTGAAAAAGGAAGGCAGAAAAAGAGAAATATACGATTTCCCTTTCTTTGTAAGCCCCAGACCTGTACAGGCTTAAGACCTGTACCTCAGTTAAAGCATTATATACAGGTATGCCTTGCAGGACTACGGCTTTAGGGGGAGTGAGAGTTTCTAACAAGGTACAAAGAGCAAATGCTACTTGGAACATGGAGATTTAGGACACTCTAAAGCCATGCTTCTCCTGAAAGGAGCAGATGGCCGAGAGAGACTTGTAAACCTTTAATTGTCACAGCAGGACCTAGTCACTGGTCATCTGGCCATGTGTTCTCAGGATCTCTTCCCAGCATGAGTAACGTGGTGGCAGAGCTGCTGTGTCACATATGCAACTGCATGGAGCTATAGGGTGGAGTTTGTATCACTTAAAGCAGCTTGAGGGATGATGCAGAAGAGGACCTCTGCGCAGTCATAGTCCTGGCTCCACTGCAGTAAGGTTGTTTTCACTAACACAAGGAAGAAAAGTAAGGATTTGAGGGTGATCAGTCTGGAAAATCTGATTTTTACATGTGAGACGTGTCAAGTGTTTTTGCAACGTAATAATTAATGTTAAGTGCTTGCATTTTTCATATACACATATGAAAATATGTATTTGCATTTTAAATATACACATATACATACAATACATAGTACAATAAACTGATTTTTTTTAATGAACCTGTGTGCTACAGTAATAATAATGACAGCCTTAACGAAAAATAGTAAATTCAATGATTATGTGAATTTTTCACACAAGAAATGGCATTAATTTTACTCTAACACAGTTATCAGATACATTGCAAATGATAAGATCATCTATGGAGATAATAGCAGCTTTGACTTTTCTTCATGAGCCTATTCAGCTTGTTTTGCTTTCTAGTAGTAGCAGGCTTCTGGCCTTCAGAGTGTTATTTTTTTGCCCTACAGATCTTCTAAACATTCTAAGAAATGTTAAGCCTAATTCTCAGCATTTATCACATGGAAATATATGCATGAGCAGATATTTTTCCCTGCCTTTCTTCAGCAAGCTCAGTACTGTTCTTTCTCTCACTGCAGAGCATCCAGAGTGTATCCACAGCTGCCATGCCTTCATGCTTGCTTTCCTCTAACCCTTTTCCTGGTGTTCCCTTTACAATCACTGCCCCTGGGCAATTCACTACTGGGCCTGGCTTCCTCCTTCATCTCTGCCAGTCTGCTTTGCTCCAGCTGCAAGAGGCTGAGACTGGCATTAGGATTAATCTCACCTGGCTCGGATCAAGCGGGATGCTGAGCCCAGCCAAGCCCCAACATGGTTATTCATTGTGCTCCTCCTGGCACATTCTCAGCCTCATTATCCAAATGTGAGGTACCCTGTGAGGAACTATGGAGAAGATAATCACTAGGGAGACAAACCTGTGCTCCTTAAAGAAATTCCTATCATCCTTCAATATGCTTAATGTAAAGGGAAAACCAGGAAGTGGGAGAATATTTATACGTATCATGTTGCCGTAAATGCTAAGCAAATTTGTGCTATGCAATAATTTTCAACTGATATTCAAGATTTATTTTTGTTCTTCTTTTAGATCAAACAAAATCATAAATAGCAATATTAGACAAAGTAATATATTCCTGAACTGGGAGGGTTGTTCATCTGTGACAGAGAAGCTGATGATGAAAAACAGAACAAAATCCAGTAAGCTCACAAAAAAATTAAAATAATGTGAGTTCATGCCATAATTTATGGGGTATAATTAAGTGAACTGTAGGAGGTGATAATCCCAAGGAAAAAAGTTGAATAAAAGAAGAGATTAAAAGGATGTCCTTTTTAAAGTACAGGACCAACTAACAGTACTCAGAAATGTTTTAGTACTTTGTGTACAATGCAAAATTTTTGCATTTTGATAAAATGCAAAAATACATGGATTCATATATCCATTTCTATTTAATTTTATTAAATTATTATAGAAGGCCACGTTCATTGAAGGAGTCATTGCACTGTGAAAGTCATCTCCTGTTACCAAAGGCTTTCCTGTGTGCCATGGGGAGCAGTAAGAGTTTGTTATCTGCATTAATCTCTTTAACTGGATTAAATTCTTGAGAACAAAATCCACTCAGTTCCTGGACTAGTATATGGGCCAGATCTGTCAAACAGGTATTTATGAACAGACATGCAGACAATTTGACTATGTTCCAGAAGATTAGAGTTGAACTCTATGTCACAAGTTTTCCCAGGAGGCTAACTGAGAAGACTGGACCTCTTTCTAGTGTCACAGTCCTTCTAACAGTTCTATGGTTTGTTTTCTTTAATCCAAATAGAAAAAAATAGATGAAAAATTATAGAATGAGGAATGGAAACAAATCTGTGTTTGAGACAGCATTGTTTTGGCTACTCCTTGTGAGGTTTTGGGTTGATATTAGGTAGAGGCCACATAATCTAGTGCTACATTTCAACTTGATAAATGTTTCGGAGATTATTTTTACTTGTTCTATGTTTTTGTTTTGGCACGTACAGTCCTGACTTCATATACTTACAGGTGACCTAACTTAATTTCTTCTGTGTAGCATACAGAGAGAATTTTTCATTAGCATTCGATTTGTTTGGTGTTGAAACTTTTGGCCATTTAAAAATAATTTTTTATTATTTTTAATACTTTTTTTCCATATGAATTTTTGAAAACACAATCATTTCAGCTCTATTTCTTTCTAGGAATTTGTTCAGACTGAGAAATCTAAGTAAAGTAACTTAAAGTACTTATTCTTTCTTTTTGAAGTGTTATAAGTTTCAAAACATCTTAAGCTCAAAGCAAATCCTCCTTCTACCAAAATAATTAGATTAAAAAAAAATGGAATCAAGTACAAATTGGATATTATACATTTTTTTTTCTGTCCTGAATTGCATGTCAAGATGTGTAACTAATAACTGCAAGCAATCTTCCTATAAAATTCTGGTATTCAATTTTATTTTTTGATGACCAGGCCCTCTGAGGGCATGATCACACCTCTCTAATACAATTAAATAAACATCAGTGAAAATCCTGAAGGAAAAACCTTTTTTTTTTTTGGTGCCTATATGACAGAACTGAGTGTTGTATTCATAGACACAACTGTGGATAAAATGAAAGCATGCTGATTTCATGCTTATTCCTCATTAAATATGATGAATCTTTACATCTTTACATTAAATATGAGGTACTTTTACTTACAAACACCACCACCACCCCCTAAAACACAACACAACGAGATTATTCACGTAAGGTATTATTTTGTAGCTTTTAATGACGGTGAGGAAAATGGTTAAAGGGGATGACGACATGGTCGATCTGACACTGGTAGGTGTAGAGTATCGACATCTGGTGGTAAAGCTATGTAAAACAGAAGAATGTGGCTAGTAAGTCCATTTGAGACGGTCTATTTTTAAATAACAGCTTTCATAAGACCAATCTGTTTCTTTTCTACTTCTGTATATTCAGAAATTATTCTGTAGCATAGCTTAAAAGCATTCAAACACTCTGTCTTTATATATATATATTCAACCCTTAAATATCAGTCACAAGTGAGACTGAATTAAAAGGGAGTGAATAACTAAAGGATTTCAGTGGGAAACCTAACTTTTTGGCATTGCTCATTATTCTAAAGGAATTTTTTTAATCTTTATCAGGGTTTTCCACCTACTTTAGAAATGGCATTTGTACATAATTATCGTTGCAAGATAGTAGTGTGAATCACCACACCACCACCCCCCACTTTAAATGACATTTGCTTTTGTAGTACAGTGATTTTTTTTTTTGCATATTACAGGTAAAATTTATAAATATGCTATTTATGATGCTGACTTACCTTACCTGGTGGGAAAACCTTTTAGAAATACTTGTCACTTTCTCAAATAAATATTTTTAATATAGCTATTCCTTTTAATTAATGATTAATTAATCTTTAATTTTTAATTAAACTACTGAGTGGTAAAACTAAGTAGTGACAGCTTCCAGCTATAGCTAAGCCTTGTTTGGCATTAAAGTGACAAGCAGAGTTCTAAATTCCTGTGGAACAGAGCTGTGCTTGGTGCTTGGTTCAAAGCCATGGGACCCTGGGGCCACTCAGCCTAGTGATGACCATGGTCAGTGGCATTAGCTCTGCAGACATGGAAGTTGCATTTTATGCTGCCTTATGTCTAGCTAGTCCAAAACCAAGCTGTGTTATCACTAGAGCTTAGAACATAGAGGGGGATAGACCAGATCATATTTATGATAATTTTAGGGGCCTTGGGATATTGCTCCTGGTCTTCACCTACCATGCCAGAAGGAGTGTCAAACATGACATCTCACACCTGCTGGCCCTGTCAAGGGTATCAAACACCCTGAAGAATGCAAAATGCCACCAAGTTACTGTGCTTAGGTGAGTCTTGCATGTCTTAATCTCCATTGTTTTGGCTGGAGCTTCTCAGCACAGGGCAGACATCAGAGCCAGCCTTGTGCAGCTCTCTCTGGCTCAACCCTCCAGTCTTGCTCCTCGGCAAGAAGACAACACATTCAAATCCACCTGTGGATCTTCCCAATCCCAGCTGGAGGAACAGGCACATACATCACATGTGTAGCTCTTCTCTTGATACAGCATTTCCTCTTAATATATAATTAAAATATATATCTGATTTAATAAATAAAATGGGTAGGATTAGGGCAGCGGAGAACCTTGTTACTTCATTTTCTGATGCCTTCCTAAAGGTGACAAAATGGAAAATATTTTTTGAAAAACACTAATTCAATTCAGCCATGGTGTGGTTTTGTTTTGTGCTGGGTTTTTGTTTGTTTGTTTGTTTGTTTTTTGTTTTTCCAAATGTAGAATGAAGTTATTATCAAAAAGAGATTCTAATAAGAGGAGCAAAACCTTTAAAAAAATAATTGAACTAAATGCCTTACCAAACACATGTAACTTTCTAGGTTCTTTCTTAATTCAGTTTAACAACATATAGTCCCTTCCCTGGAAGAAAATTCCAAGCTAAATAGTGTTCTTGCTGAATTTGTTCTTGATATAGCTAAGTATGGGAAATGTGCCTTGGCCACTGCTTAATTTTAGGAGATGCTTAAGTTTACTTGCATGTAGACCTAATCTGGATGATAATAGCTGGCATAAATACATGTTGTTTTCTTGTTTGATTGAAAAAATTTTTAAGATTCATTGGAGAGCTTCCTCAGAAAAAACTTTCCTCCCCCAAAACAAGAATCTGTTTGTACATAAGTATATATTTATCACTTATTTTTCTCTTAAAAGTAATTCATTGAGATTAACTGACTGCACAGTCAGTTAATCTCTAAGTCCACAAAAAGGCACCAGAATAAGTGATAGGCAAATTCAAAGACAGAATATCTGTAGCAAAATTTCTGACTCAAGTGGAAACATTGGCAATGTTTAAAAACATGTTACCTGTCAAAGACTGACTTTGTTCAGTTCCCCTCTCTCGTCTGACAAATGTGTGAAATATCCTCCTGCATGCATCTCATCATTACTTCTGCAGTGTCTGCAGTCTGGAAAGAGTCCTGGAACTTGGCTTCTGACCCTAAACATAAGAAAAGGAACTGTCAGCCCACAGTCTTATAATACACTTATCTGATTTTTGTGCACTTATTTTATTTGGTGCACTACATTTTCCACATATCAATACTTGTGCTTGTGGTGGCAATGTCTCTCCTTAACTGCCACACAACCACGTGTGCCACACATAAGGCTGTTACTCATTCTGGTAGTGTGTGTGTGCCTATCCCAGAGCCAGTGCTGAGAGAGAAGAGCTGTTCCAATGAACTGGTGCAGGCAATGGAATGGATGCACATGCAAAGCAATTGGCGGGGAAATGGACAAATGGGTATTGCTAGTGGGGCAAAGAGGATGTGAGAAAAGAAATGACAAACTGGTGACAGGGTAACAACAGAAAAAGGAGTGAATCAGAACATGATGCCATGTAGCAGGGAGCCCCGAGAGTGGAAACAGAGCTGGGATGGGTCACACCTCAAGCACAGGATGGGAAAACCACTGAGGCATGGAGATAATTTCCAATGTGATATGAGATTACAGCACAGATCTGAATGAGCAAAAAGGAATTAAAAAAAAACAAAACAAAACAAAAAAAACCAACCAAACAAACAAACAAAAAAAACAACACTCACAAATACATATTGGTATGAGAGAAATAAGTTTATTTAGCAATATTTGAAGATCATGGACATGAGTCCAGAGAGAAATTAGTTCTGCACAACTTATAAATTCAGCAGGACTTTGAAATAATAATAGAAAGAATAAGAAATAAAAAAATGCAGATGTTAAAAGACATATATATATAGAATATCTCTTGACAGTCAGACATCTAAGAACATCTATAATAAGGCTGAAATACAGAGTGAAAAGAAAGATGCAAGATCTTCCTCTGTGAGTACATAACTTTGCAGTGGCTCAGTCATTGAGATTGAGCAAGAAGATCCCATGAGACCAGAGAAGAGAATGAAATAAAGGTATTTCCTTCTGAATTTATTTGTGACATCAGAACTATAGCAAGTAGCAAAAGGATTTCAAATATGTGATGGGACTTCTCTGCCATGTTTCTGAAAAGTTGTGTAGAGTATTGCAAACGTATATAGCATACATAGCATAAAGTAAAATTAACAATCCCAAAGAGAATTTCTGTCCATAAAAAATGTTAATTTCCTAACATATTTTATATTGCTGTTTTCCCTGTCTTCTATAGTTGGCTTTTCTACTCCACAATTTTGGAAATGGAAAATATCTTACTATATTATGACTGAATCTTAACTCTTAATGTATCTCTGAACACCACTAAGGGATTTCTAGCTCATGTGATTTGACTGGCACCACTTGCTTCAAACTATTTTTGTGGTTTTTAATTAGCAGGATAACAATAGTAATTAAAAAGGATAAACCTAAAAAAAAACCAATGAAATGAAGTATAGTGCAAATATTTGCTTTTATGTTCAGAACGTGTTACACTTTCATATTTCTATTATGACATATCCTTTAAGGAAAATTAATTTTCCTACACTGTTGTCCAGCTAGGAGGAAACGAATGGTCTCCCAGGAAGCTGAATCTTCTCTAGTTTTCAGCCAGAAATAATGCAGGTCCATTAGGAGGTCCCAGGTCCATCTCAGGAGTCTCAGGAAATCTCTCTGATATGACGTGAAGGACAAGGCAATAGGAATACTTTTCTTCAAATACCTGCTTATTTTTAATATAATCATCCTAATTCCCCTTATCAGCCTCTGTTCTGTCCTTTTGTTTCAAGTGACAGGAATTATCTGCTCTGTTACCTGTGTGTGGACAGGTAACAGAGCAGAAAATTTCATTAAAAGGCAAGAATTTCATTAAAAGGTAGTGGTGGCTGTGATCTGGCTCCTGATAGATGAGCATGTGCATACCGCCCTTCATGTTGGCTACAGTTATCCCTTAGCTTCCTTCTGCCCATTCCATCTTTATTTCTATGTAGTTCTCCAGCTCTCAGAAATGCATTTTTCATCCTATGTTTGTCTAGTAACAACCAGAAAAATGAATGCCAAGCGACACAAATATTGCATACACAGCAAATGAAAGTTATGAAACATTGCCAAGTGTCTTGCAAGTGTTTCTGGTTTATTCTATTCAGATTACCTGGAGGATACTAAAATAGGCAGAGCGAAGTTATAATCAGAAATCAGCAAAATTCAGAAATATTGCTGTTTCAGTGTGTGTAAATAGAATAATTTAAATTCCAAAAATTAAAAAAAAATCAAAAAGAGAAAGCCCTAAAAAAATTCACTTATGCATTGTTTGAACATGTCCTTTCATATTTTTATTGTATTCTGTTTCAGAATTTCCAAAATTGAAGTATTTTATTCAGTCATCAAATTATTTTGCCTTTCCTCATTTGAATGGAACTTGAAGTCACCAGTATCTCCTTGCAGGACTGGCACAGTGCAGATTTGGCTGTCAGAGCTGGCTGTTCCATAATGTGGAATTTCACACAGCTCTCAGAGCATTCAGGGGCTTCGTTAAGGAGATTAGGAAAGTTCATGTTGCATCTTTCCCAATGTCCTTACTTAAAGAAACAGTTTAATGTCTTAGAAATTTTTAAATAATTTGGAATGAAACAGGCCAGGTAGCTTTGGGATGAGTAAAACTAAACCAAACCAAACTATTTTATTTCATGTTCAATCAAAAATATCTTGGCAACACTTTCCCAAATAGCAGTTTGGGTTGGAGGAAACTATTTTCATGTGAGGAGTCAGTCCTGTGGAAAATAACTTGTCCCATCCTGTGTTTATGCTTTGCAAGCCCTAGATGGTTTTTTTTTTTCTTCCTAAAGTCTATATCCATATCCCTTGCTGCCACCTGCTGTTGTCACACAGAGCTGGAATAGTTACCCATAGGATTTTGTATGTTTTGTAATATTGTACTTTGTAAACAAGGGGGAAATATTCAGTATCTGATGCAGTGTTTAAGCACTGTTTCAGTTTTCTGTAAGATTGAAAAAAATACAAAATCCAAGTGACCAAACTTTCAGACTGATTTAACAGACATATAAAAACAGCAATAATACACAATTTGTGTTGTCCTTTTACTTTGCAAATACTTAATTGAGTAAAAAACTAAGTGTGGGATTAGTTGCTATGCCAGAATGTCAGCTGGAGGTCTATTTATGTCTCTGCTTTACATAGCTGCCACTCCCAAAATCTCTTGCTTACATGCCCGTGTAAAAACCTCTACATAGCTGTGCTACTGAAAAAAAAAAAAAAAAAAGAGCAAAAGGCAGCTGTGAGAATCTTGCTTTAGCCACAGTGAGGACAGCATATATCCTTGGCAAAGAGATGAAAGCAGGGATTTCTCCCTCTCTCTATCAGGATATCAAAAGGCTGCAAATGTCTTATAGGATGAATGAAAAATTTGTCACTGAGGAATAAAAAGCAAGAGGTTACTGTTTAAATCTGTAAAACATAAAAGAGTTGAATAGGAATACCTCCAGATCACTGGTCATGATGATGCATGCAGAGTTTCTTTCAGATTTTCTGCTGATTTAGGCATATAAAATATGCTTTTAGAAATTTATTGCAGAAAAAGATAAAACCTAGGTGCTAACTGTTATATAATGATAAAAAAGAATTAAAGATCTTTGATATTGTGATGCATCAGAGAAGCATTACAAGCCTAAGCCCCAAGGTTTTTTTGTCCTCTGCCACCAGCCCTATGCCCAACAGTGATGCTTTTTTGAGCTCATAGCAGTGCACCAAAGAAGTACTTGCTTTCCATACCTGAAAATATAACTACAGTGTCCATAGAAAGCCAGTTTATGTGTTTTGCCCTTAAGATTGCATTCTATAAGGTGAAAGGTGAACTTAAGCACTGGTTGTTCATTTTGCTTAACTGCTAATTCAGTTTGTTACATGATATATTTTCAGACAATGCCAAGGCTTGTTTTTATGGGATGTTGTGCACTAAGCAAAATGGATGAGACTGTGCCAGGTTTTGTCTGTAAAAAGAAAAGAACAAAAATCTTATGAAGTCCCTGACCAGACCCTCAGGAAGTTTGCTAGTTATTTTTCCATGGTTTCATATAAAAATCTATAACAGTCATCCTCAATTTCCTATGTAAAAATATTCGGATGGATTGCAATATTGCTTTCTTTTTCTGTCTTTCACTCTGAAGTTTAAATGACCAAAAAAAAAACCAAAACAAAACAAAAACAAAAACAAACAAAAAACAAACAAACAAAACAAACAAACAAACAAAAAACAATTATGCTGTATCTGTAAAGATATCATATCCAGGCTGGAGGAGAGGCACAGCCCAGTGTTGTGCAGCACAGATGTGGCCAGTCTGTACTATTTGAACTCATATTGACATAATGGTCCCTTGCACTGTTCTATTTGTTTATGTGTTTACATAATGTTCCTTTTGTTAGCATTTATGGTGTCAGTAACTTGTGTTCTGTGCTTTTGAAAGGTTTGACATTCTTCCATTAAGATACAGCTTGGAGCACGATGTTTAAAACATACTGGAAGGCTTTATACAAGAGGTAAAACACTGTCTCTCACTAAAGTTAGAAAAAACCCTAATATTTTAAGGTTTTTTTATTTGTCTGAAAGATGAAATAAAAAATAGTTTGTAAAGAATAGCAGAATGAAACATATTTGTTACAAAAATATTAAGTCTAACATTTCAGTCTGTGTTGTTTTTGTTGAGTTTTGTTTTACATGACTAATAAAATTACCCCACTTTTATGGACTTGTAAATAAGCAATACCTTATTTACTATATGTATTGGATTTGAAACTTCACTAAAGGAAGATTGGGGGAAAATATCATTTAAAATACAGCATTTTTTAGCTATAAATTAATGTGAAACCTCCTTCTCTTATTTTTATGCTGAATGTTTCTCTTCTCTCCCACATGAAAAAAAAGCTTTACCAACAGAATGAGGGAAAAAAACTTCAAGGTAAAGAATTCAAGAAAACTTTTTTTTTCCCTGAACATATTGAACACAGATAGAGTAGACAGAAATCCTGCAGGACTGTGATTCTGTTGTTATACTAGCTGAGAATGCCTTTTGTAAAATCTTAGCTGAGACACAGTGTGAGGGAGCTTTGCACAGGTCAAGTGTCGATTTCTCGGGGTTCTAAAAGTCAGGGTGACCCCGAGATCATAAAGAGTCCTTTCCCTAGCCCGTTGCAGCCAAAGAAGGAGCCTGGAATGAGTCCAATTGTGTTTTCAAGGTTGTTTATTTTTTCTTATCTATAAAAGTCTTTCTCTGACCTGCTGAGCTCCACCTAGCAAGGAGGCAATGGCATTCTGCCCTGCCCTGTTGGGCGGTGTTTGTCTTTTATATCAAAAGTTACATATCGTCTGTTTGTAACAATGTACCAATATCTAACATCTATGTTGGACAGTGTGTCTCTACCTTAAACCAACAGAAAAGTGTCACCAACACAGCAAGACGTGGAGGACAAGACAAAGAAGAAGGCTAGGACATGCCCAAATTCCTCCATCTTCTACCCCCTTGAACCCCATTCTAAAAATCCCCAAATTCTACTTTTCCACCCTATGTTAAATCAAATATCATACTACTTAAAACCCTGTGGCCTGCAATTCCCCACACAAAATTGACAGCCCTTTCCACGGGTTAAAATCGAAGTCACAGATGTTTTTGACCTCATGCCAGAGTCTCCGAGACCCCTACTAGGGTCTCGAGACAGCCAGGGCAGCCAGAGGGATGTCCTGGACCTTGACATTCAAGGAGCCGATTCTTGCAAAAAAAATGCATGGAAATATTCTAAAGACGACCAGGTAAATGGAAAAGAGGTCATGAAGCCACTACATATTCAGACAAGAAAACCAAGGCTGAGGGGTTTTGGTTCTTACCTTTAACAGAAAACATGAATGACAGTGAACAACTCTAGCGGACAACAAATAATTGTTCAGTCAATTACCTAAAACTAAACTGCTTGAGTGCAGGCTCGAAAGTTAAAAAAAAAAAGAGAGAGAGAGAAGAAATAATATCTTTTTAAACAGAATTTAGCAGTAATTTTGCAATTATTCTATGCTCTTTTTAATATTAGCAGAGAACCAAATGCAGTGATGCCAGGGATCACTTCTTCATTTCTGCATTTCTCTAGCCTATTAAATGCAAGAAGATAATATATTTTCTCTTCCAGAAGAGAACAGGGAGAATTGGACTTTACAGTGGAGTTGTCACCTGAAGAAGTTTTACACTGTGAGTCTCAATTCCAGACCAAGGTAAGAATTAAGATTTTAATTCTTTAATCTATATTATTTGTCCATGTTCCCAGTTTCATTTTGCATAAATGAATTATTCAGTGCTTCAGTGAACTGTTTCTAGAATAGATGGAATTAATGCTCAGAAATACAGCTGTGTCCAACAACATCAATCCATCTTAGTTCGCCTCTTATTATCTATGTTTCAGATTTAAGTTTGGAATTGCCAATCTTTAGAACAAAGAATGTGAATTTTTAGCTGCTGTGATCTCCTCTCTTTCCCTCGTGTCCTCTCTCCTGGTGATTTCTGATAAACAGATTCAGCTCAGGCTTACCTAACTGAAAACCTAATTTTTGAGCTATAAAACTCCTTGACAAGGTGAATGCAAGAGGATCTCTATGGATACACTTCATACTTCTGCTACATTACTAGAATCATCCAGATCACACCCACAAATTTATTTTTCAACTAAGGAATAACATATGCTGAAAATTTCCACAAGGTGGGGGTAAAGTGATGTTTCATATCAAGGAGTTTGCTTTTACAAGACTCAGTTTATGGTTTCCATATCTGTATGAAGTCTATGGAAAAGAAATTTCATCTTACAAATTCAGGATTCAAACAAAATAATAATGAAAGCACGATAAGTTTCCACTGAGTGTTGTAGGATAAAATGTAGGCTTGTTTAAATAATTTGAACAGTATAATTATAAGGATTATTTGGCAGTGGTCCTGAGAGGGTTCAATTCAATATTTTTCACTTTGTTTGATTTAAAATTATCAAACTTATGCTTCCTTTGCCTAATGTTTTATTATCCTGCACTGAAGTGTCAACATTCTAGTTTTATAATTATGGAAAAATATGGAGGTTTATAAAAACCTCACCTTGTAATTCTAAATCCAAATAAGAATGGTTGTTGCAACACAGTACAAGAAAAAAATAAATGCAAAAATTTATAATATATGTAAATGAAATCTGGAGAAATTATGAACTAAATATAATTAGAATAAGAGATTTTACATATTCAGGGTATTAACAAGTTTTTTACTAGAACATTTTCCCTCGTTTGACTAGTCCTCGGTTCAGCAGAGACCTGAGTTCTTTCAGAACTCAGCCACTTGTTTTCTAACAGATTTTAAAAGCTTTTGTTGTTAAGGAGAAAATTAAGCCATTAATTAAGAGCTACAGGAAACAGAAATTTCATGGGTTCAGAATGAGAGTACTGATCACCCATGCTAATTTAACTGTGTTGTGTTACACACAATTAGAAATTGAAGAAATACTGCATATAATGGTTTAAATTAAGAGGAATAGGCCAGAATCAGATCAAGAAGAGACTTGCACGCTTTTACCTGTTTTCAAATTGAACACACATGTTTCCAGTTTTTAGATTAATTATACATAACTGTGACAGTTTATTTCATGGTCCAATACTTTCTGAACAGACCTCTTAGATATTCCACATAGGAAGAGTTTAATGTTTTAATTCCAAATTTACATTTTTGAAGATACTTGACTCTACACAGGATTTAGATTTAGGAACTTGACTGGATAAGTTATTGAAGTCACAGCTCGAGCACAACAGTTACAACACACAGTTGGATCATACTGCAAATGTGATCCCCATGACCAGTGTCAGTATGTCCACACTCACAATGTTATCCCCATGATTGCTGGGAGGAATACACAAGCTGAAGTTTCCTCAGGCCCTCCTTCAAAAGATCATTTTGTAATCGGTCAGATGTTGAGCTAGGTGCTCTGTGTTGAGCTGAGCCACTAAACACTTCCCCCTGAAGGTCTTGATAGGTCAGGTGTGGCCTGGCTCATCAGCAAAACTCCACTTGATATCTGTTAAGACCTGATTATTGAGAGATGCCTCAGCCTCAATTAAGGTGTAAAAAGGACCATATGCTGAAGTCCATAGTACAGATTTTATTTGACAGTAAATTGAGATGTAGAGACACAGAAAGAAATAGAAAAGAGAAAAGATGGGGAGGTGGAGGGAGGGGGGGGGACAGAGAGAGATTTAGAAGATAGTCACTACCTGTGGATCCAGAGTCTTCTTTACCTCAGATTTCTCAGCAATGGTCACTATACATTTTAGCAAAAAAAGAAATTAATGCCCATTGGCTATACAGTTCTCTTATTTGATTGGTTAAATGACTCCCTTACTTCTAATGCTAATTAGACACAAGCTCAGTCTTTCTCTTCTCTTGAGTCAGTGGGTTTCTTGGGTTGGTGGGTTGTGATCTCCCCCTGCTGGAATTACCTTTTACCCAGTCAGAACTGATTTCAACACAGTTGCTAAGTTGGATTTCCTAGTGGCCCATATTCTTTGTGGCGCATAAATGATGCATTCTTTGTGTTCATGAGTGGTGATACATTCTTCTCCCCCAGCTTTGTTACCCTCTCCTTAGGTCTGAGATTACACCCAGTACCACCTTCATCTTATCTCAGGTTCCTGCTGTGGTGGCTTAATTTACCAAATTAAATCCAAATTCCAGGTATCCACAGAGGAATATTCAGGGGGGATTTTGTTGTCATTGATGTCCCAGATGCCATCTGTCCCATAACTCGGAGTGGTCATTGTTTAACTGGTGATATGCATACGAGCAGTCACTTCATTACTAATTTGGCACAGTGGGAATTTTTGTCTGTCTGCATTACCCAGGATGTTCTAGCCAGATCTCACCTCTTCCAGGCTGGAGTTATTACCATCGGGTCCCTCCCTTCTGTGCTTATCTCATGGCAAAGTCTTTCTGTGGCCTTAACAGTGTCTGAGACAGGCAACTGTGCTTTTATGTCCTTGTAACCCCAAAGGTCCTATTTTGCATTAGGATGATAGACCAGGCAGGAAGTGTAAGGTCTGGTACATGTGCTAGTGACCTATTATGTGACAAAAATTTAGAGGCTGTGAATCCTAAACCAGTGACTCTTGATTGATTCTTCCTGCATCTATTAATTACACATTTTCTCTTTATCATAACATTTTCATTGCTTTTATTATTTTATCTGGTTGCTAGGGACATACTCCAGTCATGAACCAGCACCATATGTTTAGGTCAGGCTGTATAGATTGATATGTTGCATTTGTTTTTCTATTCCTTTCCCTACAACACTGCATACTTTTCATGGTTTTTAAGCCCATAAACATATTTTTCAATATTCTTTTCTGAAGTTGCTTATAAATTATATGTTCAAGCTTGGATCCATAATGTGGTTTTACTAACTAGTATTCATATTTTTCAGGCCTGTGTATCATTGCTCTGTCTTATACATTTCATTTTAAAAGTGTTGCTCTTTGTCTTCTGAATCATGGTTTGTACCAGCCAATACTATTTCTAAAAAGATGCATCACCATACAATTTCTGCAATTCTTCTCATGACGGAAGTTCTTTGTAGATGGCAGAATACTTTTTTTATCAGTAAGACAAACACATTAATTGAAGCAATTTAATTGCATACCTTCCTTAATAACATTTTTATTAGCTGCTAGCAACTCCATTCATACTCTTGGGTCATTAACTTTGATGCAGCAGGCAAGTGCAATTTTGTTGTAATCAAGAAAGTAATAAAAGGATAGTTTGTGCACCACAGGACAGTTTACAATAGTAATAAAGTCTAATGAATTCTATTATTCACTCTCTCTTATGAAAACTTGATTTTAGGTTCTGATATCAAATATTTGGGGAGTGAAGCAGATAAGATCGGGACGATTCTGTCCTAATATGAAATTTATAGTTTGCACTTGAGAAATTAAAATGAAGCAATAGAAAATAAGTGGATTCCCATGGGTATTTCTTTGAGAACAATATATTGTGTCTCAAATGGAACTTATTTTTAATATGATTGTGAGTCAGCAAGATTAACCTCAGCTAGCTTTTACTTTGCCTGTGTTTACAGCACAAGATCCCACTGCTGGGGAAGAGGAGTCCAAAAAGTAATTGTTGGATTTATCCAACAGAAAACCTGACAGCTTTTCTCTGTGTTTCCCTGTTTTCCCTGTGTATGCATTCACCATTGGTATTTGACTTGGCACAACAAGTTCCTTACCACAAGAAAGGGAAAGTTATGGAACCCTACCTTTCCCATCAAGTTTGCAACAACCTATGTCTTATAACAGTTCTTTTGGAAGTTTGTGTCCTGGGTAAGATTCCAGAAAATGGCTAGAGTAATAAAGAATGGTGGAACCTGATTAGGACCAGAATTACAATAAATACAAACGAGTGCTTTTCAAGGACTTGCCAATTTTTAGGTTGGAGAGAGACTTTGAATTCTAGAATACAGGGAAGCCTCCTGTGGAGGTTGCAACAGTTTTGGAAATCTCTTAGAAATCTGTGTGTTTTGTAAGAAACCTTTTCAGGGGTTTGGGAAGAAACTGACTTGGCTTGAAGCTTTGTTCTGTAATCTCAAGATTCTACTTTTTTTTTTTTATTTAACTAAAATTTAAATAAAATTAAAAATTCATCTCCAACAGACATGCCAGAAACAGGCTGTACCTCCTCTGGTATGTGCTGTAGCAGGGGATGGCGTCACGCCTGGGCATCTGATACTCACATTGTTAGCTACACTCTTGACGTAGCACAAGGAAAACACACAACACTGTACTAAGATGTACAAACGGCCTGGCGACTAGGAAAATCCCATGTTTCCTCTATTCCTCTTTTTCCCACTTTTTGGATGAGTTGTACCCAAGTGCAGTGTACCTTAGTGTTTGCATACATGGTGCTAGTCCTCCTCTTTCACAGTAACAATAACCCAATTTCAGACTATTTCCTTCCTCCTCAGTAATGTTTTTCATGATTGCAGGGGTAACTCAAATCATGCCTTCATCTAAATATTGCTTCTAACCTTCACCACCTAACCAGCACAGTACTCTCTGGATCCTATTCTGGTTTCCTGAGGGGGGAATGCAAGCCCAGGACTGCCTGCATTCTTTTGCCAGACCTTGTGAGTAGCTTGGATGAGAAAGTCAAGAGCTTCTAATGAGTTGATTGATGTTAAGTGACAGTCAACTGACAGTGGCAATCTATTGTCCAGCAAAACAAAACAACATATGAACAATTACTGTAACACAAGAGCTCCCTGTGCTTGTGCCTGTTCATGGATAACAAGAGGGTGGCAGTGTGGGGTTAGTTTGAAATCCCTGTATAAGGCTGTTCAGCAAAAGGTGGCCTTTTTCTGCCTAATCAGGCAATTCCAAATAAATTCCTTTTTGTGTTGGATCAGTGTCCTTAGGGAATGAAGGTGTTCATTTCCTGAATTTCAAAGTGCCTGAGGCAACTGGATTCGCACCTCTGCCAGAAGAGTGGCACCTTCTGGCACAAGGCTTAGTGAGGATTGCCAGCAGATGTCTAAGGCATCTCCCAGTGCAGAGTTAGAAAAAATTTGCTCTATTTTCATTCTAGCTGGGATGTGAGCTTAAGTAAATGAACAAAAAATACCACAGCTGTAATTTGGTAAAAAACAGATATGACTTTTGATTTATTACCTTAGGATCTAATAAATTTTTTTGCAGAAATATAAAAATGGAGAAATTTAGGTTAAATAAACTCAGGGGCAGTGTGACTTTTTTTTTTTACTCTGGGGAAATAACATCAAAGATTGCCTAGAAAGGCTGTAGAATCTCCATCCTCAGACTGAGAATGGAGCAACCTCCTTCAACTTGACTTTATTTGAACTGGAACTTGAAATTGGAAGACCTCCAGAGGTCTCTTCCAACACATTGGATTCTGTTTCTAGGATTTGTGTCTATCTGATAACATTGCTGCATATGCTACTGATCAGCTCACATTAGCAGCTAATACAAATGGGATTATTCATAACAAACACATGAAGGGGTTTTTTTTGCCAAAGGTTTTCAAGCCTGTACTTTTCAGTTTAAAGCTCACCAGTAGGCAATGCAATGCTGTTGACAACAGCAAGTAACTAAAACTGGTAATTTCTAGTCCATCAACTGCATGTTTGAAAAACTTCAATTCCCTATCAAAAACAGATGTTCAATTCCATGTTAGAGCTAGAACCCAAGTCGCACAACAGGTTTTTAGAGAAGTTTACCTAGAGAGTTCGCCAATCGTTCCACTCTTTCCCACTCTTTTATGTAGTAGGTATATTTAGCCAGCCCCGCTGACTGTAGTTGAGGGAACAGTGCTCTCATGCCTCCTCTTCTTTTTACTGTTCACTGCTCTACTGCAGCCTTCCAGCAGCCTCCTTTTGCCAAAATCCTTTTGCTGTCTCATCCTTCACCTCATGCTTCTGTAAGTCTTAATGCAACTGATTATTCTATTTTCAGTCTGATTTTCAGTTGATTCCCTTGAGTGAGAGTGTTCAGCCATTGCCAAATCTGAGCTCTCCAGCTCATATCCATCTTGCCAGCTTCTCTCCTTCCCTGAACTCTGCATTCTACTGCTGAAAATGCTATCATGCTTTTCTTTCCCCCCTCAACCAAATGATGGCTTCCCCCGAGCCTAAATGCTGTGTTTTGTATAGCCCTTACTTCAGCCTGTATGAAACTATCTGTGTGCAGTGAAGGCAATAAGTAAGCATTTAATTAGATTTGCCACACATAATGCTCAGGGAAATCAAGCACTTCTGTGCTTGAAAGTTTGAAAAAGGATGGGCAGTGATCATCTTCCAAAATTCCCTGACAGTCCTCCAAGAACATAGGCTTCAAGCATGTACATGCTCATATACAATATGGGCATGCTCATATATACCTATATGTGTGTGCTTATGCATATGTGTGTATTTATAATAGATTACAATCTGGTTCAAAGGTGTCGTAGTTTGACATAGAAGTGAATTTTTTTTCAAGAAGTTGGGTCAAACCAATCAGTAGTCAGGTTTAGATATTGGCACCTAGAGTGACCACTGAAGGTATGGACACGCCTCTGAGAACACAGGAAGTTAAAAGCAAGGACTCCCAAGAGAACTGTCTCTTTAATTCCGGTCTTCAGAGAATACAGAAAGGGCTCTGCATTACCTTTATGAAATTGTCTTTCAAAAGTAAGAGAAAAAAGTTAAAATAACTTTGAAATCTACCAATACTCCAAGTTATGGTGCTGACAATTCTTCAGTGAACCATGAAGACATTTTTATTATTATAATTTTTGTGAAGAGATATCAATCTGCAATATGTGAAATTAGAAAGTTGCTGTTCTATCCAAAAGCAGACAACTGCCTTGCAAATGTTCAAATATGATCTGAGGAAATATTAAAATGAACATTTGCAATGAATCCTCAACTTTTACCAGGAATCTTCAGTTAAAAGGCTATGAGCTAGCAAAGGACAGGAAAAAACATGACCAGTGTCCTTTTCCCAAATTATTACAAAATAAATATCTAAAGAAAGAATCCTAAGACTGTCACTGAAAGAGTTCACTTGAAATTAAAAAAACACTGAAGAAATATTCAAGGAAGCAAAGGTGTTTAAGTCAGAGAAATCTGTAGACAATTAACATTACAATTGTGGTTACATAAAATTTGTTACATAGCTTTAGGCAAGTATAGATATCCCCAGAAGTTTATTGCAATTCATACTTGAAAGTATGAAAGAAAGGGAAGAGAATTGGAATGGATATCTGTTCAAAATATTTGAAGACTGATCCTGACAAAAAGGTGTAGCTGGCTAACCAATGTAATGGCCATCCAGCTAAGAAATAAAAGAACAAAACAACTAAACCAGAACTCTCTGAAGTTTCTGCAAAAGGATTTGTTCTGGACCTGACTTAATAAATCATTCCCTTAGGTTTTGTTTCCTTCTTCCTCATGTTGCAGATTTAAACTCATCTTTCACATTTTGATAACCTGAAGACTTTCAGTTGTCACTTATGCAGTGTAGCGTAGCCACTTTCACAGTTTATTTTTTTTTGTTGTTGTTTTTTTTTTTTATCAAAAGTTAATTAATTTTCCAGTGACAGAAAAATGGAGCAACTGGAATGATTTCTCAGGAGTTAGAAAGACCAGGCACTGCTGTCACATGCGATGTCTTATGCAGGATCTTCACTGAGGATAACTTTTCTGTTAATGTCTAAAAGATTCTTGAAAGTCAGTAGACATGTTTATTTTTTTAATCATTGAGTCATCAACTCAGAGTAGCCACAAGATGTCATTGTGGACCTACTAAGATAAGCACGGTTGGGGCTGAAAAAATATAAATAGTATAAATTAGAACCACACCAAAAACCACAAAGAATTATTTTATCATATATTAAAAAAATATTTTGAAACATTTTCCACAGTTTTTGTTTCATTACTTAGGAATACAGAAAACTTGAGTATGTGGGCTCTTCACATCAGCACCTTAACACTGTCAGCCTACTGGAAGGCATTTGCTGCTGGGGCAAAAACTATTTTAGATGAGATGAAACATATGGTTACATGAGGTTAAACCAACACAGAAATAGAATACTAGAAAGTAAAATGTAAAAATTACAGAAATACTATGAAAGCTTAGAAGTTTTTAAACTTTCTTTTCATGCAGTCTTGAATTTGCATTATTCTTTTGGGAGCATTTCCACACATAGAAAATTAAGATTTTATATAGCACAAAGTTCTTGAAAGCAGAGATTTTCTTTCTTTGTGAGTTCTTCATGAATATGAGGATGTAATAAATACAGGTTTTTTATGGTGGACTATGATATTCTCCCAAAATGTGAACATTAAAAAATGTACTGAAGATTACTTTTGGTACAATTAGATAAAAAAATTCAGATGTGATTACTATTAGTTGAACTCTCAAGATCAATTTAATTATGAGACAAAAATCTGGAGGGAAGCTTAGGCTCTTTAATTGATGTTGAATATGCCACAATAAAATTTAGGTGTTATGATATTTAACATTTAGATGTCTCACCAGTTAGAGAATTTTGAAGCAACACAGAGATTGGAAATGGGGGATATGTAGGAATTCAGGGATTCAGTGTGAATGATGAATTACTGAAACACATAAAATGCCAGTAAATGTTTGACTTGTTCCTGCACCACATAGAGAGAGAAGTGCCCTTTTCTGTGACTCAGAAATGTAGCTTTACTCTTGAAGCTCAGCATTACTGTGGGTCAGCATTCTTCAAAGTACAATAAAGAAGTTTACTACTGAGAAATGCAGTGAAATTAATGCTGGAAGAAGAAAAATAAACCAACAAAACTGAACCAAAATCAACTTACAGATGTAAATTTCATATATTTATTTAGAAAATGAACCTGGACAAACACACTGATGTATAGTGACTTGTGCTCAAAGTCCACAACTGGAACGCATAAGGGAACAGATAATTCTTTGATGATTTTGCAATATTGCTCTTCTGAGAATTTTGATTCCATAAAATTTGTGAAATAGCAGAACTTTCTACTCAAAAATAAAAAATATAAGTTTTCAAAACTTATATAAGAATATAAGAATAAGAACTTATAAAATATAATAATTCAAAAATGTATGCATTGTAAAGTTATATTTTTGTTTTGGTATCACAGACATTTCTGATCTAATTACTGTACATGACCTGGGTCACTGTATCTTTGCTGAATCTTCAGTGTTTTTCCCTAAGTTAACCCACATTCTGTTAATTAATGAACAAGGCTTCAGTTGCATCTTAGAGAAATTGGTAGTAACTGAATGATCCTCAGAGTCTGTGGTCTGACTCCCAGGACAATAATTAGGAGATCTTTCAAAAGGACCCATATTTCTAAATAAAACTCTTTTTTTCTGATTAAATAATTACACATTTGTCCAGTGCCTCTCACACACTTTATAAACTTCAAACATAATTACTTTGGCTATGTGGGGAAAAGGAAAAAGAAAAAAAAAAAATCACTTGGCACTGATAGGATTTAGATATGGTTACACTTATTCCTTCTCGACATAGAAATGCTACGCAGAGAGTGACAAATGGTTTTAGCATTATAACAAGGGGTATCTCTGCTTTCACTATATTGAGTTGCTTTATGCTTTTTGGACAAATATTTTGCAACAGCCAAGAATCCTTGAGATCTCACTTTTCTTGTATAATACCATTACAATCTGTTAATAAAACAAAAAAAATAGAAAGAATGCTGATGAAAACTGTAGCCGTAAGGCACTTAATAAAAACTTACAGTTAGAATTAAAAGTACCTGAATGTTTTTACTGTGATATGTGAAACAGAAGTTATTGGATGTTTTTAATAAATTTTCCCTATACATATTTTAGAGTCTAGAGAAAAAATCCATTTTTTTTTTTTTTTTTTTTTTTTTTTTTTTTTTTTTTTTGCTTCACCCACATCTAAATTCCTCCACAGGAAGTTTTTACCTCAGTGGGAGCACAGCAGGGTCTTATAGCTAAATTCTGTTTATATTTTGGGCTAGATGATAAGGATCTGCAAACCTATGCATATACAAGATGTAACAGAATCAAAATGAAGTCATCAGCAGACAGTAATGATTTTATGGAAAGTTATTCAGTAAAGATATCCAAGAAAAGGAGGAGGAATGTTCAAATAACAGTCTCAAAGGGACTATTGTTGAGGTAGGAATTCTTGTTGGTAGGATGATGAGATGTGGATGTGGAATGGTGGCAGACACCCATGTTTCACCAGCTGAGATGTTTAAAGTAGTGGCATTGGGAGAATTGTTGTCTGACAACAGAATTATCTCCACTAGAAAAACAAGGAATGAAAATCACAGGTAGTGCCTTTGAGCTATTTTCAGTGGGAAGAAAATATGTATAAGGCCAGTGATTGCTTGTTAATAATTTCTGTGAAGGAAGTGGGGAAGGGAATTCCCAAAAATAAGGCTTTCTGAGAATCTGAATCACTGATAAAGCAAGGAAAGTAAGTAATGGAAATGGGGTTTACCTGTATTTTTTGATGAGGTGATGTCAAGTGAAAATCTGTTTGTCAGATAACATGAAGATGAATACAGGAAGAAATAGAATGATTTTTTTTTTTGAAAAATATGTCTAATGCTTATTACTGGTCATCCATCACATAAGACTCTTAATTGTTGAGAAGGTTTGATAATGAGCTACTTCTACCAAAATAAAAATATTAATTTGAATGCTCAATAAGGTAAGTCTTGGTCAGCCATGAAATAAATTATGTATTGGATTGTTCCCATTGTGGAAAGAATGAAATCTTTTGGTTGAAATACCTGGATTATGCTGAGAAATGAAATACATTATTTGGACAAACCTTCATGAAATAATAAATAAAAATAGAGAAAGGGAAGCTGGAGGGTATGAATCGTTAGACTGACATCACATTACTGAGCTAATGATAATGCATAAAACATTGATTCAATGCAAATGCTTATTGTCTGATGAAAATAAAATGTTCCTATTCCTTGACAGGGATTTCCATGAGGTACACTTCCATCCACTACCTGGATTAGTCATATTCCTCATACTACCTGTTTCAGAGCTGAGGGTTGGAAAGTCTGTCTGCTGGTCTTCTGGGTCCTCATCAATCTGCTAAGAGTATGTAAGGAACAAGGAGGCCAGGTTTACTTAAGCTCAATTTTATTTGAAAACTTTGTAAATGAAGCTAAGTTATAAAAAATGAAATTCTTGGTTATTAGAAAATTTCCAATGGATTTTTTTCTCTGCTACAAAATTGAGTATTCCTGCCCTGCCCTTCCCATCAAGTTCAAGTAGAATGGAAATTTTGATATCTTGTCAGCTCTAATCACAATTTTCCACTTGAGCAAGGAAGACCAGTTTGGCTATATTATGCTGCTCTAGCCTTGCAAAACAATTTAAATCTGCATTCCTGAATTGCTCATGGAATTTGAGAGAATGATTTAAAAAATTGTTTCAGTTCACCCTCTTTCTGATTTGATTTGATGTGACTTGACACAGAAGCATGTGTAGGTCAGGGAGCAGGATGGGACCTATATGTTGAATCAATTAATTTTATTTGTAACTAAGTGTTGTTTTGTTATGGGTACTCCTGACATCTAACATATCATGTTTTAAACTTCTCTGTTTAATAAACTATGATAATTAATATTACATTTATCTGAAACAGATTTCAACACAGTACATTTCCTCTTCTTTCCTCTCATGAGAAAGCGTTCTTTTTACTTCTTGTTCTCCAAGTATGAGCTAATAGCTTTATTTGAAATATGTATCTCTAGTGAGATAGTTCTATCTATATGCATATGTATTATATATCCATGGATAAAATTATGGTTGTCAGTATTTTTGTCACTGTTCTCCATTTTGCTTCAACTGTAGGAGTACAAAGCAGTATATAGACACTAGGTTTTTCTCTATGTGATTTAGAAAAAACAAAAACAAAACCCAGTCAGATAAAATTTGACTCAAAATTTTTGAGTCAGAGATCAAATAGGATTTTTCACTTCAGAGACACTTTTTAAAGATTGATCTATTTCTGTCCTGGCTCCTTGTCTTGCTTTGTTGCTTTTGGTTTCCCTCCTGTATTGAACTGATTAGTCTCAACCTTTCTCACTCAGGTTAATGCGCTTTTAGAATATGCTGATTGACTCAAACCAAAATTTTCAGCCTGGTAGCATTATTTAGAAACATACAAGCCATACCTTGCTTGTGTTGGAAAAGATCTTTCCAACATAAAGCCCATTGCTTAAAAAGAAAAAATTTTCACTGTTCTCTTCAAGGAGAGAACATCAGGGTGATTCTTCTGTGATCCATTGTGTATATTAATCTACATTGTTCATATATCATTTGTATGTTTGGGTAAAGAGGGGGATACCCCATGTTAAATATCTCTATTTATCTCTATATGGAAGCACCATATTTATTACAACTGTGGGAAAGATGAAAATTAAATTTTTAATAAAACATTTAAGCAAGGATTTTTTATGCTAATTGCTCAGTTGCAGTAGCAATAGCAAATAGTAATAACATAAAATGCTGGACTTATTACTTATAATTTACATTGCATTGAAAGAGATATATCTGACATATACAATGGCTATTTTTACAATCAAGGGTTGAGGCAAAAGTTTCAGTTTTGCTAGATTCCATGATAAAATTTTAGTTTTTCATATTTCCTTTGGTGGAGTTTGGAGTGAGCAGCATGATGGAGAAAAGGAGAAATGACTGAAATACACAGAAAGAAGGGAGCTCAATCATTTCTGTAAGGACAGAGACTTTTTGTGGGAGGTCCAGTTAAAGCTGAATAATTGCCTGTGGAAATGGTCACTCTCCTTCCTTAACATATACTGGAAACACTTAAGCTCATTTTCAGCCTTCCAGTACTTTGCTCTTGACTACAGAGTGTCGTTCAGTTGGATAAGCTAGCGTTACTAATAGAAATATTATGCTAATCCCTAGTGACATTCAGTATACATGAATGTCTGTATATTTAATGTGAAAATTTATCTTCTGCAAAATATGAATACTAATAATTTGCCTCAGTTCAAGACCTTACCTTCCAGTTCCATACTCAGAGTTGTAGATAATCCTCTATCGCTCAGAAAATATGGGTAAAATGAAGGTCTTATATTCTTGTTTCACATCCTCATACTACTTAGAATTTAAATTCTCTAAATTAAAAAACAAAACAAAACAAAAACCACTGTACTGATATTTTGAAATTTTTTCTACATGATCTTACTTTTATATAATTCAAGACACTTTTTATCATGTCAAATGATGAAATATTTTTGGTCAGTATTGCACCAAAATTAATGTGGCTGATGAAAGTTATAATGTTGGTATTTTAATGCACAATTGAAGAAAATTAAATTTTAAACCTCTTAATTCTCTAATATGAATTCAAATTTTTGATTTAATAAATGTGTTTATGTATTGATAGTGATAGGATTTTTTAATGTAAGTATTATAAAAATCTTCATTATGGTCTACTTAGATAATAAAGTACAAAATTGTTTTTTGAGGCAAATGGCTTGAATCTGCAGAACAACTGGTTGGTGTATAAGATTTGGAATTTATTTGCTTTAGTTTTGGAAATTATGTATGGAGATAATTTAGACCACAAGTTCTTCTTCTGCTTTTTCAGATTTGCTTTCAGGCTAGAAAGAGTAATTTGTATTTTGCTGGTTTTAATTTCTTTACTTATTTTGCCATCATCTCATGCTTGCGTTCAAAACTGGGGACAAAAACTCCCACAAACCATCACCGCTTCTTTTAAGGGGAGGGATAATACTATATTTTCTTCTAGTTATTAATGCATAACTGTCTTCTTGCACTTTTTTTCCCTCTCAGATTTTTTTTTGTATTTATAGGGTTATAGTACTCTACAATTTGTTTCTATATCTTTTGCAGGATATCCCTTGCTTTAAGCAGCTCACGTGGCATCATAGATATCCTCTTGTCTTTCAAAGTTTTTATTTATTCGGAGATCAATAAGAAGCAATAAGTTATACTATCAGAAATTTAAAAAAATAGTATTAAGCAAAGGACTGTGGTTAAAATCTGAATCTCATAACTTAAGCAAAAACTAGCCTTGACTAAAGAAGTACTTTGGGATTACATCTGTGTTAACTAACATAGCTAGCTTCAGAAGTGGCAGGAAGGATGCACTGTACCTTGTCAGCAGTTTAGGTAACACATATACAGTCATTTGAAAAGTATTAAAGGGTTAAATCAGCAGATTTTGTACTGTGCTTTAGAAGGAGCCATGAGTCCCTTCTAATTCTTCCCAACAGTTTTGCACTTAAAAGAAGCTAAACTGAGAGTTGTCAGAAAAGACAGTGACAGGAAAAGTGAGAGAAAAAGCAAAGAAGAAGTTGATATGAGGTGACTAACATGAGGTAAAAATCAGCAACTTGTGATTTTTAGAATTTGGGGTTTTTACTGGCTGAAGTTTCCCTGATGAGGGTTTTTCTAGTGTTTGAATGTGTGATAGCAAATGACAGCTCTGGTGTTCTTATTTGTGTGCTAAGCAGAAATGACATTTGTATGTCTTGGGTGGAGGGGGAAAAATCAGAAAATAGAAGGGACTTGAGGAAGGTCAATGGCCCAGTCACAAACAGGATGAAGGTCTGTACCTTTCCATGCAGTGGCCTTTCTGCTGTACTGTACCATGTACTTACATGGTTTGCCTAATCTTGTATTATATTGTTTAGAAGAGGTATCTAGAGGATATAAAGAGAAAACCATGCAGCCAAGAAATCTAGTTGAATTATTTTATTAGCTCACCTCCAATAGCCTTTCGAACACACTTTGTAAAGCTGGCATCCTCTGACACATATGAAAGAAGAAATGACTGGTTTTCCCCATAAAGTGTAAAATAGCAGCTGGCAGGAAACTGTGAGGGAAGCACACAGAAATAGTCTTAGTACAGAAAGCTATTAAGGTACACATAAAGTAGACTCCTGGAAAAAATAAACTCTAAGGGGTAACCAGGGGACAGCATCAGTAAAACACTCTCTTTAGATAGCCACTGCATAAGGATGTGTACAAGTATGCACCAACATAAACCAACCAATCAAACAAAAATATAAAGGTATCAAAATGTCATACACAGATTGAACTACATGTATTTGATAAATAAAAGTGAGATTATTTTATCCAGCACTAATAAAAAATAATGTGTTTTCTTCAGCTATGCAATATCTGAATTAACCAGAGATATTGCCTTATACACGAAGATTAGACCAGAACTGCATTCAGCAGAAATGGAGGAAGAAGACATAGAATTTTAAGTAGTTCTGTGATACTGCAGCCTCTGTGACTGCTCTGAAGATTTGCTGCCCATAATGATTAATGCATAGAGTGTAATTTCTTTCAAGGGAATAATAGGCTTTCTAATGAAAACTTTGAAGGGGGTTGCAATTTACCTGCCTGAAGTGAACTAAAAAGGAAAAAAAAAAAAAAAAAACTAGATATCTCATTATCAAACAAAATAATATCAACCCTGAAAAAAAAATAAGACATTTTCCATGTAAAAACAAAAGAAATTTTCAACTCACTATATAAATATATGTTTTATTTCTATATTGAGGTAAAACAATGAATGACAAGATGTTGTAGTATGCCCCTAAAAGCTAATTTCAATATGCTGCTCATCAATGATATAAGGACATATAACATTTATTTTATACATTTTTTCCTTTGTCTTTTCTTCCTTAACTTTCAAATCAGGGGTGAGTTTATTTGAAGAGTTTGTTATTGCATATTACACTTGACACTTATAATTTTGTCTGAAATACACGGATGGTAAAATAACAAAGTGTCAGGGAAGCAAAATTAAGAAGAATCAATATGTCTGCTGTGTTTAATGTGAAGACTTTTTATTCATCTGTAAAGAGCTGGAGACTCTTCAGTGATTTCATTGCATATGTGTGTCATAGAGCAGTAGAGAAGGGAATGCAATCTATACCATCAACCATTCTGGAAAAAATCCTGAAAGGATTAACATAATTACTGGATAGTCTAGAAGGCTGAAAGAATATGTTTGTGTGGAACAGGCACAACTACTGATTCTAAGTGAGTTGGATGCCAGGTACTTTATTATAACAATTATGGTTTGTTTTGGTTTTGTAATTACTGTGGTAAGAAGTAAGCATTTAAAAGACATCAGAAATCTACACTAAATGAGTGTCAAAACAGAACATATTATTTCATATAAAAGCACCCTTGCAGTGCTGAAGGGTGCAAAGAAAACCCTACTTTGTAACCTAGTCTCTCTGCTCTGCCTCTGCACATCTAAAAGGTCAACTTTGTACTGCAGTTGATTAGAACATATTTGGTGATTACTCAGTTTGCCAACACACTGAATATTTTGCCCACAGCAATGGTTTTGCTAAAGCACCTACAAAGGAGTCCAGTTCTTGCACAATTTCAACTGCTTCTATCAGCTCTACAGTAATAAAAAATCTGGAGCTATGAAAACCTCATTGCAGAAACTTATGTCCAAGCAGTGGCTAAGTTTCTTACCCTGGAAGGAAGTAGTTCCTGGACCATAATTTCTATGTGAAATTTAGTAAAACTAACTGTGCAAAAATCAACCATAACATCCTTCCTTATTTGCATTTACTCAAGTGTAGAAAAGTAATAATAGGTGGCCAGAATCCATTTTGCAAATTAATATTTAAAAAAAAACCATATTATTTTTAATGAGAAACATTAATTTTGAGATTAAAAAAGCATTATCTGCATACAGCTAACAGAAAAATAGAGTTTTCATAATTGATTGTAAGACATTCTGTGACAATGACATTAAAGAACTGTTAGAGGATTTATCTATTTTTTGTAATAACTTCAGGTTTTTCTAATTGCAGAGCTGCTCAAAACAAATAAGTGTTTTTAAATTTGAAAGTTACCCCTTTGCTCTTTATTAATAATTAACTACTACTAATTGTCTTAATGTAATTTATACAGTATACTTTCCTACTCTCTGGATAGAACAAGGTATAAAGAACACAGAAAATGATGATAAAAAAAAAAAAAAAGCAGGACTTAGAAATTATAGTAATTTATCTTCAGCTCTACAGTTCTATGCTGCAGAGAAATATGGTTTCTGCAGGAAAAAAGGACAGGGGACACACCAAAAGGAACTACTCAGGAATTGGGTTCTATATATGCTAGAAGTAGTCCAGGTTGTTCCAGAACATTCAGGGCCTTATAGGTGACTTTCAAAAAAATGACTAACTCAGTTTAATTCGTCTTCTATCATATTTACTACATTTATGTATATATGAGAAAAGAGTGAATTAAAATGGAATGTATTTTTTCTACATTTACTAAAAACTAACAAAAGAAGAAAATTTCAGCTAACATTGGGAAGACATATACATTATTTTTTATAGCTGAATAAGCTATTTGATATTTAGAATTTTATATACAGGAAGTTGTGATCTATGAGAAGTAAAACTGAAAAGGAACAGGTCTGAGGACAAAGCAGAACACTATGCAATATGCAGACTCTATATAATTACTCCTGACGTAAGGAAATTTATTAAGCATGTTTCTCATAAATAACATTTAAAGTACAATTCCTAAAAGAATGTAATGAGCTAGTGTTCTCCATCAAAAGCTAAGTGGGTCATTAATTATCAACAGAAAACATGAGAAAATTTCATCAGTAGCTTAGAGTTGGTGTTAGATTTTTGTTTATATATAGTAATGCAAATTTTATATAGTCTTACTATAGTTCTACATAAATTGATACAAATTCTAAACTTTTATGTAGTTACAAAGCAAAATTAAATTTATACAGCAATTCCAAAATAAACTGATAATATAATTAACCCTGAAGTCAATGAGGTTCCTTCTTTTTTCTAGATCTCCTGGTATATCAGACAGTGGATTACTCAGAAGATTAAAGCTATTTGATAGGAATAATTCAGAAAAAAAGTAGCTGATAGAATTGCTTATTTTTATCAGATATATGTATTACTCTTTACCCTCAACTCAAGCTTTTTAATTTGATATGTTTTTTTAAAAGACAGGCTTCTTATATAGATGTTGAAATTGTTCACTGTCATGGTAACGTTTTATATAGAGATATTTTAGGAGGCCTGCTGTTATATTCTTTTTTCTGTGTGTTAATTAGTGCACATAGGCCTTTATATGTAAGTATAGCTTAGTCATCTCTAAAGTGGGTATATGAGTTGAAACCCCAGAGGTGCAGTTTCAAGTTGAATCACTGAAAGTGGTGATGCACTATGTAATACAGGCCGACAACTAGGAATTTACTGTTGTACTCATTGTCAAGAGATGCTAAACAAAAGAGAAGGAAAGGTGTTGTTTTGAAAGTATTCACTTGCCAAGCAAGAGCGGTGGGCTTCCCACAGAAGTGTTCAGTTCTGATCTCAATAGGCACTGAAACCAATAATAGAATTTATGAACTTCAAACTAAATCCTTCTAAAATGAGAGGAGCAAAACCATCAGTGTTATCAGTGTTGCAATGTCAGACAACACCGTGTTTGCCAGACAACAGCACTAACTGCAGCTTATGGAGTATATTCACAGTGCTGCTTCATGGCAGACCTAAGATTTATGGTCTTCAAGTTATGTCTCTAACAGCCTTCCTTTATAAGCTGTTAAAGTGTGTACTTCTAACAAGGCACTGTCATGAAATCATGTCCCATGGGGTAAGTATAAAACTTTTATTGTTTCTGTCTCAGCTTTTAAGTGGGGAGCAAAACCAATGATCTAGCAAATTACATTTGTATACCAGCTTTGATGTTGACATTTCATAACTGTCACAGGGAGCTTGGCTGCCTTGGAGTAAATGAACATTTCTTTCTTGTGTCTACAGGACTGCCCATCCTGTACCATTCTCCTGTCTCTGTTAGTCTAGTCCCCTGTAGACCATTCGTTCTGTAAGAACTGATATGATAAATATTTTAACATTTATTTTGAGGATATATCCAGTGATCAGTGTCATAGAAAGATCCCTTACTTTCCCCTCACCTTTTTGGAGGGAATGATCCACTTACTATCCTATCCACTTACTATCCTAGTCATGAAGTACAGGAAGTACAAGATAAATCAATGAACCACAGCTTGTTTTACAGCCATCTTTAATGTATATAGACACTAAAGGCCAATTTGTCTGTTTCACTGGTCTACACATTTGCTCATATGATGTGTAGGCTGTTATTATGCAATTAATTCGTTCTGAACATTTTGCGTGGGAATACTACTGTTTGCATTGAATGGATTTATAAAGACTGTTAATAAAGATTTACAAGAATCTCTCACATCTTTAACAATTACCATCCTTTCCAGTAATATAAAATCTTATCCAGATTTTTTTTCTGAATGTTTTGTTCTCTATTCATAGAATCCTGGAATGGTTTAAGTTGGAAAGGATCATAAAGATCCTGTAGCTCCAACCTCCCCAGTCTCAACCGTTCCTGGGCAGGGACAATTTTCTCTAAACCAGGCTGCTCAGAGCTCTGTCCAGCCTGGCCTTGAACACCTTCAGGGATGGAACAGCTACAACTTCTTTGGGCAACCTGTTTTCACTGCCTCTTCACTCTCACAGTACAGAATTTCTTCCTAGTATATAATCTAAACCTACTCTGCAATGGTTTGAAAACATTCCCTTGTCCTGTCACTACATGCCCATATATAAATTGTCTCTCCATCTTTCTTGTAGGCTCCCTTCAGGTACCGGAAGGCTTCAATCCAGTCACTTTGGGGCTTTTTCTTCTGCATGCTGAACAACCCCAACTCTCTCAGCCTTTCCTTGTAGGAGAGGTGCTCCATCCCTCTAATTATCTTGGTGGCTTCCTCTGAACTTGCTCTACTAAAAGATCAAAGTCCTTCCTGTGCCCTTTGTAATGTAATTTTTTCTTTTCATACTAAAGAATAAGTGGGAAGTAGGTTCCATATGTCTTTATTTTGCCTAAACCATAATTTTAAAATATTTTCTTCTTTCAGATCACATCTCGTCCTATAAACAGAATATTAGTAAACATATATTGCAGAAACATGTATATTGGAATGAAGGCTATTTGCCTGCTTTCTAAGTAATTCAAAATGGTTACTTCAGGATTTGTAGTGAATAATTAATGCACAACAATAAATCTGAAACAGTAAAAACAGTGTAACAGTTTAACCCTGGTCTTGAATAGAGTCAGTCTTCTTCTTCAGGTCTAACTGGAATGTCAAATTGCTGTTCTCACAGCCATTATTAGACAAGTATGTACAGGTGCATGTCTTCAGAAATCCAGCAAATATTTTTTCAACTATAATATAGCAAAGGTTTGCAGGAGTTTATAAGAGGAGGCAACTATTTTGTTCTGATTAGTTGAGCTGCAAACAGCATTCATATCATGTCCTTTTAAATCTAAAATTCTATTTAGCAAGCATAACTAAAGCACAGGTCTTCAGAGACAGCAACATTGTTGAGATATAGTATTCTGTAAAAATATTAAGGAAAAAAATATTAAAATAAAAATATTGGTGTTCTTCAAACAGATATTGAAAAACAGTGCAATATGGTGTTTCAACAACAAAATTGCAGATATAAAATATGTATAACAGCACAACATCAGGGATATAATTCTGGATCACTAGTCTTGCTTCCAGAAAGTCATAATATATCTTACCTGTCTGTCCCTCTCTTGGATTCACTGTATTCAGGTAATAGCTCAGACACAGACTGAGTCTCAAGTCTCTCAACCCATGGTCTGTAAAATGAGGATTTAAGAATTCCTTTTTAAGAATTCTCTCTCTGTGTTTGCTATTTACTATTATTTTTTCTTGTTTATGTGCATTGCACCTGACTTAACCAAGCTCCATTTTTTCATAGGTACAGATGCATGCAGCAATGAGGAATTAAAATGTCTCAGCTTCCTAAGGAATGGCTGTATTTTCTTATTTAATGAAAACAACATCACATTATTAAAGCTAATTAACTATGAATGATGATGCTCAAATCTGTGCTGCAGATACAGGAAAAATTGCCAGCTCTATGAACAACATAGTATAAGTATTTGATACTGTGATGATACCCAATGCCATGTGAAAGCTTTTTGCTCAAAACCTTAGCCAATAATTGTGTTTTCCTGTCTAGCAGTATTTGCAAATTTGAGTAAAAGTTGTTGAACATTTTTTGATTTCTTCCTTCCTTCTTGAAAATGAAACATTGTTTGGAGGAGCAGCAACTTCTGTTCACTCCAAACAGTTTTTGTATGTTTTTTATTTGTTTATTTTGTTTGCTTGTTTCAAGAAGTTCATAGAAGCAATTTTCTTAATTTTGAGTCAGTTTTCTACATGACCAGTGAAAAGAACAGTCAGCTTTTTGCATAGCACCTTTCTATGCCAGTTGTCAATCTGCCAGTATGGTACTAATGCTGTTTAAACAAAGCTGGTTCTGTTTCATTGCTGGCAGCTGAGCCAGTGAGTTGTAATGATGGGAACTGGAATCGGCTGTTCCATGGAAAATGAAGCAGTGATTCTGAACAGGAACTTGGCTAACTATATAAATGTGCCATATTTGCATCATGAATTTTTAATGTGAAGCATTTCAGATAAAAATTCATTATTTCTATGAATCATAAATAAAAAATATATGGCCAATTTAAATGTGGTCAGCAAGAAACTGTTCTTGCCTGTATAATAAATGGTAAGAAGTGTGAATACATAATTAAAGGAAGCTTACAGTACCATGATTTTTTTAGAAAATTAGCCAGACTGATATAGCTGCCAGCGGCAAACCCACTTTATTTCATGTAATAAGCTTTTATTTGTTGGATCTCCCGGAACACTGGATTTTGCCAAACACATTTCTTATTCATAAAATAAAGGCAAAACACTGGGACGTCCTTCCCATTTACAGTGTTCTAATTAGATGGTGAACAAGACGCCAGAAGTGATCTATAAACTAACCGCAAAGTATTTTGAGTGCTGAATCAGGGGAATTAAAACTCCATTAAATTATATACAAACCTATAGCAGTAATTTAGAGAAACATGAACATAAGACCAATTCCTCTCATGGTGGGAATGGCTAATCATACTGTCTACAATTTCTTCCTCTTTGAGCTTCAGATTTGGTGTTTCATTCAGCTACAACCAGGTGGTAAATATTTACTTCTGGCAAGTAAATATAGCTAATTGACAATAGCTAATTGAAAACAGCTTGGGATCACCCAGCACACTCTAAACTAATCTAACTTAGATTGTAAAAGTCTGTAATACTCTGCTGTCTGATGTACAGGCCAATTGTAGAGGAAGTCAAGCAAGATTAACAGATGGCTCAGAGACTGCTGCAGGGAAGAAGGGTCTCAGATGCTCATCTCTTATAAGGTGAGCAGAGAATTCTCCTGGTAGGTAGATTTTACCTGAGTACCCAGGAGAGCCTTCCAATCTTCAAGCTGACATGGATGATAAGAGCTGTGAAGGATGCTCCTATAGCTGCCAGTTTTAACATGAGGGATGAGCTTGCCTTTACAACATGTTATGGAAAATACACAGCTTTTAATTTCCTTACAGACTTCACAATGTGGTGTGTGCTGGAAGATGAGTCTTCTTACTTGCTTTTCATATGAAAACCATTTTATAGTCTTGATTACCTTGGCTATTTTTAGAATAGATCTTAGGAAAACTTCCTTCCCTGAAAGGGTACTAAATCATTGGAACAGTGTGCCCATGAAAGTGGTAAAGCCACCAACCCTGGAGGTAAAAGATCTGAAGATGTGGCCCTTAGATCCATGGTTTCGTGGTGGACTTAAGAGTGTTAGGCTTATTATGGTTGGACTAGATGATCTCTGGACTTCAAACCCCAATCCTTCTGTGATTCTGGGCGAGTGCAGTAACATCTTCTCTTGTAAGGGGGAACCAAACCTTCACATCAACATACAATTACAAATAAATGGATGTATACCTTTCCATGCTTTGTTTATTTTCTGTTCTCTGTTTCTTTCTCCCTGATTGCTAAGATCTTTTTTCCTAGCTCTTTTGATGCTGAAGAAGTGAAATATCTTTTGTAGCCTCTTCTGTTGTAATATCAAAAGGTTTGTCTAATTTACAACTTATTTGAATTTTGATTAGCTGTTCTGCAGTTACAGGTACTCATAACTTTGTGTTTTGAAATAGAATTTTGTAGGTTTGTAGGAGAGGGTATAATACACTGAATGATTAAATGAAATTATATGTGCTGAAGGTGTGCTAGGTAGTTGCTATAAAGATCTGAATTTTCTTGCTTTTTTGCAAGTACATGAGCTCTTTTAACACCATCCTTTGCAACACCTCTGTTGCCGAAAAGCAGTAGAGACTTGTCCTTGTTTAAACAAATCACATTTATATTATGTGAGTACCTTTTTTCCTATATTAGTAAACTGGCAAAGCCTTAAAAACATCGAGGAGAGTTTCCTCAGAGACCAATACTGCAAATCCTGTTTCTAGGAAACCATTTTTATTCAAAATGACTAAATTATTTTATGTCTGGTTTCAAAGGCAGCTGGGAAGAGGGGAGACAAAGGAAATGCATTTCAGAAGTCTTAGCTCTTCTCCCCTTTCTTTCCAATATGAGGAGAGCAATGAGTTACTACGGTGTGGTGGGATTCAGGGGAACATATGATTACATGACCCACAGGCAGTGGGGTCTGGGTGTGGCTGCACTCTGTGAAGCAGGGTGAATATCTGGGTGAGCCTCCCTGGCTCCCTCACGGCTTCCTCTCTCTTTTAGCCCCGCCTGTTGCCTGCTCCTTTCCCCAGGAACACCCCAGCTATACCTAGTGGATCCTTTCCATCCATTTTTTTGGGGTTCTCTGGCTCTTTCTTGTTCCTTTCATCCTGCTCTGTCTCCTCAGCCCAGGTTCCCCAGTGGGGTCAGATGGGTGGCAGCTGTGGGGCTGTCTGGCCCTTGCAGGAAGGGAGATTGCCGGGGCCAAGATCTGGGCTGGCCTTTCAGGCAAGCTCCAGCAGCCTGGTGGAGTTTGAGCTACACCAGGTCATGGTTTAGGCCAGAGGGAAAGCAGGGAGAGATGGGTCAGCTATGGGGTAATGGGAGGAGGGAAAAGGCCCTGGCTTATTCACTTGTTCATGTACCTTCTGCCCACTGAACTCCCATAGCTTCAGTCCTTCTTCTGGTCAGGAGTTTCCTTTCCTTTCTTCCAGCTTTCTCCTCACCCACATTTCCTTCTCTGTCTTGCCACCTCCTGTGTCTCTTCTGGTGTGCTCCAGCCTGGGTTGGACCTTGAACCAGAGATGGTAAAGGAGATTCTCTGTAAATGTATGGGAAGCTGGTATTTGGTGTCCCATTTGGCACCTGAACTGGAAAGAAAAGAGGAAATTGCCTATTACCTCTTAGTTATTTCATGGAACTTGACTCCAGTAGTTGTTCTTGTCTTGTTGAGGAAAAGCTGACACATGAGCCTGCAGAGGAATAAAAGGTTTGGCATGCCAACCCCCCAATGCCCCCCTGCTGCCCACAAGTACTTTATACAGAATAGCTGCTCTCCACATTCTCTCCTGTCAGAGCAGATGGGCTTTGGGTGGATGGTGAAGCTTTATGGAAGCAAAAGTCTTTGACTTTCTTCTTCCCACCTATCCAGAAAAGGGATTCTTTATTTCTGTTTCAATCTGGACAATCCTTTGAATGTAAAGACTCCCTGGTGGTAGCTGCAGATCAGCTTGGGATGTTCTCTCTGTGGCAAAATGAAATAGTGCATTGAGAGGCTGGGAAACTGAGGGATATTTTGGTTCACTTCATGCACTGGATAGGCAAAATTTTCAATTTACCATCTTCATAGAGTGCCACAGTTTTGGGCAGTGCTAAATGGTGGTAGCTAACCCAGAGTTGGGGAGTTTTTATTGCCTGTTTTCAAAAGGTTCTGGGTATGATCCTGAAAAATCTTTATCTGATGAGAAGAGGAGCTGCTACTTCTGTAACCCACGTAGATTTTGAAAAAAGCAGTGCTGTAAATCAAACATTCTCAGGGATAAGCTAATTAATAAAAGGCTTTTCTCTTAGCAATGGTATTTGTTTCATAATGCAATTCCAGAGTAACTGTGTGCCAGTGAGATCTTTTCTTAACTAATCATGCATCAGGATTGTTAATAGGTGCCTTCCTAAGTGGACACCCAGGAGAGAATTTTACTCTAATTCTGTAATTTGCAGTTGTACTATTTGCTGTTGCAGTTTATAAAACAGGTTCCTTTGCTATGGGTTTTTCCTTGTATTTACTGAGAAGAGATAGGTGATTTATTTGTCTAGTGTCTCAGCAAATTCCTTCCTGCTCTGTTTTGGGGAGGGTTGAATCTGATCTCTTTCAAATTATGAGGAATGGTTTTCTTGGTTTCTAAAGCATTTAAAGATCTTTGTGCTTGTTTATTTATAAATGGAAGTAGGTTATCTCTCAGTTCTTTTTAAACAGACTTTATTTAGATCAGCTCACGAGGTTCTCTTCTGTCTGTGCCAAATTGAAATAGTGCATTGAGATGTAGCAGAATATTTTGGTTCACTTCATGCAATGGATAGACAAAATTTTCAATTTATCTTCATAGCCTGCCACAATTCTAAAATCACTCACTGAAAATTTAGAAGCAGTTGATAAGACAAACTTCTGTAAAATGTGAAAAATTTAATAGCTATTGGTGTATGCATTAAGCAATTATTTAACTGCTGTTTCTTGTTGATAAGACACCTTCAAAAGGCTTCAGAAAGGGGGGGAAGAGGCAGGAAGGAGAGCCCACTAAGGAAAACCAACAAACTTTCAATTTGAAGTCTAAGCAGAATTTCTCTCTCCATTAAAACTCTTTCCCAAATGGAAAATGTCAGACATAAAAATAACTGTGTTAGAACATCTGTTGACAATTTGTTTATGTGGCTAACATAAACATATTTTGTCAGTGTTCAGTAAGACTGAAGAAGTACATCCTAACACCTGAAACATCAGTGTCTCTGTTGCAGCTTTCTGGCAAAATACAGTTTCTATAACATAAATCATGGGAAATTTTCAGAGAAAGATGGAACGTAGACAGAAAATGTAGGACGTAGTTGGATATGAGCTTTATTATGAAGCAGCAGTAAAAGGAAAATAATGTTTATATGATATGTTTGTATATAAACTTGCAAATATTCCACATAATTAAGATACACTTTTAACTACACTTTTTCATTAATGCTTCCAGAAAGTAAGTACTTTCCATGAAAGCTTCTTCTTCACAAAGTCTTATTTTGGACTGTTGTTTCTTTTGTTTGACTTCTTATATATGTCATCTCACTTTTCTGCTATTAGAGACTGCATGGTTAGCTTAATTTTTCCTTCAGATATGCAAAAAAAATGTCAAAGCATTTAGATGTAAAAATTCAGGATTTATAGAGCTGTATTCTGTCTAAAGAAACCCTACTCCAATAAACTGGCAAGTTATTTGTATTCTGCAAAGTAGACAGTACAGCAACTGTACTGTCCTTTGTCTTGGGTTTCTGTGAAGGTGAAGAAAATGACAGGATAATTGCTTATCATGGCAGTTTGGAGCCTTTTAAAACAAACAGCCTTCCTGAGTACACATAAAGTGATGGTGGTAGCAGCTTTTGATTACAAAACATCAAGGGACAGGTTTTGGCCAAGGTTTTCAAACTAATTGGGTCAAGCTAGAGGCAGCAGGAGAATACAGGCTCTGGATTCATGTAGGTTGATGTGTTTAAGATTTCACTGAATCTGGCACAGAATGATGTTACAGAAATGGGCAGTAAGCAAGCTTTAAAAAGCTTACTGGTGTTATATTCTCAGATGCATTATCTAATAAAAATATTTCAGCATGTAACTAGAATGCCTTGCGTACTTGTGTGCTGCAGATTAATTATAATAGAATGTGCAATACTGTGAGTCCATTTGCTATTTCATTTTTTTCCAGAGAAATTCCTTAATGATTGAAGTTATCTCTGCTTATTTCCCAAGAAGCAGGGAACAAATGGTCTGGGATACATTTAGTTTGTGAAATCAATTCAGTATGAAAAACTTCTACCTTGGGGTATATTTAAATATTCTGAAGATTCTAGATGCCTTACAGACTAACTCAGACTGTTGAAAGCTTTTTTCATTTTCAATCAAGATTCATTCCTAAAAAAGAAGGATTTTCAGCAGTAACCAATTCAAGTGGCTTTTCAATAGTCTGTGAATTAGTGTCAAGTACTAAATTTGGGGGTAGGATTCCAAAATGGAAAAAAACCCCAAATTTAAAAGAGTAAAAACATGCTGGTAGTTTTTAAATAAAACTTTTGATGTCTTTCATGTTTTGAAATTACTTTTCAGTTTAGAATTTTTTTTTTAATATTTTAAGAGGGTCAAAATTCAATAGCTATATTCTCTAAAATACAGAAAATTTTCAACTTCAGAAAATTACTGTTGAAGTTAAAAAAGAATTCTGAGTTCTATAGTCTACACTAACATATTCTTCTTAGACTTCTACTGATTCCTTGTATTTTAGTTTTTTTTTCTTGACAGTCATTTTAATTTTAGCATGAATTAATCCTTATTTTTCTGTTCCAAGCTAAATCTGTCAAACTCAGAAAGAAAAAAAAGTATAGCCCTCTGCTTTTATTTCATGTTGGTAGTCAAAAATTAAAGTTACAATCTCATACATTGAAATAGGCAGTCTATTGAAAACAATGCTCTGCAAATTTTTGAGGAAATTGCTATGAGATCTGTAGTAAAATTGAAATAAAAACTCTGGAATTCAGCTATAAAGTCACACTGAAAACTATGTAATAAATAAGACTATAAGCAGTGTGTGGGACAATTTTGTTGGACAGCTGTTTCCAGAATCTGTGTTTCGCCAGTAGAATTCAAAGTGATTCTCTGAATTGTAGTTTTGAAAAAATACTTAAATTTTTGTTTCATAGTTCACCAAATGCTAATTGATATTCTGACTGATGTAAAAGGAAGAAAATAAAATTTTAATATTATTTCTTCATCTTTACTGCCTTTCCAGCATCTGGAATTTCAAATGTTATTTGGAGAAATAGAACTGTAATGATGAAATGCTTTTGAAAGTTGCAGAGTTAGATCAGTGCCTCAATACCTGCTAAAATACTGCAATAGTAGCATGACAAACCAAGTTGGTTTAAAATGACAACAAAAATAAACAGTTGAAGGTGTCTTTTAATCATTCTGTTGAAATGTTAATTCTACCTCAAGAATACCAGATCTTTTTGGGCATCTTGGACAATTTACATATACACTTTTATTATCAACCCATTTAGGCATTTTTGCTCTATAAGTGGGTATTTTGTTAATGGTATATTTTAAAGTAATTATTGCAACAGAAAAATGATGAATCATATCCATATCTGTCTTTGTGAGCCTATAAAGCATGCAATTTTAAGGTCTTTAAGATATCTGGGTCCAGTCATGCAAAGTCCTGCAGTCACAAGTCTAACTGATTTTTGTGTTAGTGATGGCTGCTATTATATGAAGAAATTTCATAACCGTGGCACTGAAAATTTGACTTTTATTGCATAAATACATTTGAAAACAAAACACTTGTTGGGAGAAATATAGTAAAGGTAGTTTAAGCAGAAACAAAAATTTAAACATTGGAAAGGACATGTCAGAACTCAACTGGAGAACCAGAAGCAGACCTCAGCAAATATGAGAATGATTGGCATGAACAAGAGAAAGTAGGCTTTGAACTTCATAACATTATTTTAATTTTAAAAACAATTTATCTTTCTATGCTATGTCTTATTCTATTTCTGTATAGCAAGTAACCTTCTCTGCTTCAGGAAAATTTTGTGGGATGAGAGGACCTGTCACTGGTACAAATTCAGCATAGTGACCTCCCTGTCTGTTTTCATTTGTGCTGTAGAAAACAGGCATTTTTAAAAAGCATCTGATTCTTAAGCATTCATCAAAACATGTTTGTTAGGAGGATATCTCAACATATCTGGAGAAAGGATATAGAATCTGAGAATTTGTATGTTTTATCTATACTCACTACCTAAGATGTACTGCCTAGCCTTGCAAATCCTGTAGCTGTTTAATACCCAGACCTGATAGGTAATGCCAGCAGTATGCAAAGCTGTCTTCAGAATTTTTGGGAACTGAAGCCAGTTCTATCACTGAAATGGCAATGAGCATTCTAGTGCATCAAATGATGCTCAGAACAGTTTAACTTCTATATTTCTGTAGTCATATGTAGTTGTCATTAAATAAAGTCCTCACTCAGGAAAAAGAAAGATTAATTTGCTCCAAGGCTCTAATCTTTGAAAATATTTATTATTTATATTTATATTTCTATAAATATTTATAAATTTAAAAGTTATAAATATATAAATATTTATATAAATAAATAGTATAAATATTTATTTTTATTTATTTATATTAGGTATTCCTCCTAATACTTAATCCATGCACCACAACAAAACTGTTCTGTCTGCTTTCAAAGGCATTCACCCTATAGCAACTGGTGCCAGGGAAATGACACCTATGCTTTCCTGCCCAGTACTTTTTCTCTTCCCTTTTTTTTCTTGGTATGTGTTCAGTTCTTTCCCTGCTAATCTACAGATGTCCCTGAAATATTTTCCAGTATCAGTGTGGTATTCCTCCATACTAAGATTCAAACTGGAAATTCATTTTAAAGACTGGTTAGCTGCTAGGTAATAGGTGAAGGATGAAGAGTTCACTTCCTTCCTTATTTTAAAGTCCAATTCTATTCCAATGGCAAAGAAAAAGACATTTTCTGCTTATTAACTTGCTAATGAATGCTACCTGTTGGTTGGCATAGGATTGCTAAAAAAATTAAAAATGCATGTTTATATTTAAAATCACTTAAGAGCAGTATTGGAAAGCATTGCTTTTATTATTTTTTTCAGGAAAAAGCACCAGATAAAAACCTTCTGCAAAGCTCATGATTTCCTCTGTGCTAGCAAAGTAATGATAAACTTCCAGACCAGTCATACAGTGTTCAATTAACTCCTTTACGTTGGAAAACCTTAGCAGAGATTCTAACACTACACTGTAGAAGTAGCCTAACTAATGGTATCTGCTCAAAGTCACAGCAGAGATAAAAATTAGCTCATTTGGTGAAAGCATTGTGGGTTTGATCCCCATATGAACCACTAACTTCAGTTCTGGACTTGATTCTTGTGAGTTCCTTCCATCTCAGAATAGTCTGTGATTTGAAATAGATGTAAGAGAGTAATAGGGAAAAAATGGAAAGAAACAAGAATTAAATGTTTTAGTTCTGGGGCAGAAGTGTGAGAAGCATGACTTTGAACAGCATGACTGTATAAGTGATACATATATGCATACTTGTTTGCATATTATTTGTCACATTTATTTGTGTGTTTAAGTGGTTTTCAAAGTCTGGATTCTAGATTAAGGAAAAACACTTGTTTCTTTCCAGCTGTATCAAATATGATTCAGAATAATGCTTTAAAGAAAAGAAAAAAATATCTTTTTCTTTTGCCTGAAAATCAGACAGTAGGAAAAACAGAGTGTGTCTCAAGTTCCTAATGTACCTCCAGAAAAAAAAAAAAAAAAAAAAAAAAAAAAAAAAAAAAAAAGAAAGAAAGATGCCTACAGATTGAATAATAACAAGTATTGTTGGGGTTTGGGTTTTTTTTTAGGTAACAAAGAACTACACTGACCTCCTATAAGAATATATAGTCTTTCTTAATGTTAGGCTTCTAAGTATTGTATCCAAGGACTGTTGACACATTCTGCAGCTAGGCAGAGATGAATAATTTGTTCAATAACTGTACTCCCACTTCTCACCATCTGGAAGTTTTCTGAAATACAACAACATAAAATTTATTAAATAATAAAAATGCATTAATTTCTCCAGCAAACAGTTCTTGCACTGCAGATTCATTTTGTAAATTTACTGGGATTACCATTTGTAAGTCTGACTTCACTGGTTAATTAAGCAAATCACTTGATGTTTCTGTTTTTGTCTGAAATAGAAATCTGTACAGAGAGGGTAAAGCTGCACATTTTCTGCCTGGTGGCTGTAAGGAAGGAGATTAAAAACTTCCAGAACTGTTGCTACATTTGCAGAACCAGGATCATTCCTGTTTTTAATGCTGCCGTCTTTTTAGACTAAATGGAATGCTTTAAAGGATCTTGCTTTCATGGCCTATTTTCTATCTTCTTACTTCAGGATGGATAAAAGAGAAAAGAAAGCTGGAAGAGTCCAGATTTACTATTTTTCTTTAAAAGCTAATGCTGCTACCAGTGACCTACCTCTTAACCCTCAGTCTTGTGCCATTATCAGACATGAATAAATGTTGAATATTCTTGTGAGGAATTTCACTTGTGCTTAAATGAGGTAGTTAATCAAGATTAATATAGAGCTACAGCCTAACTAAAAGTCTCCCTGGGAAGTTACCATATTACTGGAGAAAATGGGTGAAGCATACTGTTAACCTTCACTCCCTTCCAGTTTTGGCTATGCAGATTAAGCTGTTGGGGGCACAATACTTGTTTAATAAACAAGTTTGGCCCACTTCCTTAAATGTCATAGTGAATGACCTTCCTTTTTGCATTGCTAAATTTTCTTTTTCATCAGTGATGAATTAGTATTTTTTTTTTATAATACAACTGTGTTTAAATACTTATTTTTAAAATGTAATTGCTTTGTTTCTCCCTTCTGTTTATTCTGGTTTCCCCATGTCATTTATACTTCAGTGAGAGAAACAGACAGGTGCTCATTAATGCAAAATTAGTGTTTATAGCAGAGAAGATTTCACAGAATATTAGGATGTTGAGCAATTGATATTCATGATGGCCAAGACCTTTGCATCACAGTGTGTTGCTTTTAAACTGCCTTCCAGGATTGCAATCTGAAAAGCAGTATCCCTCTAAAACTGCAAAATATTGATTTATCTACTGATAAAACAAAATATATGGATAAATATACTGTTTCACTAAGAAGCACCAATAAACTGACATTTTTACATAAAATAGAGAAGGTAAACAAGCTTTCAAGGTGATTAATCTTACTGTAGCTGATACAAATTATCACAGGTTGAATGCAAACTCAATGAAAACCGTGTAAATCACATTTATTGTCCTTGAGTTAAATCTAAGCATTCCATTGCTGTTTGGGACATTCATCTTACTTGTCTTTTCTAAGGTCTCTCTGTAACTCTAGAACTTCGACTGGATTTTCACAAGCTCCCTGCGCTATTATAGTAAGGGAAAAAAAGTTGAATATATCTTGCATATTATTTATGTGAGAAAAATCAATTTAAATCACAAATAATTTTCCTTTTCTATATGCTAAGAACAAATTCTCAAAGATTTTTTTATGTTTCTTTGCAGATTGCCATTTAAAGGGTGAACTTCTGGAACCTGTAGTTAGCCTGAAATTTTGAGTTCCAAATCATTCAACAATGGCTGGAGAAATAGTTATATGTATTAGACCAACTTTGTTTGAGATTTTAATTATCACTATTTATTCAACTGTTGTAGCACAAATAGTTTGCATAAAAATATTTAAAATAGGTTTATACCTAGGTACATATATCAGTAATCTATTTCAATAAAGTGCATCAGTAATACTTTCAGAGTTAAGAGGTTTAATTGGTCTACCTTTAAGTTATTTATGTGGAATGTGTATACTTTTTTGTTGTTTTTATGATGAGCTGGGTATAGAAAGCGGTCTACTTTCTGCCCTGTAGAATTTTGTAAATATAGATTTTTGTAACATAGTCTGATCCTGCACGTTTTACTCATGAGGTGTTTTTATATCAGTAAACTTGTAGCTAAATGGTTTATATGTATGTTCAATAGGTGATCCTGTCATCAATAAATCCCTGAAGGCTCGATGCAGTCCATTTTGTAATCCAGGTACAGCACACTAAAAAGCCACAACAAACTTTCCCACTCAAGATACTAAGAGTGGGATTCCAGCTGTTTTTGAAAGAAATTGCAATAATGTTAGTTTTAATTATAGTCTTCATGTGTCTTGACTGGAATGCAGTACGATCAGAATTTTATTTATGCAGAATGTCAAATGAAGAGAGAAGAGCATCAGATTTTTTTGGAATTACAAGATGCAACTTGTAATTGTGCTTATCCTGACAGGAATGAGCAGTAGCATTTAGTTAGGCATGGCCTTAAGTGTTTGCTTTCCATGCAAACTTGAACTACAGCAAATATCAAGTAAAAAGTTATTGCTGGTTGTAAATAAGTACTGACAATACTATATAAGCTTGTAAATAAACCCTTATTTTTTGTGTACTCTCAGCACACATATCATCTTATAACATCAAGGATAAGAGGAAAGTGTATTTTTAATAGACCTGCATGGTGGTTGTTTGAGCTATATGAATAGCTCATATTGTTTAACATTTCACCTGCAGAACTTACCACCCATCTCAATTATAAAAACAGCAAATACCTTGTGTGTTTAATTAATGTAGAACTATACTGAAAATGCAAACACAGTTTCTGAAATTCATTGCTATTTTTGAGATTCGTCACTTTATTTGTAAATATCAGACTTATCCTTCAGAAAAATTTAAAAAATAATGAAAAGCTAAATGTTTTTTCCAAGCTGATAGATGGCATTTTATATTAAGACATTGCATGCCTGATAACAACCATACTTTCTTGGTTTAACCTGCAGGGAGCCCTTCATGTTGAGAAAAAGAAACAAAAAAAATGTCTTGAATTAACTAATCTAAGGCGTGCCAAATCAAATACTGCACAAAAATTATTTTGTTCTGAGAATTAAGAAGGCTTAGGGGACCCAGGGAGAACATTGTTGCTTGAATCAGTGATAAAACCCACTCCTTTTAGCAGGGTGTTTTTTTCAGCAGGAGCATTCTCCTGAAAAGGGACATTGAACTGGACTAATAGTAGTGCTAAATATTTGCATACCTTCTGGTCATGCAATTCCTAGTCATGCATTTTTATTGCCCACAAAACACCCGAAGAACTGTGTGGGAACTTCTAAATAGACGGGGTCCTTAAGGGCCCCTCATTCTGTAGATCTCACCTTTTTTCTCACACCTGAATCACAGAGTGAGGAACTGAAGAGAACATGAAGAAAGGATGCCCATATATATCTAATTATTTAGAAGAAAGTATAGCAGAGTGCAAAGTTCTGGTTTATTTCTTCCCTCTGTTTTGGGATTATTTAAATGCAGTTTGCCTTTCCCTAATGTCAAAGCTGTTGTGCTATCTTGCTTGATCCATGGGAATCTATGTCTCTGTCATTGTTGCTGAACTTATTCTCCTTTGCACAACAAAAAAGAGGCAAACACTCTTGGGTCCCGGTGAATGTTTTTTTAATATCAAACTAAGTTTGTTTTAAACTTGTTGCTTTTTAACTTGCAGCTCTGAGCACTGCAATGTCTGAACAGGCTGGCTGATATAGTGTCAATATAGTACCATTAATGTAATACTCATTAATGCCTGAAAGCAAGCTAACTGCTACAACAGAGTATGCTGGTTTCAGCTGGGGTAAAGCTAATTTTCTTCCCAGTGGTTGGTAGGGGCAGTGTCTTGGGTTTGTGCTTAACACAGGGTTGATAATGTGGGAATGTTTCTCTTATTGCTGGGCAGGGCCAAGGCCTTTTCTGCTTTTCTTCCTGCTGTGCTGGGAGGTTGAGAGGAGACACAGCCAGGATAGGTGACCCAAACTGACCAAAGGGCTATTCCAGACCTTGTGACGTGATGCTCAGTATGTAAAGTGGAAGGAAGAAGGATGAAGGGGGGAGCATTTAGAGCGGTGACTTTTGTCTTCCCAAGTAACCATTACCCATAATAGGGCCCTGCTGTTCTGGGAATGGCTGAACACCTGCCTGTCCATGGAAGCAGAGAATTAATTCTTTGTTTTGTTTTGCTTGTGTGTACAGATTTTGATTTTTCTTATTGAACTGTATTTATCTCAGCCCATGAGTTCTTTGGCTTGTACTGTTCTAGTTCTCTCCCTGATCTCTCTGGTGAGGAAGTGACTGCATGGGGCTTGGCTGCTAGCTGGGGGTGAGCCATGACACAGGGCTTCTAATTAGCCGGTGAGGAGTGTGGTTCTAAGATGCTTCCTGCTTATGAGAGCGGAACTTTCTTGAGTATCGCTGCAAGGCACTGTTTTATTCCCCATAACACAACCTATCGTGAGTCTTTATTTGACAAGGTTGGTTTGAATATTTTGTTGTGCCTGCTATTGTCACTGTTTGAAGTGTCAAATATCATGTTGAAAGGAAGGCCTTGACTAAACAATTTCTTTCTAAATTTTAACTAAAATAATTGTTATTATTTTAATGTATCAAAAACAAAAAAATAAAAAAGCTTTATTTCATCGTCCTAATTTCTAACTCCTTTAAAGCTGACAAATGAAACCTCCCTTTATTGGCTTAAATGTCAGCATTGTTCACTTCCCATAGAGTGAAATATTGTACAATTTTTTGTGTATGTAACACAGATTTTCCTGCTTGCCTTTTTGTTAGTCTTGCTCCTCAGACTGGCATGCTTGATAAAGATTAGGTATTCAGAAGAAAAAAAAATTCCAGTTAAAAGTAAATGTTAAGAATATTCCAGAATATATGGTAAAGCACCAGTATGAAATTATTAATCCCTGTCTGTTTTAATTTGAAATTGGGGTGTCTTTTTTCCTCATTTTTCTTGAGCAGGCAAATCAGTTTCTGACTGAACGCATGTAAACTCTTTGTTCAGTGTGCAGGCCCCATGGCCACGTCTCATTACATGTACTTCACTTTTGGATTAAAATGAGTCCTATCCCCTGGTTAGTGCAGTAATATGCATGATAGAGTATGTAGCTGAAATGACCTTTGAATAGTTCCAACAGGCTCGGGGTCTGCCTGTGGCTTAAGGATATTTTGAAATTTAAAGGAGATGGTGAAGTAGAAAGATTCTAATTCATCATAAGTTGGACAACTTATTACTTTGATGCTAGATTTGGTTCTTTAAACAATCATTGACCCTGACATGTGAGTAAAAAAATGAGCTTATCAGAAGCTTAGAGAGCTATTGTTTCTACTTCTAAAAATGTCAGTAGTAGCTCATAATTTTCTTTTCTTTTTAATACAGCAAATGCAGTTTTTCTGAAAGGTCAAATGATGTCATTCTAATTTAGTTCTATAGTTTCCTTTCCTCCGCTTCCTTAAAAGAATTTTTTAAGAAAACAATGGTGTGAGGGAGGTCCTTTGTTTCTTTTTTTCCCCCTCTTTATTTCTACTGGAAGTTGAGGTAATACTGCAGCCCACATTAAGCCAGATTTTTATTAGTATTTGATGATGAAACATTTCTACATAAATTGCATTTTGATTTAGAAGGTTTTGGGCAGTACTAAACCACAGTTTGGAACCTAGTAATGTGAGTCAGAAGCTATTAGGTTGCGAGACTATCCAAATGAGGTTATATAGTACTAGTATGCAAATAACTAGGATATGCAAATTAACAAAACACAGAGGAGTGGATTTTGAAAGAAAAAGTTGTTGTTGACTGTGGTTTTGAAAGCTAGAGTACTAATAACTTCAGAATTTCATCATTTGGGGATGGCGTGTTGTTAGCCACTGTTACTCCAAGTTCTCACAGTCTGAGTCAGACTTTTGGTATTCATCACATACTTGAACCTGTGAGACTCATGTTGCCAGCAGAAACAAGGATACAAGAGTAAACAACTGTAAAATCTGCTCTGTGGTCTGAGACTATGATATCCTGAAATAAAGGGCTTCCATTAAAATTAAGCAATGTATCTGCTGTAGCCTTGTTCAGGGGAGCAAGAGACAAGGGGGAGGGTGGAAGATTAGAGGAGGAGGCAATATTTATTACATCTTTCCAATTTCCATGAACTTTTGGTTCCAGTGAGGTGTAGGCTCTCAGTAGTTAATATGTCCATTCCTCAGAGCTCTGCCTCCCAGAGTTCCTTACACCCCTGCTTGATTTCTCTGTTCTGTACAGAAGAGTGAGAGGAGGCAGAAAGGATTTATACTAATGCATGGATGTGTCACTACTAAAGAATTTGCTTAAAAAAAATTAAATTATTTCACTCTTGTTCACACCATGTACAAGTGAGCAAATTCAGGCTGGACTGGTTACTTACCTGTTTTTTCAAGAGCACTATTATGTGATCGTTGTTACCAATCCCAAAACTTTTATATATTAGCATACATGTACAGGGGGCCCTTGGACCTTCTAAATAAGCATTATCTCTAACAAATTTTAGAAGTTTTTATGAATAATAAGCCTGAAGGCTTCATTAAGAAGAGTTAATTTTTCAGAACAATCTAGCAGTTCTTTACAGACGTTTACTGGGGGAAGGTGCAGTGAGAGGGAATTATGTGGGAAAACAGACTTCCCATGAGAACAAGATCAACTTAACTGTTACACAGATATTTTATGTCAAGAAAATTGTTAGATTAATTCATCATCATTAATATAAAATTTATACAATCTAAACTAGTATTTGCCTGTTGAACCTAGATATGGTTCAAAGACCATATATCTCCCAATGAATCAGTAATCTAATACTGTTTATAGAGTTTTAAATGTAAAAGGGATTTGTTTGGTTGGTTTTTGTTTTGCTTTTGTTAAAAGTCTAACTGAATACAGGAAATATACCTATAGCAATGAGGCAGAATATTTGCTTTTGATTCCAATAACATTAATTTTCATTAAAATTACATTTTTTAAATAGGAGAAAGTCAAATATCAATGATACCTATGAGCACTGCACTGCAAATATCTCATAATTTTGGAGACACTATGGGACTGTTCTTTCTTAGGTGTGCCCATATTGCAGAATATCTGTGGAAATTTGACCTAGGACATAGCCTTTCTACTCTCACATATTGGACCACTAAGTCCAGTTCCTCCTTGTGTTCTCTTCCCTGTTCTACCTTTCATGCCCCCCATGGTATGATGGAAGAGACCTGATTTTCAGTATCATCAACCCTAACAGGAAAATGAAGCAGAACTCAGTCTGTCAGTCTCATAGATATTGCCTATATTAGCCAGAATATTTATCTTTAAATTAAAGACTTGTTTGCATAGTCTCAGCACTTCTGAATGCCTTTACAGAGCATATCTGTAGAGTACTTTGATTATTCTAAATGTTGAAGACACCTCAAAAAAGTACTTTACTAATCCTCATAAATGACAGACTTTTTATAGATTTACAGCAGCATGATTAGGAGTCATCCTTTCTCTCCACCCTGATAGAAAAATGCAATGTGAAATAAGTGTGAACATAGGTCAGACAGAAAATAAAATATACATAAAGAGGGAGCTCACAAATAAGTTATTATTGCCATCCTGAGATCTCACTCTGACTTCTAGTAGAGCAGAAGCAAGAATGGGAATAGTGAGCCTAGGTTTTAATGTGGAAAATAAATCTAGTTATTGGATATAGATTCCTTTTTTTTTTTTATGTGTAGTCTCTGCAACAACTGAAATGTTGTTTTGATCTATTGGTTCTCTAAAAAAATGTAGTACCTGTCTTGCCACATATGCACTGGTTTGTTCAATAAAGTGTGGTGAATGTGCTAGATGAGAGGATTTTCTAACCACCTATTCTCAACCAGGAAGAAATTTTTTTTCTAGGTTGTCCCTGTGTGGCCCATAACCCTCACTGAGTACTGTCAGGGCGAGGATGTAAATTCTTTGTCTGTCAACTACTCTTGAAAAGCCTGGACGGGAATATTTGCCATTCCAATGGGTGCCAAGAAAACTGGTGCTAATGGTTGGATTGCCTGAATCCTGGCATACAGCAGTGATAATTAAAAAGAACAAACAATGCACATCTTGAGGCTAATTCTGGAGATAAGTCCAGCAGAGAGGACAGTGAGCTGAGATAAAGGAAAATAGCTGCACCAGGTTTTCAAGTTTATTTTCTACTTCTGTTTGCCATTTAAATGGTGACACAAGTTGTGGCTCTGGCTGTGAAGACAGCCTAGAAATTCAATAATTGATAGTATGATCTAGAGCTTCTGTGACAGGATGGAAAAGTATGTCAAGAAGAACTGACCCTGTATCTTTCCTGGAATGTCTAAAGATGATTTTGTCTTGTCTCAAGGTATTTTAGTGCTGTCCTTTATTACGCTGGTCATGGATGCATGAGTGAAGGGAGGCAGCACCAGGCAGGAGTGAAAAACTTTAAACCACTCAGATTTAAAGTTTTGTTTTCCTGAGTTTTTTTATCTGGGCCACATCCAGAAAGCCTTTGAATATACTGTGGGATTAAAAGAAGTTTAATTAACAAATACTTACACACCTGTGGAGGTATTCATACAATGCAATGTAGGCAATAGTTTTTCTGTGCTTTGTGAGTAGCACAGAAAATGCATATGGTGAACTAGAGCTTTTGCCTTCTGTACTGTCATAACAGCTGAGTTAATACTCCTCATTAGTTTCCCAAGTGCCAATTGTATTGTCATTCTGTGTATGTAATACTCTGGTTAATTACAATAACATTAAGGTGTTAAGCTACTAGAAAAATGGGAAAAAATTCAATGAATTTTTAAAGCCCTCTAGTCAAAAACATATTCTGAAATTAGAGCAGTAAGCTTTATATTTAGTAGCACTTCCTTAAAGCCAAATTTTGTGCTCCAATTTCTAGTATTGTTGAGAACTTAGCTTAAGGACTGGAAGCACATCCAGGGATGTGTTAGAGGGTTGAAGTGGCATATGAAACAAGTGATTTGACTTCTTGTAGGTGAAACAACTTTGCATTATATTGCTAATGTGTTTAAACAAATCTTTTCAATTGATTTCACTGTTTATGATGGAAAATTCATCACAAATCAGAAGAAAAAATAAGAATTACAAACTATTGGAAAAATTCTGCATTAGGGGAGATATCTAAGAATTTCGGCTAAGCAGCTATCATTCAGGGACTGCATTAATTTAAAATAAAAGACAAAAAGGACTATTTGAAAAGCAATGTATGGGGAACTTCTTGAATTTTGATGGCAAATTCATCTATCTTTTGATCCTTGATCCTAACAAACATAGCTTGTGAGAATATAATTTATTATAACTAAGTTTAAGAAAACAAAAAAAACCATACATTTCCCCTTTCATAGTCATCTTTTATTGTGCTACAGCAAAAGTACTTTTTTATACTGAGTAGTATTTCTCTTACTATCAGAAGTACTAGAATTTATATTTACTTTTCACCTTTGATTTCACTTCAAAAGCTTCAAATAGAAAGTATCAAATATATAGTAGGTATTTGAAATGCAGAAAAAATGTCATTTTGCTGAAGAGTTTGGAGCCATATATGAATATTGCATGAATTTCAGCTGCTAAATTCTTGAAAACAGAAACAATGCCTGATATTGTGCTTGCCAGTTACACCTGTAAGTAGGTGCTGCTGCTGTACTGCAGCTAATGTGGAAAATGAATTGCTGTCAATTTCAGAGGTGGTAACAGTTTCTAGAAGCCTGTAGCACTAAAATAAACTGCTCTTCATCTGCAGATTGCTGTGTATGACTCTGCAGACCTCTGTACTTGCAGAGCCCCTGTGTGAAACCATTGAATTTGCCGAAGGAATCCTTTCTGCCTGCATAGCATTTTACCTCTTTAATTGAATAAATTAAAACAGAATTTGTAAAACAAAATCTACTTACAGGATTTGTAAGGAACACAAAACTGATGATTGTTATGTATATAACAATAGATGTGTAGATACTATAGTTTTTTTTTTTCTATAAATTATCTTTCTCGAAAGATATTTGCTGAATTTAGAACACGGGGCCAATCTAGGGTGCTGAAATGTTGTTAAGGTAGGTTTATTTAGTGAGAAGCAAAAAGCAGCACAAACAATCTCAACAGAGTAGGTAGACTTAAGAAATCCAAAAGCCTGAGGCAGTGCCTTAAGGTGAATGTCTCTGTGGGCCAGAAACAAATGAAGTCTACTGATACTTTGCTAAAAGCTGTTATTTCCCAGACCCCATTGGAGTCAACTTAAAAGTTTTGTAATTATTCAACACAAGATTCATATGAGTCCTCTGTCAAGCAAAGGATAGAGGTAAATGGTTATAAATTTCTATCTTGAACTATCTCCAGTTCAGCAGTGCTTGAAAACAGCATTGTACTCTGAGTAAAATAGATGAAAAAAGGCAGAATTCTAGATGGACTTTAGTATGTTTAAAATGCAAATCATGGCCCTGGCTCATAAATGAGAAGCACAAATTTCTATGCATATTTCTTAGTTTTATGTGCATTCCTTACAAGTAATATGTCTTCTTGCTTTATCACTAGATACTACTAGATACTACATACTACTAGAATGGTAGCTCATGTCTTTTCAAAAATAGCCTTTCTTTGATGGGTATTAAATTTGATGCAGGTAGGAATGTATCTCTATTTCGATTAAACTGTAAAAAAATTAATATGCCCTTTCCTCCAAATATAAAAGGCCATATATTTTCAAAGGACATCTGCAAGTCAGTGTTATTTACAAGGGATTGAGAACCCAATCAATGTATAGTTTTCACATAAGCTAGCAGAATTTTTATCTGTTGTACTGAATTGTGCAGGCCACATTTCAAACTTGTTCTCAGAATTCCAATTTAACATTTGTAGTGGCTTAAATTCTGGTTTAAACTGCACTGTTCAGACACATATGTTTAAGTACAAGTACTACCTCATATGGATATTTGGTGAGTTTGACTGTCATCACAGTGTATGGGTACTTACTTTTTTTTTATTGTGTTTTAGCCTGGTATTCCTTGGTGCAAAACACACTGAAGAAGTGTATTTGTTGTCTGAGTCATTCCTTTCAAGACAATCCTATTTTTATGCTGCTGGAATCAATATTCTTCTTTGTAGATATTTCTGTTCACATGATTTATTTTTTTTTTTTTAATTTCACTGGTATTTGTGAGTACATGTGCGTGTTTGTGCATGTGGAAAGTTGGCTTCTAATTTCCTGAAACTCTTTTTCATAGAGAAACATAAACATGTGTAAAGAAACAAACCACACCTCCTAGTGTTATGTGGGGCAACCTTGTAGCAGCCTTCCAGAATCTGGCCTGTAAGGCAGCCAAAGAGGGACTCATCTTAAGGAACTGCCATGACAGAACGAGGGTATGTCTTGAGACTGAAAGAGAGTAGGTCTAGGTTTAGATGTTAGGAGGAAATTGTTTACTGTAAGGGTGTTGAGACGCTGGAACATGTTTCCCACAGAAGTTGTGGATATCCCATCCATGGCAGTAGTCAAGACCAGGTTTGATTGAGTTTTGAGCAATCTGGTCTAGTAAGAGGTGTCCCTGCCTGTGGCATAGGGTTTGGAACTAGGCATTCTTTAAGGTCCCTGCCAAACCAAACCATTCTGTAATTCTATGACTTTTTTTCCCTTAAGTTTCCACTAATGATTTGCATTAGTTTGGCTCTTGCAGTAGCAAGGGGAAGTGTGCAAGCTCCCTGTATGTGCTGTTTACATTGGAAATCTTGCATTTGGGCACCTCTTTCTATCATCCCCTGAAACAGACCTCGGCAACAAGCTGAGAAATACAAACTATAAAGAAAATGGCTCTGTTCTGCTACTTTACTTTTGTAATTCACTTGTTAACTCTGTATATAAGCTGCAACAGAACATGAAATTTAGTGCTGTGTTTTATGGTGTAAGAAGCATAAGGACCTGAAATTTTAATCGCCCTTACTTCTGTCTTTTGCATTTCAAAAGAGAATAATTACACACAAAGGTTTTGACCTTAGAAAATATCTTCTCATGGTTAGTGATTTTTGGCTTTCCAATACCTTTGTTAGTACTTCTTAAAAATAATAAAATTTTGCTGTTAAAGACTTACATCTGATTGTTTTATTAGAATAAACTTGGCATGTGACTTGCCACTGAATGCTTTTTATTAGGGAAAAATGCTATAAACTACAGAGTCCTAAATCTGAGGTATAAATTGAGCATAAATTGTAACAGTGAGGAGATTAGTCACTGGAGAAAGAGAAAAAGGAAATGAATTTTCTGTCTTTTGTTAACAAGGGTAGATGACTTTTTCCAAAGATATGTTTCAGCCAAACAAAAGGTTTTTTGATCAATAATGAGATAACTGGTGGAAAGTTGTTTCCCTGAATCATCCAAAAAGTGAGGCTAATTTGAATACTCCTATCTGTGCTATGAATAATGTATGTAAGTATCAGGAAGTTTTTGCTTATGGCTTGCATACATTTCCCCTTTCATAATCATCTTTTATTGTGCTACAGCAAAAATACTTTTTTATACTGAGTAGTATTTCTCTTACTATCAGAAGTACTAGAATTTATATTTACTTTTCAGTCAAAATTATTTTTCATTGAAAAAATTCTGTTTTGGTATCTGGGGACATTTTTAAGATAAAAGTATCCAAAACTTCTGTAAGACTTTGGAATTTGTTACTTTTTATGAAATAAGCCCTTTTTCCTTCTTTTTTGGAGTAAAAAGAAATTTCAATTCTATTCCTATTTTATGTAGTGCTGAAATCTGAAAGCTGCCTATTACCCAAGCTATTTAATTCTTGAAATGCACAGGTTAGTTATTGCTTAAATAAAAACCAATATTGTAATTTGATCATATCTTGCGGTAAAGTACTCAAAATTGCAGCTTTCATTTCTTAAGGGACTTTTCCTACCCATCCATCTCCAAAGAAAAATTTTAAAGTTCAAACCGAGATGGTGAAGATTGAGCATTTTCATTCTGTGAGATATGTTTTAATCTTAGATTTTTTTTCCTGACCCCTTTCACAGGAAGTCACAGATATCTGAGTGTTCCCTTTGATTCAAGCTGTGATTTTTTTAGGATTTCCAGCTCTCTCTGCTGAAGAGAGAATTGAATGCTCTTACTTCACAGTGTGAATAAATCCTTAATATATATAGGCCACAAGAGATCCACTTAAGTTTGAGAGTTATGATTTTCTGTCTTCCTGCTGCAGAGGTGAGGACCAAGCCCTGATTAGAACTGCCTGGAGATATGTACATAGGCCTCATTTAGATTTCACTAACATGAAAACTGTAATGAATCCGTGACTGAAAATGAGAGAGTAGCTGAATAGAAAATCACTACAAGTTACATTGAAATAACTCAACTTAAGTATTTTCCCATATCTCTGTATTTAATCAGAAAATATGAGCCTCCCAATGCTTTAAAATATATATTTGGAAGTTTACACAGGTGACTTATACCTTATTTGTTATTCTTATCAATCCTAAACTACTCTCAAATTTTGAAATAGAGCATGACATGTTTGCGAGCACAAATATGAGCACAAAAAGGGACAAATACTCATACAAATATATGCAAAATATGTACACACACATATATGTGTAAAACATTGATAAGGATAAGGAAAAAAAAAGTGCAGAAGATAGGAGGATGTGAGAGTGTAAATTTAAGATACAAAGAGAAACAAGTTCACAGGCTTGATCTGAATTTAATGAAGGAAGAGAACTGAGGCCAGTGAATGTACTGAAGGTGCATGCTTCTTTTGCATGTAGTCCAGCATCTTGTTTCTAGTATGCAGGATGAAATAAAGACATTCTTATGGCTGAAAAAGTCAAGTTCTGAACCACCAGCTGAAATTTAGTTATTGTATTGTTTCTGCAACCTCATTCTTGAGCAGACTTAATTTTGAGAGGCCTTCAAGTAACCTTATTTGATCTTTCAACATGTGGTCCAGATTCAGACAAATTTAGACTGAAAAAGCTCTTACCCTAAGGATGCACAGGCGTCCTTTATTTGTGTATGTTGCAAGTTCTTCCTTTTGGGTTCATTTTACACATGATCATTTAATCACCCATTTCTATCCAGTCATATTATAGCAGATGGGAGGAAAGGAGTTGTTGAGCTTGGGGGTGTGCAGCTGAGCCAATGGGTGAATGTCAGTTATTGAATCTATTCTGTCTAGAGTTTAGGAGTTGTTTTTTAGAAATTTATGTTGGATAGAATTCATAAATGACTGATCATGGACATGTGTCAAAATTTATGGGTTTTTTATGTTTTTCTGATAACTGAGACCCACTGAAACTCTGCTCCTCTTTCCACTCCACTAAAAGATTATGAAAGTAGCATCTTCTGCAGGTAAATGGAAGAGAGATGCAAAATCACACAGATATTTCACCCTGAGAAGAAAGAGTTTTTATTTTAATATTTGACAGAAATCCATGTTTAAAGGTCAAGCAATTGGCTAAAATTTTACTATCTGCAGAATGGAGATAAAATGTTAGTCAACTCAGACTAAGTCAACTAAGTATCAACAAGTGTAAGGGTACTTCTTTCAAATTGTCTGGTCAGAAATAAACATCTGATTCAAAGTGACATCTCCAAAATGAGTGTTGATGAGCATCTGTCACACTAAAACCATTATTTTAAAAATAAATTTAATAATTATTAAAAATTAAATTTAATAAAAATTTAGTAATTAGTTATGTGGGTTTTTTTTAAATTTTAACCAATGTAGAAGAAATTATTTTCAGATAAAATTTTTACTTACTTTTTCTTTTTCTTTTCCTTTTTAAATTTAAATTTAGCTATTCCCTATGTAATGACCCTTGTTTTGAGAAGCACATTATGAAGTAGTAAAATAATAGTACTGGAGGGTCATGAGTATTCTTTCAGAAGTCAAGTGATTCCAAATAAGACATCTTTCTTTCTGAATATAATGTTATGCACATTTTAGAATTCATAAAGGTAATTAATTAGAATTATTAGACATTTGAAATATACTTGTTAAAATCTACATATGAACTAATTATTTTCAGCTTTTATCTGTGCCACTCTCCTGTGGTCATTAGGCCTGGCTCAATCTCCCTACAAGCACACCATGTAGATATGCTGTTATTACTTGCAATTGGAAAGGCCAGTGGTCTTCTCTCAGTTGCAGAATAAAAAAATAAATGAAATACAGCAGTGCATAATTCCCCTAATAGGCAGAGTTAACCTGTCTCTGTGATAATTCAAAGGATCTTAGGGAATGTGTGAATCTTCACCTTTCATAACACTTGCAGCTCCTAACTGAGCCAAAAAAAAAAAAAAAAGTTGAGGCAATGTTTTGTTTTCTTGCGTTCTGGTGTTTGTGGAGCAGTACATCTGCTCTTATTCCATTTGTCTCATCATTTCTTCAAACATCCAGTATTTATTATCAGTGAATAACTTTTGCCAAAGAACCCTCTAAACCTAAGAAGGTTTCCTCCTTTTTACTGAAATATTTTCCCCCATTTTCACTTAAGTATCTTATATGCCATATATATTTTTCTGTCTTCTTATGCTAAAGAAAAGAAAGGACTCTCACTAAATTGATTTTACAGCTGTTTTGTCATTACAAACATGAGGCAGTCAGACTTAATTAAATAAAAAACCTAAGATACTTACTTTACTGATTGAAACCTGTGGGAATTCCTTGTACAGAGCTGAATGTTCTGTACTTTTAAAACTTCTGCTGCAATTCTTTCCAAAACAGGAGAAATAAAAGCAGTATCCTACTTCCTAGACATACTGATCATAGAGCTGTCACATCTTCACACACATAACTCTTCATTGAACACTGTGTGGATTGTCTGTCAATTTTAAAGGTAATTTCTTTGTGTGACCAAGCACATGATGCAGCATCTACAGACTAATCCATTCTATTAGCATCTTACAAGTGAGAACTTTCTCACCTGCTTTAAAACCATATTTTCCTTAATATGCTAGAGGCTGTTTTTGCTGCCAGCAGCTTCTACTTAAAATCATGTTTCATAGACCTTAATTTTGGTATCCTCTCTGGGCATATTGATGCTAATGCCAGGTACTGTGAAGCTGTAGCAAGACATATATTATAAAGCTCATGGGTATGAAAAATTAAGCTACCATGTTTATAAAACATGTGTTTATAAAACCTTTCTGCTTTATATTCAGTTGCAATTTACTGGGAAGAAAATATTTACTCATTTTTAATAGATTATGTAGTTTAATCCATGTAATAATCCTTGTAAGTATTAAATGTGTGGACAGACCTGGAAATAAGCAGTAGACATCTAGAGATTTTGTTCTTATTACATGTGTCATTGGGAGAAGGTAGGAGAAAGGTCTTCAACCCATAGCTGGTCTTTGCATTCAGAAACCCAGTGCTGGAACTTTGGTTAAATGGGAAAAAGCTTTATGTTTAATTAAGTTATGATCAACATCATTGTAGAAAAAAGCAATGGGGTATGGGTAGAAGCCAAAAGGTACATCCTGAAGTCTGTGACCCACAGAAAATCACATTGAGTGCCTGTCCCCTGAAAGGCACATTAAGGGGGGTGTGGAAACCCAACAGATCCCACCCAGGGGTCCAGGATGGTGCTGGTGGTGCTGTGCTGGTGGAATTCCTGGTAGAGATTAATCCTGCAGGCAGCTGCCAGTGCCCTGTTGCACTTAGGAGCTTGGCTCCTCTTTTTGCAGGTGACATCTGGCACCACCAGGCAAGTCCTGCCTGTCACAACCCCCTGGGGAGTGGTGAGGGGAGGCAAGGTGGTGTAGTGGCTGTTCCCAGTGGGCCAAGAAGTTGACCTGGTGGTGCTGGGATGCAATAGGGTGCAGATGGACCGGTGTCCTTCGGGAGCAGGAGAAGCAATGAGCTCTGGGACAAAGGAACAGGATGAGCTGTATCTAGAAGCCATCAAGGCTAGCAAAAGCTTTGGTGGTATGTAAAAGCAAAGCTTTTAGAATCCTCCTTTTAGGATTGTATTACACACTAATGCAAAATAAGCCTTCCCATCAATAATGCTAATTTAGAATTGTTGAAAATTCTTTTATAATCTGGTGTCGAGTTGGTGACAGTCCTCTTCTGGTTATATGTAATGCTGCCACTGGTTCTGTCTCTCGTTTTGAGTTAATTTCCTAACTTTTGTCAATTTGCATTCTTTAACTTTGAATAGGCAGAAGATGTATGAGACCAAGTACCAACATCAAGGTTTGATTCATCCTTTTCCCACCTGAGCCCTGGGAGCCATCAGACATCAGAAAGTGTCGATGTGTAAGTGTTGAAAGCATGTGAGCAATGACTTCAAGTGCAAGAAAAGGTCAGTGGGGACATCTCTGACAGGTGAGAAACCAGCTGAATAAAACCAAACCAACAGCTAGCAGGCTGGAAAAGGAAATGAAGCAACTGAAAAAAGCCCTCTAGGAAGTGTCATTTACTTTAGTTATATGGCAGAAAGAGAATTACATCAGGCCTGGAGATAGATGAAGGAGCAGCATTGAGAAAGTTCAAGGGAGAAAAGGTACCCTCCATCAGGAGGGTACAAGAACTGCAGCAACAACTGGCCTAGCTCCACTGAAACCTTTGAGGGGAGCACCCCAACCTGAACCCTAACTCAGTGTGCTCCTCAAAATCCCTCCAGCCTCAAATGTGCTGCCCTCTACCCCACCCCAATACAGCCCTCATCCCTGTACATCCATACCCTGGGATGCCTTCCCCAAAAATATCACAATCCCTTACCAACCTCTCTTGGCACTCAAAATATCCTACAAAATCTGAAGCTCTCCTCAAAATATCCTACAGCTCCCAGATACCCATCCCACTGTCCTTGAGAGGCAGAACCCCAAAACTCCAGTTTTCTCCCAACTAAACCCACATCCATTACCTCCTCCAGATGCTGTCCAGCCAGGTGAGGAATACAGATGCTTCTAGTGGGGGCACAGCTGAGCACCCAGGCTGTACTGGGTACACCAATACTGTTGGGGGGAGGCTCAGGGTCACTCCAACCCCTCTTTCTCCTCCTCTTCCTTACCACTGCCTCTCTACCCACATCACCCCCAAAGTTGGTCTCTGCTGGTGAATCCTTGCTGAAGCACCTGAAGGTGTGCAAACTTACATTTTTTACTAGAGAAGATAGAAACTACCAAATATTTTTCTGGTGTCTGTTCATTGCTGTACAGTGGAGCTTCCCTGGTTAACTTTTTTTGCCAATGTCACGTTGGCAGATTGACCTTAACTAATGAAGCTTTACAGTCATCTAAGTAATTTTCAGCCACTCTCTGAAGGATATAATAATATGGAAGGTTGTTTGTTTGGTTGTTTTTTTTTTTTTTTTTGTTTTTTTTTTTTTTTTCTGTAAAACCATAAGTACTCTAATATATAAAAGGGACCAGGGTGAAATGACTACAGATCAGAGCATTCTTCAAGTTGTTTGACCCCATTTCAGGGCAGAGCATCCTGCTACAATGATATACTGAATTTTTGAGGCAAATTATCCCTATAAACAGGAGTAAGCAGAGAATTGTGACAAGAAAAGTGTGTTTGCAGCTAACATATAATGATGCTAACGTTTTCTGAAGATATACAGTTTTAAACTTTTACAGCTTCATTATTCCTCAGTTATTACAGTGAGACTTTAGGAAGTTTGATAATCTATGTTTTTACAGTGTTACATTTTAGCAGTTAGTTGCTTCTGTCACATGTAACTTGTTGGCTATTCACAAGGGCAAAATTGTTTCTAGTTGAAACAATTAACCACACTGAATCTAATGTACCTTGAGAGTCCAATATGAAAGTCAGAAATTTAAAGGCCATTCAGGTATAGGCTGATGGTTTGTGTGGTGGGATTATAGAAACATTGACACAGAAATCATTGAGAGGGAGCAGAGGAAATATGTGCATATAGAATAACATTTCAAACCCTACTGGATATCCATGATTTCCTTTCCTCCTATTGTTCAACTACTGTGCATTGTTTTAAGCTCAAACATCATGCTTTAGGACATACAGGCAGATTCTCTACTTATGCTAGAAGATGTTCTGAAGAACTTTTCAAGATTGTAGGATTATTGTTTGTGTTTTTAAATAGGTACAAGAGATAATGTTATGATCCTCCAGAATAATGTTAGGATCCTGCTTCAGAAATAATGGTAGGGGCCAATTATTAAAAGATGCCTCTGCCTGAGCTAAGGTACAAATGAGACCATATGCCCGAGTCAAAAGTACAGATTTTATTTAACAGCAAATGTGGGGTAGAGGGGAGCAGGGGTGGAGTGGGGGGGAGTGAAGAAAAAGAGAAAGAAAGAGAGACAGGGATTAAATAGGAAGATAGTCACCACCACATGGGTTCCTGTGGCATCCTACTGGCCCTTCTTCTTTTGGTCTTCACTGTGTTGGGTGTCCTCAAATGTTCTTCTCAAGGTACCACTTTTGTAATAAGTCCTTGGTATCCAGCAATGTATGTGCCATTCTGACAACTTGAGACAGTGTGTGTATATGCAGCTGCTTCCGTTCCAGCAGTTTGCCATGGAGAGAACTTTTGGTGTCTGAATAGGTTATCCAGATGTGCCTTGCCCAGCCTGGCATTTTTCTGTTGTCATATCCCCACAGTCTGCACAGTGAAATCTTTTCTGGTGTGCTAACTCCAAACCTTTCACCTCCTGAAGCACAGAAATTAACACCTTCCTGTTAGTCACCTGTGCTTGTCGGGGTATCTCATCTTATGGGGACAGTGTTTTGAGCCATTTTTACTGCATTCTTTAAGTCCTGATACATAAAAAAAAGGAAGTGCCTCTTTAAGAAGAGAAGAATATGGCTTTTTAGTAGCAGTAATCAGTTGGTCTACCTTTTTTCAGAGGGACTGTTTTGTGTGTATTTGATCATTATTTTTTCTCATTCATTTCTAAGGTGATTAAGAATGAAGAGCAGCTGCCTTTATGCTTCTAAATAGAAGAAAACTGGGAGAAATCTCTGTTTATTTTAATTGTCTCCAGAATACGTTAAAAAATATTGTCTTTCTTTGGAACTGTGCTTACCCAGTTTCACTAACATTGCCCTTTTGAATTTAATTGTTTGTTAGAAATGCTTGATGATAATTCAGAATATTTTAACATTACTGGGCATTTAAGATTTTCAGTATAAAATTCCACTTCACCTAATTGGAATGTTCTTCATTAGAATTAATTAGTTATGAGTTCTTCCTGCAAATTTACTGAAGCTTAACCAGACTTATAGAGTAACTGGCATTTAAAAGTAGCTATGATTTGATTTATTTCAGTTTTGATAGGCAAGTTAAGGGTACTTATGTTCCTTTTGTGTGCATCAGTCTCAGAAAGCTCAATTATTTCTTGACTCTGATGAATGTAGAGATCTTATTTATTGCTTCAGAGCCATTCCTTTCTAAACCCTCTTTCTGTATTTTAAAGGTCTAAGTTCAAGAAGTAATTGAAAACAGTATGGACTTTGTGTGTTCATATTGATCATCAACGTTTTCTTAACTTTCCTATTTGAGATATATTTTTTTGCATTTTAATTTAAACTTATATCCTAATGAGACATCTGATTTAATTGAAATAGGAACATTACTATTAAGATCTAAGCATTGTTCACCTCATAATTAATTCCAGAGGATCTTTGTGCTGTGAGCTACAGTGAAAGTCCTAATGGTGTACTGAGATGAGTCTCCCAAGGGTAAGAAGGCAGGATTATCATATGAAAAATAAAGGTTAGATGAATAAGATAAATCCTCAAACAAAGTTTTGGTGAAAAGGGGAAATCCCCACCAAAACTGTCTTTTGTGAATATGGCTAAAGTGGAGAAACTTGGAACTCATTGTGACCATGTCCTGATTGTGCCTTGAGATGTGATCTGCATCCAGGCCGTTGTAGCGTGTTGTCCCTCCTGCTTGGCCGCATGAGTGGAAGGGAATGGGATAGTGGTGTGCTTCAGTAAATTCTTGAATCTAGTTTTATGGGAACAAGAAATGAAGGTTGCACATTTCTCTGAGTTTAGAACTATACCTGGCACAAGTGTCATGATTCACAGCAATGCAAGACAATTTTTAATTCACAGTATAGTGTCTAATACCAGTATGATGCTTTAGTTTTGTTTATCAAACCTGTTCCAAACAGTGTGAAAATTACTCCTAATCTGGGCAAAACAAGATTTAATATATGAAGAAAATGGAAACTAGATGTCATTTTATAAGAAAGGGGAAAAACATACCAAATCATTCATGCATGTATCTACTGCATTAGATAACATAGTAACAACTATGAAGAGTGAGTAAATTCTAAAAGACTAATGTACCTTTATTTTCTAACATTTTAGTATCTTTACAGATGAAGTCAACATAATCAAAGTAATCTGTTTCATCAGATGGAGCAATTTAATCATTAAAAGTAATGAAACCATAATGTTGGAATTTGAAAAAAAAAAGCTATTATTCTTTGTTTATCAAAGCTGAACTTGTTATAGCCTTGACTTGTGTGAAAGCATCAAACTCAGCATTTTTTGCTGAGTGCTGGAGATAATCTTATCCCACTAGATACACAGACAGAGGTATTTGTTTTGGAGTATAGGACAACCAAGCAGTGTGTCCTTCAGTCCTTGGTGCTGAGTGAAGAAACCAAAAAATTTGAAACCTTATTTAAAAAGACCTTCATAAGGACCCTGCAGCCCCAGGGACCCATAGATTATCCTTTAAGTCTAAAAGCACTTGAAGTTTTAGTGAAACTTTGAGAAAGCTTTGTGGGATTGCCAGGGAGAAGACACTGGAGAAAAAAAAACAAAACAAAACAAAACAACCTTATTCTCCAGCAATTGAGTTAATGGGCAGAAACCAACAATGATTTATAAGGTAGTTCCCCACTCTGGAGGAGTGGGGAAGCTTAAAAACTTCTAGATATAGTGTGGAGAGAAAATCCTGGTGCATGGGTGAAGTCAGATATCCAGGTAGATCAATTTGTTCTGCAAGATACGAATTTCAGTAGTTACTTAACAAGAATTTAATGTCTCTAGTGGTATAACTGCAAACAGATTTTACTAACTTTGAAATATCTTTTTTAATGAAAGTAGAAAAACCTGAACTATTAATGAGCTGCTTATGGTCTTTATTCAAAGTGTAAAATGAATTTTTTGAAATTACATATTCCTATTCATATAAATTAATATTTCTGCTGTACAAATTACAACTAATTAATCTATAACTCCTTTTCTTTACTAAGTTAAGCATGCACTTAAGAGCAATATTGAATCCTGAATCAAAGGGTTTGTGGCCCAATGAGTACCTCTGCATATGTACTTCTCTTGATATAAATACATAAAAATAGTGAAAACTGATATGATAAGAAGTTCTGCTGAAGATTTATTTGATAACAAAAATAAAATTTTTCATTTTGTCAAATGGTGAAAAAGAGAGTTCCAACATCATATGACATAGTGAGTTACAATTCAAAATTTATTGGCAAATTCAGTAGTTTTAAGTGTGGGAAAAAATTCAGAAACAGTTATGAACTAGAACTATTTTTAGGTTTAATTATTCTAAAGAGCATTATGGACTTCTTTATCTTAAAATAATAGATTTATCTTTATTTTGATCTTTATTTAAATCTTTATTGTTTTACTTTCTGCTTAGGTTACAAGCTAGTATTGAAATAAACAATATATATTTATTCTTGAAAAACATGTGGCTAAAAGGATCTTCTCCTTAAGCTATGTTGTTGATATTGCAAATTTTTCCACTGCTAGGCAGATAGTTTTTCAGTTAATTTTCGTTCAGTAATGAGCTTAAATAACAGAATATTTTACAATAGCTCCTGACAAATTATTTGCTGATAATCTATCATGGTTAAACAAAATCAGTATTTTCACTCCAGATTTCCACATCTTGATGGGAAAATATCACTTGAATGTAAAAACTATATTTATATAATTATTATTAATGTATATTTATTATTTAATATGTGTTCTTCAGATTTCAGTTTGCTTCAATGACTTCATAATAATGCTGTTTTATATTTCCACTATCAGCTAACCTCTGTTAATAAGGACAGGAAAAAAAATAACCAGAAATGCTACGCTTTCATTTTTCCTGGCACAGTTCAAACAATAGATAACACTGTAAGACACAGAAAAGACTTTTATGGCAAAAGAAGTATGTTCTGCCAAACAAATCACAGTGGGCACTTTAAGCAAATTTAACAAGTAGGTAGAATAAATATGGTGCTGTATGATACATATTTTATGAGACCATAGGCCATTACATATTTTTTTCATAAATTTTTAAACCTGTGCAATTTTCCACTCCAATAATTTTAAATGAAAAACGTTTTACTTTAGAGAAAATTAGTTAAAGGACTGAAAACCATTGTATGAATAAAGAAACTTTGCTTAAGAGAAAGAAAATAGATTTTTAAAGTGAAAAGCTAATTTATATAATTTTGCTAAATGCTTTAAGTAAGAAAGTGCATAAGTAATTTAGAAGTGCAAACTGCCTTGGGTTGGTTAGTAAATTACAGGGATGTTTTAAAAATGCTCCCCATTGGTTACAAAACAGTCTTGACTAGGAGTCCTGAAATTAGTGTTGTAGATATGCCAGAGCACATCAAGACTTTCACTGACCAAACATAATGCTTTTCTGTGAAAAGCAGGCTGAATTCATTGACTGGTATCCTCCAATAATGTAAAGAGGGTTTTTGGTTTTTTTTTTTTTTTTTTTTTTTTCCTAACTTCCAGTACTCTCATCCTGGAAATCTTTTGTGATGGCATTATTCTATCTGTTCACAATTCAGGACTGTGGCAGAATTGGCCCAATGTCAATAATTTACTCATGTAGAAGCTTTAATAATAAATCTATTTTCTATGACATAAAGATACTATATTTCAGATTAGTTATGAAAAGTCTCAGGTATTAACTGTAAAATGAGAAATTAAAATTGTTTCTAATTTTAGGGTGGATTTTCAGTTGCTATGTGTTTGTCTTCTCTTGCAAGTCTAACTTTACAGTTGTTAGAAACTAGAGTCTGCCCCTTTGGTACAAAATGACAAATATTGCTAGTTGTTTAGAAGCATATGTTAAAAGATTACCTTAACTCTGAAGAAAACTGTGATTAAATATTTTTTACATATAGATATACAATATTTTATTTATATATAGATACATACAATACAATACATACAATATTTTTTTATATATAGATAAATAATTCCAAGGAAAATAAAAGCATCTCATCAGGACATTCTGTCTTAAAACATACAGAATTGTGACTCACAAACTCAGTCACTGAAAATGTCTGGGATGTTTTTAAATGGTCATGTATGCATCAGAAGTTTATTTGGTTGTGGACTTAAATTTAAGGTCTAATATAATGTTGCAAGCTGCATTCAGTCATGAAACCTGATTTTTCATGTAGTGTGACAGTTCCACATCAAATCCCTTTTCTGCATTGGGGTTTATAATAGGAAAACCTTGGAAACTACTGTTTGAACACAAGTATTAAAATATAAAAGTTCATGTTGTTGCTGAGATAGAGAGAAATACTATGTGAAAAGTGTTAGTTACAAAAATTCATCAATTCATCAAAATATAAGTAGTGTATAATAGAATAACAGTGTTAGGAGAGAAGAAAAAAAATTCAAGAGAAAATAATGATTGTTTCAAGATTGTGAGCATCCTCAATCTGGAAGTTGATTTTTGTTTATTATTTATAAATGGTTTTCATGGTGTTCAGGAGTTCTTGCTATTTACTGGAGCCTTTCATTCCTAACAGTATGGAAGCAGAGCTTCACGGGGTTTGTTATGAAGCGTTTTTTGAGTATTAGTGTGTGAAAATATAGAATCTAGAGGACATGGAATCAATCAGTAGAGGCTGGCTACGTAAGTAATTGCCAATACAATGCAAACTGTATTTTTGTAGATGTCACAAAATTGAATGTTTAAGTAGAATAAAGGGAAGAATAGCTGGTTGGTTACAGCAGTAGGAAAGAAGGCACAGAAATGTTTGTTAGAAAATTTAGAATCATAAAGCACCTACTTTGGAGGGAACATTATGGAGTCATCTACTTCATTCCCCTCTTCAAAGTAAATTGGTATGTGGTAGAGTCTAGAATTTAAAGAAATTTGAAAGAATTTTAGACTGAATTAAAAGGTGTTGGTTGTCATTACAAAACATCCTGAAGGATCTGTCCTTTCAGAGTAAAGGTCCTGAGGGTCTGTCCTTTCAGAATAAAGACCATAATCTATGTTCAGTGTAAAAAAATATTCAGATTGGTGAACAGATAGGAAGGAATAGGTACATTTGTAAGCCAGCTAGGAAATGATGGGTATTGGAACAGTTTGAAAAGATAGCAGAGTGTTTGTTTGGTTTGTCAGTACCAGAAAATCGGGTGCTGCAGCTTTTGGGATGAAGCTAGACTGAGTGTAGCCTGGGCAAGTGGACAAGGAGAGCCACACAGGGAGAGTCACTGAGGTGGTGCTTCACAGAAAGGATCAGTCAGCGGTGATGGCTGAAAGCGTAGCCTGGGGTCAGCGGAGTGACATTGCAAACAGTGGCTGCGAAATGGTGAGGAGTTACTGAAGGGTTTGTTAAGAGCATTGCTTAGTCATGTTCACATTTAGCTGATGACTAAACCACTGTGAGGAGGTCATAGAGGCAGAGAGTAAGATTTCAGGTCAGAAGAGGCACACAGATCCCTGAGTTTCTGTCCTAAATGCGGTGTCTAATTTGTGGTGATGGATGGGACTGTAAGAGATGCTCTGCTAACACAGGATCTAATTATAAATTAGCAAGATTACAATTTGCATATTTATTTTATTCCATTCTGAAAATGGTCATATAAACTCTATTTTTACAAGTCATTGAGTTCCTGTGTATTTTCACATAAATAGTCCCTTGCTTCGTATATCAACCTTCTTTTTTGTCCCTTGTGAAATAGGTTTTGCATCTCTAAAATGACACCAGACTTATTTCACCAAAGACATCCATCATGCAGTAAGATACAGCAGTAAATATCCAAGGTGCATACAGGCTACTGTATATGAAATTCAGAAAGTTCTTCTGAGTTTTATTTTAAATTTCTATTACTAAATATTCACTACAGAACAGCTGAGCATACTTGCTAAGTGTCACTATTAATATAAGAAACAAACAAAAAGGTGTTCTGGAAGGTCCTTCCAGAGATGTTAGGGCAGGCTCAACATTGAAAATCTGCTGCACTACTCGATCGAAAGGCATTTGGGGACCTTTCAACCTGCTATTGATTTTTTGGTACTTTGGAAAGTACTAAAACATTTAAAAGCCTTGGTTTAGGTAACCATATATGACTCACAATATCAAAAAAGATAAAAACTTTTTAAAAGAGCAAACTATTTTTGGATGACTCTGGGATGCTACTGTGGTGATAAAAGGAATTGAAAGAGTACATTAAACCACTTCAGCAAAAATATATATTTTTAAAAAAATATAATCAGTTCTCTTGTGCCAGTAGTCTTTAAATTATGTCATTGAATGTTAGTATGCAAAAAATATGTGTTAGTTAAAATCTGGGCTGTTCTAGAAGGTATTTTAATAAGCTCTAATCGTCATTATTTGCAATTTTTCTTTTTAGCATTGTTTATCTAAGGTCCCTTATCAAATAATAAAACCCCTTTTTTGCACTATTATCACTAGAAAATTGTCTAGCTTGTTATTTTTCACAAAGTGCACTGCCCTGTAGAGAATCTTAAATGTATTTGTTTAATGCAAAGAGAACAGGGCAGTCTGAATTATTAATTATTAATGAGTAATTTAGCTAATTACCTAATAGAAGGGTCTGAAGGTGCAGTAATTCATTTAGGAAAAGGAAATTACACTGAAAAAAAGCAAAGATTCAGTTTACTATTTATCAGCAGTATAATTTAATGAAAGATGAAACTTAAATGTGAGAATATGCAAATCCATAAGCTTGTTTTCTCAGTACTTGCTTCTCTTATTTGTTCACTCATGCATTTAGTTTCTTGTGTTTGTGATTTGCTTGGGTTTTTGTTTATTTCATTTCATAGCCTTTCTACACTACAGTTATTTGTTTGAACCAAATATGGAGCGAGAACAGCGATTTCACAAATTAAACTACTTCTTTAAATATCATATTTTTGTTATTTCCATGCACAGGTGGTAATTTAGGTATTCATGTTAGCAGCTATCACACTGCTCTATGCAACTGCCTACTGGGGTCTCAAATCATCCACTTGAACTGTACTGAATTGTGGTAAACCAGTATATTTTAAAGGTTTGAGACAGGTATGAAAGATTTGTTCACAGTATTAACTAAAGCAGTAGAAAAAAAAGAGAAACATACATTAATTTCTCTTAATATATGGCATTATGCTAAATTAATTTTGTCAGCATTACTGCCAAGACCTTTCATTTTCTGACCTTTAGAAAATCTTTTTTTTCTTACAAATCCTCTGTTTATTTCCAGCTCATAACTGAAACTTTTGAAGTTTATATACTGTGCCTGTCGAGTGAGACATATGACCAGCTGATGATGCTGTTTAATTGGTTGCTTCATAAAATTTGAAAGTACACGATTGCACCAAATCCAGAGATCATTTCATTCCACTATTTTCTTTTAGCAGGGGACATCAAAACTTTTTTCAAGTTATTTTATATCTAAAAGACTATAAAAAGAGACTGAGCACGTTTTTTTGTTTCTTTTTTTTTTCCTAAGTAAAAAGGATTCAGATTAAGTATGTTGAGTTATAGTCTTGCACATATATTCTTATTCTCCATTTTTTTGTCAGCTGACAGATTGAATCTGGAGATGTATTTGCAGGTGAATGACAGATCAACAGGCATCTTTCTGCAATGTAGTCAGTCAGTGTATTTTGCGTGGGAAGTTTACTTATTAGGGTTGTAAATGTGAAAAATATGGAAAAAATTAAAATATAAGAAATCACTGGTGTCTCAACTCAAGCTTTTAGAGAAGAAGGAGTAGCAAATATTAAGACTTTTAGTCTTTTTCTTCCATATATTTGAAGTGGCCTGACCTCAGTTATGTGGTCCAAGTTTTGTTAGACAGAAATAAAATTCAGAACTTAAGTTCCTTAGAGGAAATATCATCCTACTACTGCATAGAAAATAAATATTTTAAGTCCTTTATCTAGGTGATTTTAAATATTACCTCGTTTTGTGGTAGCTGTATTTATTAACCTATTTAAAGCAGTGTTGTTGTTGAGATACCAGAGTTGGTGTTATCAGATTTCTCCATTTTCTGTTTTTACAAAGAAATATTTTAAAAGTTTTAGAGATCAATTTAACATCTGGTAACAGTTGTCTATTTCAAAATGCAAGCAGAATTTACTTAGTGACCTGCTTATGAAAGCAAAAAACACCATCTGCTGGGTGCAAAAACATTTCATCTTTCATCCACAGCATCAAAGTAATGGATTCTTTACAGTCCTCAAAACAAGGAAAGGGAAACTCTTTAAAGAAGAAGGGTTTTTTTTAAGTTTGAGATTTTGATGAATTGGAAGATGGTGTAATTGTTGTTTGTAACTTTCAGTAAATATTGTCTTGTTTTGCTGTTCTGCTTGTTTACATAATAAACCAGATGTATCATGGCATTTTTTTTCTTGATTTGTTTCTTACTCCTACAATTAGTTTATTTTAGTGGAAAATGCCACTGATAAGCATATGCAATAGATGATCACTATTGAACTGTAATTGTATCTGTACAGCCCATAATAACACAAATGTAAAAAGAAATATGTTATAACTCTACCTTGCTGAAAAGTGCCAATATTTGCACATTTTTCACTGGTGAAGTTTAAGTTCTACAGTATATAATGAGAAATAACTAAACCTCAAAAGAGAAACCAAGACAGTTGAGTTTTGGAAAGCATCAATGAGGAATTTATGAGAAAAAATGTGATACTGCAGAAACAAGCATGTGGCGTACAAGGTGTTAGATGGGTATTGTTCAGATCTGCTCCAGTGCCTTCTGCTTTGAAAACACAGAACTAAAGGGATGGGTGGTGCAGACTGACCACTGATGAATGAGTAATTATTAGGGTATACTGTAACATTTCGGTACTTGTGCTAAAGGAATAATCAATACCATTAAGCTTAGAAGGTCCCCATGAAACTGATTATTCTCCACATTTCAAAAAGTCCAAGCTAAAAACAATGCAGAAGGATGCCAACAGAAACTGCTGGATCCCAGTCAAATAGTTTGTTTGGATCCCATTCAATTACAGCAAAACCCAAATAAGCCAGATGAAATCTGTGCACAGATTTTTGCTAAACACCATTATTTCAGTGTTCCTTCAGAAATAGCCTACTGAAAGATATACCTATAAGTCTAACACATGGATCTATCTGTAAAATAAACCATAAAGCAGTGGAAAAAAAAAAAATCTTACTCAGAGGACTAGAAGATAAAGATCGAATATCTAGAGTTTTTCTTTTCACACTATCAGCAATTGGATTATATGTATATACATTCATAGCTCTGACATTAATATTTCTAGAATTACAAAGTGGTAACCTCTAAGACTGGATAAATTAGTCATCAAATAGGGAAAATTGATGCACAGAATGACAGTTTGCCTATATAATGTTGGGATGTATCTGGAAAAACAGAGATAAAAAGCAAGAAAAAAGAGAAGAGCTTGAAAGACAGATATATTACATATTTTATTACTCTTGATATTATGCAATAAATTATGTCTTATTTCTTGTTACAAAATGAACCAAAGGCTGATGCATTTTCTCACTGTCATTGTATTTCTATATTAGGACAATAAATTCATGCCTCTCATTCTATTAACAGTGTATTTTTCCACAGTATCTGATCTAACAGGAAATTCACTTTAGCACATCCTTAGCATCTCCAAAGGCATCTTGTTTACAAAGATTGCACAGTAAGATTTCTTTGATAAGTTTGCTTAGTTGGAACAAGTAAATTTGCATCTGGTTAGAATATCTGAGTGAATATTCAGAGTGTGACTGCTATGTAGGTGCACTTAAAGAGCCATGGAACCACCTCGTGCCTGACTGGCATGTTGACTGACATATTTTTTCCTTATCTCTTAATAGGCTGTATCATGTACAGACACTTTGATTTATGTTATCTCATACATTTTCTTACTTCCAGTTTTAGACTTTTAAATAAAGCTTAGCATCAGATGCATCTTTTACCAAGCAGGAAAAAGGATTATTTTCTGACACTTGAAAATCCATTCTACTATGTTCAGAGCATACTTTCCATCTTAAATAACCCTGGATATTATTACCAGAAGCAGGACCTACCTGAAACATTACCCTCTCTCTCTCTCTCTCTCTCTCTCTCTCTCTATATATATATATATATATACTCCTTATATATATAAGGTGGTATTGATTACATATGTGGTATTGATTACATATCCCAGTATTTTTTCTAGTAAAATTAAACAAAACCAATGAGATAAGAATTTATTTGCAAGCATACATACACATATTACACATACACAGACATTAATTATTGCTCCTCTTTGCAAATCGATAGCTTGGAATAAACATGTAGATTTTCTACCTAGCCACAGAATCATGGATTTTTAATTAAATTACTGAGTTGGGTATCTATAGTTAACGGTGCCTCTAAAGCAGTTTTGCTTTTCAGTAAGCATTTCTCATCACACTCAATGAAACAGACTGATTTGTGGTTATTTTGAAGTAGAGGGAATTAGATCTACCAATGGGAATGCTCGTATCTCGATATTAAAAGCACAAGTGCTCTATTTTGCTATAAAGATCTTTCCTTCCCGATCTCATACTTTTCAATAGTATCTCATTCCTATGAACTGCCCGTGCTGCTTTGAGACTGCTAAACATAGAAATTATTAGAAATTTTCTTTTAAAATCTTTGCATTTCTATTCCTGTTTTTCATGTGAATCATTAAATCCTTCATCATTGAAATGTAGCAGTCATCTATGACACATTATATTTCTTTTAATACGTTAGGACTTCTTACTTTGGTAAAAATCCAGTGCATATTCTGACTCCTAACAGGCAATATTTAATAAGGGAATGAAAATGGTTTTTAATGTTCATCTAAAGCCAAATGCTTGGCACTACAAATTGGTGTGGGTCGTCACAGAGCTGTCTTACTAAGGTGCCACATGCTAATGGTGGCACTAATTAAAATATCTCACAAAAATATCTTTTGAAATGACATGCTATTTCACTATGATCTTTTTCACTATTCTTCATGAATCTCTATAATATTTACCATTTTACCTGCTCTTTGCAGTTTAATTCTCTCTTCTGACAATCTACGTCTTAGTGTTGTGATTATTACTTGGGGTATCTTGTTGCAGTTTTATAAAAGAAAGTCTGAGAAACTAAATGTCTTCAGCAATTTCATGTGGTATTTTTAAGAGGAGAGGGAGATAGTAGGTATTTTTGTGTGTCTGTCTCTCTGTGACCTCTCTGAAACTGTTATATTGCAATCCAATCTTTACTGAAACAGCTGTTGAAATCTTTTGAATTTGAATTTACATAAAGATTATCTCCATGATTTAAACAACAAAACCAAACAAAACACTAACCATCCTCCTAATAAAAATGTAGCTAGTCCAGTGTTTTTGTTTGAAGTGGGATAGAGTTAATTCTTTTCACAGTAGGTGGTAAGGACTATGTTTTGGATTTATGACCAAAATTGCATTGATAACGCACCAATGTTTTAGCTCTTGCTGAGGAATACTAAAACAGAATGTAGGCTGGGGGTGCACAAGAAGTTTGGAGGCGTCACAGCTGGGCCAGCGGACCCTCACTGACCAAAGGGATATCCGACAGCATACGGCATTGCAGAAAAGAATGGGGATATTTGAAGTTTAAAAATTAGAATTAACGTTCTGTGATAGAGCCAGGGTTGGTTGTTGCAGCTGGCAACCCAGAGACTTTGTCAATAAGTTTAGTCAGTTTTTCCTTCATCTTGGATTACTTTGTTTACTTAGAGTCACTCCAATGATGTCCTTTTGCTTTTTAATGAAGTGTGTCAAAGTCTTTATAAAGGTTTAATCTAACCTGCAGAAATAACAACATGAGAAAAAAATGCCTGGTCTATAAACATGTTTAAAAAAGGACATCAATTAGATCTCAGCTCACATAGGCATATGTCTGGTGTCTAGTGTCCACAAGCTAATTGTTAAAGTTTTATCTGTACATTAATTCACTTATGCACAGTACATCTTGTTGGTGCATTTGCCAGAACACAAAGAGAATCTTGCTGTACACAAAATAGTCTCACAGCCTGACAGCATTTCTACTCACACAACTTACTGAAATATGTACAGGCCTTATGTCCTTTGTTGAAGAGATTAGAACCTGCCCATGTCACTTAGTTAAGAACAACGAAAAAAAGCAATACACTCTTGTTTTTTCCTTCAGTTAAAAAAATTGTGTTAAGTCATCTGGAGAGGAACTATCATATTTCCTTTAACTGCTGCCACTGGTTACATCCAGAGAAAGAGAGTCTTTATGCTGTGTTCAGACATGAGCTGGCAAAACTCCCAATGATTCTTCTTTATGCTGGGACAGAAATGTTTACACAAGCATATTAAATGAAACCCTTTCTCAAAAATACATTCTGCAATATAGCAATGCTATCAGAGAACAGCATCTCATATGAATGCAGCTCCATTGAGTGAACTCTCACTGTTTCTAGGGTTGCCTTTCTTCTATTTACTAGTCTTATGAACTGGAAGAAGAGACCACAAGTAAAGGCAATGAGAAGTGAGATTGGTAAAATGCAAATATTTAATAACTTTTGTATTATATATTTTCTATATCTCCCACTTTATATTTAATAACTCCCTAGACTGATTCTTTTGGTACAAAGTATTGTTCTTCCAATGTGTTTGTATCTTACGTTTGAGTGTATTGACTTTTCATAACAGACAGAAATGTGTAAGAAAAAAAATTACAACTACCTATGGATGTACAATCGACTTGACACAGACAGACCCTGGGTTTTTTATGGTATTTGAAGGGAATTTCCTGTAACTGCTATTCATGCCTGTTGCATCTTCTCTTGTCTTTGGGCACCGTGGAGAAGAATCTGTCTCCCTGTTCTTTACTACCCTCCACTAGATGTTTGTATACATTGATAGGATTCCCTGATCCTCCTCTTCTGAAGGATAGCTTCCCACCCATTTGCTGCACTCAAATTTCTCTTTTGTGCAAATTGGGTAACACATTGTATATGTAAATCAAGGATTTATTATTAATCCATCTGAAATCTTAGCAGTTCTAATCAAAATATTACTATTAGTCCAGTTATGGTGTTGCTAGGACTTAGAGTTTTAAGGAAGTGCAGTTAAAATTAATATACGCAAACTTCTGCAGAGTATGCATCTCTTTCTTTTGTAGCTACTTTCCTTCCACTCCTCTCTCAAGCCCTGAGTTTGATGGCTTTGGGCTGAGTGGAAAAGTCAGCAGCATACCAAGTTCTTTGCCAGGAGTATGATGTTGATGATTTCCTCATCCACATGTGAGAAGCCAGTGGAAGCTGTTTCCAGTGTGTTGGTGACACACTCCACGCCTTTGTCTTTCTTCCCTGGTTCACAGCTCCACAGTGTATCCACATTTGCTATCCATGAAATGTGTCCCATACTTTCTTCTCTTTGCTGTCCCAAACACTGCTTTTGCTCATTTCCCAGAGCTGCATTTCTTTGCTAACCAGGGAACTGGCACTGGAGAGTTTATAGCTCTGGTGCCTCCTATGATGGTTCAAGGCTCCTGCTACAATCATGTGTCTGTCCTGGCACACACTGTGCTCCTGCTGCAGCCAGGGACAGTTATTCTGCACATAACAACTATTTGTTATTACTAACCATCTCCTCAAACCCAGATACAGCAGCAGGTGTTATGCCTCACACCTCTCTGAAGCTAAAGCCACCAGCATGTTTGCTCCTCCAGGCTGAATCACCACTCCAGACAGGCCAACACACATCCAAAGTCAGAGATGGCCTGAGGCCAGTGTTGTTAGTTCAACAAGCCTACAGCCAGATACAATCAGTATTTACTAGGCTACAAGGACTTAAATACTTTTGAAAAATCATTTCTGAAGCACCCATAGCTGTAAAAGAGGAAAATATATAGTGGCTTGCTATTTTCCTTACGTTCCATGGTCTTGTACTAAAGTTACATTAATAAACCCTTTATTTCCTAATAATGAGGTTTATAATAAAGTGGAAAAAAACAACAGAAAGTGACATTACTTATTTCTTGACCTTTGACCTTAGCAGAAATCTGATTGAAATGTTGTGAATATCCCAGTCATGACTTCATTTCCTGGTTTTATGCATGATTTATTTATTAAACCAGGCTCTCATTTAAACTTCCAAAATGCAAACAAGAGCAGTTATTTTCCCATCTATGCTGCACCATCCTTGAATTGTTAAGTGATAATTCCTTGTGTCTACCCTTGATATGTTTTCACCTTTTTAGTTGTTCCTCTTTGGTTCACACATTTTGTCTATTTTTAAAGATGTGGTAAGCTAAGTTAAAAAATAAATAATATACTATTTTTCTACTTCTAAAAACTAAAAAGCCTATGAAAAGTCCTTTGCAATTTATAGTGTTATGAGTAATTTTCCCTTGGGACTCTGTCTTGCATGTTCTAAAGAATTAATGATGCTGGAAATTAAACAAAACTGTCTGGTTTAGATAATCAAGGAAGATAGGCATCCTGCAGGAAGTATTTTTTTATCTCCTTGAGTTTTTTTCCTCAAGGCCTGTGAAATTTCTTTGTAACTTGAAGATGGAAGGTCTTATTAGATGAGGAAAGCAAATTAACACTGACCTCCAGCACCAGAATGTGTAATGGTGTGAAGTTTCCTTGGTACAATGATGCTAACAAAAAGCCATGATACCCATTGAAATGGGCTAAAACATAAGAAAAATAAATTCTTAATTCTGCCTTTAAAATTGTTCTAGAGAACCAACATTTTGAAAACCTTTAAAAATCAACAGAGCATTAACTTCCAAGTGGGTTCATGGACATTTCAACCTATTATTTATTCACTGATCTTTTTTGAATTCATAATGTACATGACAAAAGCAGCGGTAAGCAGCATGCCTTCTTACACCTTTAGAAGAAGCAGCATAAGATGTAGAGTTAGCTAGAGGAAAGGCATGAGTTAAGCGCTTGGATTCTGGCTTTGTCCAATTCAATCAGAAAATGGTTCCATGTTTTTTCAGCCTCCTGTGCAGAGTAGCTAAATAATTATCCTATCTATCATTAATCATGCCTCCCTAATTCCCTCTAAAGCAGTTTGTCTTCTGGATCATATTTATTAAAATGCTACTCTGAAGAAAATTGCAGTATTTTAATGTAAGGTACTGTCACAAAAGTTTTGTATAGTATTCACTCTGATTTGGGGATGTTGACTATAACAATGCCTATTTAACATAAATTTTGGACAAGTATGACTTTTTTAGTTTATATTTTAACATAATTTACATTTAAATCACAGGATGTCCAAGGTATGCAACATTATAAAGGTCTAGAAGTCTTTGCCTTTGGGCCTGCTGCCATGAAACCCAGTTATTAACATAGCATTTATTTCAAGTCATGTTTTTCTTGTTCACTACTGTTTTTAAGAGTCCTATTAATTACTGAGCATAAATATGAAGAGAGGCCATATTGTGTATGTGAATAGCATTCTTCTGTACCTCAAACCTTGCTACTTGCCTTTAGTAATCTGTCCTGGTTTTGCATTAATTAAATATTTAGTGAACAAGAATAAATTATGTCAACCCATCACATAACCTAGACCAAATTTCTTTTTCTTTAATAGCTTACATAAGTCTTTCATTTGTGTCTACACAAATTTGGAATTTCTTCTGTATGAAAAGGGATATTTTTCTAACTTTCACATAGGAGAAAGCTTTTCTCCATCTACTTTCTCATCTTGCTGAAAAATTTACAGCTATTTTTATCTTATTGTATCACAATGAAATTTGTTTTCTCTTGTTTTCTGATATTTCCAATGATAAATTTGTTTAATTCTGCAGACTTATAAGGAATATTTTGACTACGAAGTATTTTAGGTAAATGAAGCAATTCTCTGGAAGAGACAGTAGGGTTCTCTGAGAGAGCTGTCTCTACTGCAGAGCTGCTGTGTTGCTTGAGTTTTTTTCCCCAACAAGATAGGCTGTTTCAACTTTACCTATACCAAAATTTTCATTTGTATGATTTCCCCATCTGATAGCAGAGAAATTTTCTGTGAATAACATTTTCTTCTCTGGGTGTCAGACACTATGTGACCTTCACTGAAACTAATCTGCAGTGAAAGGGTTGTAACAAAGTAGAGAATAAATGGGAAAATAACAGCTGTGTGAGAATTGGTTTCCTGAGAGTTAAAAAAAAAAAAACAAAACACAGCTACTAGTGGGAAATTGTAAGGCACATCTTAACTTTATATTTATTGCCCTTTTATATGGAAAAAACTTCATCAATAACTTTAACGTGCTTGTGTTACAGTGACATTCATCTAGTATTTTCAGATAGGAAACAATTATTTCCCATGTGGGAAGATACATGTTTTCCATCTTTCTTCTTAAGTCAGAAAGATTACAGGGAGGAGTCAGAGAATCTCCTCACTTTTGCATCCAAATACTAAAATAAACAAGTGAGAAAACTTTGCTGGGACAACAGATTTTGTGTCTGTGTACATGTTATACTATGCCCGATTTTTGTGGCTAATTGAAATCATAATTTGAGAAGACATTGAGGTTAGACATTGATTAATATTAATGTTGATAAATATATTTTAGTTTTGGGATAAACCCACATGAAATCTTAGAGCTAAATGGTCTGCCAAGAATTACAGTTTGTGCAATGTATAATCAGACACTTTTGGTCTTCTTTCACATTCCTAAAGGTTTCAGCGAAATAAATAGATACTATTCTGTATAAAGGAAATCTGAAGTGATGCTAGAAGACAGACTAACATTGTACCACCTGTATGGGGCTCCTTCTGTACATCTGAACCAGGCAATTTAGCTGTTTTTTCTCTCTCATTGGGCTGATCTTACACAGCTTGGCTGAATAGACTTTACTTAAAGAAGAAGCAGGTATCAAGGGAATGGTCATATGGGAATATTTGTCTTTTTTGCTATTCAAGTGGTTCAAATAGTTTCACAACGTAGGTTCACATTACACTGGATCTTTTAGGAAGCAGCATTTTAGTTTCAGGTCAAGAATAGGATCTAGGGAAAGCATTCCCATTTTGCATTCATCCTGATACATTTAATGTCTCTTTTTAGACTGCTGCTCTGTTAACCCCATGTGCTTTCAACAGAGTCCTCCATAGTATCCACCTTGATTTATGATAATACCTTTTAATATTGCAAGGAGGCATTTCATGAGTTGTCTCACAATTGAATCTTCAAGTGTGCAAAATTTTTATTTGGAATGTTGTTGGGTTGATTAATAATTATATTATGGAAAAATGTGTGGACTCAGAAAAAAAACAAGAGAAATAAAAAACTTCTATTGGTCCATCTATATGCCATTTTTTTTTTCTAAAAGAAACTTAAAACTAGAAAGACATGATGATATTTTTGACTATCTGAATAAACTCATATTACATAGCAATGTCATTTTAACACCAGTTATTGAACATATGTTTTGGAAAAAATGCCAGTTTTGAATAAGGAAGATAATAGAATTATATCTCTACCTCCATATTGGACTATAATTTTGATGAATAGCAAATGGAAAATGGAAGAAGAGTAGTCTTAACAGACAAGAACAATAAAGATTTACTATTTGCTAATTGTAAGTGAATATTTACAATAAATATTTCTAGCTAGCAGAACAAAACTGTTTTCTGTCCTGAATTCTTAAGGAGGAGAAATTAAGCCCCACTGACGTGTGATGGGCCTGAGAAGGAATGACATAGAACAGGCACAGGCCCATCATCTAACCTCCTGCTCAAACCACAAAGTTTCTCAGTATGAAGTTATTTATGAAGAAGAAGCCCATGAAGGAGAGAATAGGATGGTGAGTTGCAGAAGCGTGCAATATTGTAGTCACTGAATTGCTCTGCCCTCAGTTAAAAATGCAGTTTGGTATTGGGTGAAACTACTGAGGAAAAGATGCCAGAGCCATTTCTGAAACACATTGGACCTTTTAGTCAGGTATTGTGCTTGGCAAGTCAACTAAAATACTTTGGGTTTGATGCAACCAACAGAAATTTATAAAAAACTGAATGACACTGACAGATTCAAATCCCACATCCAGTCTTGTACCTACCTAAGAAGGTTTTACTAGGTCAGAAGCTGACTTACAAGGACAGGAAGAGTGCACGCAATTATTAAATCAAAAGCAGTTTGGAGGAATTTTATATAGTAACTCTTACTGTATTTGATGTTTAAAATCCTTGAGGTCTAAATGTAACACACAACATATGTCTAGATATTTTATACACCTTTCTTGGGAGCAGAATTGTTCCACCAAGTAGTACAGAGAAGAAGAAGGAAAAGATGTCCTGTTTCACTATTCTGTAGATTGCTGGATGACCCATGCCTTTCTGGAAATAATGCTGTTGTATTTGTTGTTGCAATTTGGAAAAGTACTAGGACCTCAGAGAGAAGGATCCTCTAACGAAAACCCAGCAAAACAGGCTATTAAAACATGAATTTTAAAAAGTGTATTTTGTATGAATGTGAACTTTCTGAGTGTTGTTTACAATGTTAAATATTCAAGAGAGGTGCTAGGGAATGGATTTCCATGTTAGGGTTTTTTTGTTTGTTTTTTTATCATATTTCAAACATTTTGAATGTGGCTTTTGTTTTTCAATGGAACTGAAAAAGGCTTTATGAGTTTGATACTCATGAAGAACCTGAAACTTAAGGACATTTTAAATTTCATCCAAGATGTTAATTATACAATAACCTCTTAGGCAGCATTAAAGTGCATTTCCGCACTACTACAAAGCTGAAACAACTATTACCAAAAGTGTGCCTAGTTTTTCTGGCTCCTACTATATGTCTGCAAGATGTACAACTTTTTACCCATTTCATGAAGTTTTACATGTGTTTTTCTGTTGCATCCTGGAGTTTGGGTTTAGATTAGGGTTTTTAATTTATGTTAAAATAAGTCAAGTTCTGTAATCCCGTGTTTCCCCCGTGTTGTTCCCCGCCGCGGTTTCTGGCCCCATGCTGCCTGCTGCCAGATCTTCCCCCTCTGCCGCTCCTGTAACCACCCTGCCGTCCGGCCCCGGGAAACCCGTGCTGGCCACCCCAAGCCACACGATCCCGCTCAGCCCACGGCTCGGTGCCCGCCCCTGCGGGGTTCTCTGGTTGGTCGCTGTTGCTGGCGTCCCCACCACGGCAGCCGCCCCTATTGGCCGGCAGGCCGTGGATCCTCTCGCCCCGCCCCTCCATAAAATCCTATCCCGCCATTTTCTCCCATGCGAGTGTAGGGAGCTGTCGCGTCCTTCCATCGAACTGCACCACATGACCAATAAACCGTTCCTGCCAAGCATGGAGTAAATGGACAAATTCCTTACCTCTTTGCCGGACCCCTAGCGCACGGTAACAGAGGCTGGCCAGCCCACGCGCCCGAGACACGGAGCCGTGTCCGGGAACCCGCGGCAGCAAACCCCGGCAGCACGTGGAAGCTACACCACAGCCGGGCTCCCAAGAGCCGCGTGCAGCCGGGAGAGCAAAAACCCACGCCGCATTTTTCACTCTTAAATAAAGATTTAATATTTCAGAGCAATTGATGATGTCTTTTTTCAGTTCTGTTACCTGAATTGCAGGTCACTTGCAGCTCAGCTGTGATGAAGGTAATTATCTCTTCTAAACACTCTATGTTTCCTAAAATGTAATTCAGGTTACATTGAAATTTGCTGCATTTTGATAAAGGGCTTGTGAATGAATGCTATTAACTGACTAAGGAATTATGTAGGTGTGTAATGGCTGGCTTCTCTGTCCTCCTCAGGAGAAAAATACAAGCACATCTTTCTTTGAGTTTTGCATACTGCATTTCAATTCTAATGCCTGTGGCTTAAATTGTAGCTTTATTCTGAATAGCTTTTATCACAGGGTACTGGCTGAGCTAGTACCTACACCCCACCATCCACAACACACCAGGGCTTATCTGAAAAGAGATCTCACTGAAGTCATGCTGGTGTGGCCCGAATGAACCTCACCTTTTGTCAAGGTGACATAGGGTTAAAAAGTAACTTGAAAGGGCAGTCACTGTGACCTTTTTAGCATTGTTTTGTGCAGATTTAATTTTTTTAAAAAACAATTTCAAAAGGTAGTTTACTATTTTCTTCATTAACTAAATTATATGAATATTGAATGATGCACTGAAGAGATAAGAATTGTGGAGATAAAAGACGTCTTTATTTAACAATCCACAATGAAAGATCTTAGCTTTTGTCTTTGTAATGCACATTCTATATACCCTGTGTATTTTCCCACAAAATCACATTGACCCTGGAACTGCCGAGAGAAATATTGAATGTGTAGCATGAAACAGCAATAAGTCAAAATCTGCAACAGTGAAGGCTCAGCCACTCATGATCCAAGAGGAAATTACAAGTAAACTCACTAAACATCATCAATCTAAAGGTAGGCTTTATTCAATCCAGAACAGGATGCCTCTGGATTTGCCTAGTCATAACACAATTTTTGCTTTCCTTATAAACTCTGCCATACTGATGCCTTCATGAGCTGATCTTCATTTGAGGTGACAAGCATCAATGTTACTTCAGGTCACTGTAGTTTAGATTTTGTGGATCTTTGAAAATCTGAGTCTCAACTTAGTCAACAATGTTTGACTTATGTTCGTCCCTAATGAAATCAAAATTGAGTTGGCTTGACATGGACTGACTCTAAATGAATAAGCACAAATGTTTGTAGCGAGATATAATTATTGCCAAAATGGATGGGAAATCTCACTTTTAATCCTATCTGTATGCATTTTTGTAGAGCCAAATGTTAATGAAACATCAAATGTGGACTTTTGAGGTAATTAATGGGTCAGTGGTTGTTCTACTATTACTGACATAGTTCATCAAATTAGTAAGACCAACATTGCACAATGACTGTAAATTTTTTAAATTACTCTGTGGTTTTCAAAGACATGATGCATGGCAGCAATTCCAAAAAGTGTTGATGAACATCAACAAGTATCTAATCTATTTTAAAAATGAGACTGTCATCAAATAATAAATCAAGTTATTGTCATTAAATGAGTTATCATTAACTTATAAAATACTGAAATGTTCTCATTCTCCAACAACTAATTTAAATATATAATCCTTAAACAGACAATAAAAGCAAGAAGGGAAGTCTTATTTGTAACATGGGAGATGAAAGAGAATAAATCCATGCTTCCTGAATGAAAGAAAAAAGGCTTTTTTTGTGTTTGGCACTGAATTAGCTCTCTTTTTGCACAGATGGGTGATTAATTAAACTGATATATAGAAAACCATATAGGAAATTCAGTTACAATAAGGTATGACTTCTAAAAGACATACACATTCTCAGATGTCAGATTTTTCTTATGTTATAATAACAAGGAAAATAGAAGTGCAAAGTTTGTTAAAGTAGAATTACCATTTTTACAAGGTGCAAAAAAATAAAATTGGCTTATTTCCTTTCTCACAAGATTCTACTCTTGAAAAATTGGTGTACATTTTCTTGAGTACTAGATCTAAACAAATATGAGTGGAAAAGTTTAGATAACCTGCTCCAAAGGTACTGTTTTCTGTTTTGATTACTGACAGTCTTTGATGGATATAAGTTTTGTTGTATAGAGTGGGTTCATATAAAGGTACATTTTTCTGCATTTGCAAACTGGAGATTAATTCATAACATTAGTGGTTGCTGTACACAGAGCTATCATGTGCAAATGTAGCCAGAGTATACTAAGACAATTTTTTCTGATGAGAAACTGCAGGAAAATTATCTTAATATCTATTACATTTGTCCATCTTTCAATTTGTTAATTATTCCAAGTGGCTGTGGTTTTGAAAGTTTTTTGTGTTTTTTTGAAGTTTATTCAGAAAATTTCCTTGTCACCCTTTCCTTGTTCTGTGTATTAAGTTATATTTTAATATCACATCATTGGAAACTGTGTGCTGTTGAAGGCCTAGTGACTTAATTTATTTTCTTCTGGCCTGTATATAGACCCTGAGCTCTTGCAAGGTGAAGCTGACTTATGCCTTCATTGCAATGATGTTCTCTAATCTTCTTAGCAATAGGAAAAGGAAGTAATGTGAAATGTCACATGAATAGTATTGTTACAGGGCAGACGTTAGAATAGGTGTTACAATGGTAAAAGTCATATGCAGATTTTGGCCCCTGAGTAAAGAGAAACGTGCACAACAGAGAATTTGAACAGGAAAGAATACTCACAGGAGAATTTTGGGAACATTTAAGTCCTCATAGTCTCTGCTTCAGATAGAGGAAGGAGTAGAGAGCTGTCCAACAGATGAGCTACAAAGAAATAGCCAATTGTTCTAGGGAGACTCTTGTCAGCTTGATTGAATAGCACACTTGATTGTGTGGATTTAGAGCTTTTTCCTTACATAAACAGAGATTATGTGAAATCTGTATCATCACCTATGTAAGTAAAGCTGAAGGGGTTTTTATCTAATTAAGACTAATATCTGGGGGTTTTGTTATTCATATTTGGGATAGTGTTTGATTTCCTGAAGCCATCTTTTGGTAGGCAGGTAAACTAGATTATGTGCAGACGTCTTAATTATGCTGTGATACAGAAATTCTTATATTTGTCATAAAGAATCTGAAAATTTGACATTTTTTTCAAATTTCTAACTATCTTCTCCTAGATAATTTAATTTATCTATGTTGATCTTCACGTTCATAAAAATTGTTTAGGAAAAAGGCAAGGTGTTATGATTGTGTCTTTGATACTTTTCAAGGTTTTTGATAACTAGGACAAACTGGATTCAAATAGTTTCACAGTACCAAAAATAATACATCTCTTTCAAAATTAAACTTCACAAAAATTAAATGTTGCTTAAAGATCTTTTCTTTACATTCTGAATTATACTTTACTGGTTTAGCTATTCATAATTTTAGACAAAATTAGAGGCATTGCAGACCATTAAATAAGTATTTCTTTTACAATTCAACTTGAGCAAATTTTTGTTACTCTCACACAGAAGTCAGAATTTCATTAAAAAAAAAAAAAATAACCTTTCTAAGGTTCTGATTCTTTCTGGTGAAAAGGACTGGGTTCCTGTACTGAGGAGCATGATAGTTATGACAGATTTGAGAAAACTGTGTCTTGTTTGCTTGTTTGGGGAAGCTGTTTTTTTTTTTTTTATATTTGTGTAAAGAAAAAATATGACAACTCAAGTAAAAGCATTTGCTATTACAAGTGGTGTAGAGCCCTGAAGCTTGGTAGTTTTCCAGAGGGCAACCTACGTAGGACTAGAATACAGATTTTTTTGTGCCCAATTGAGCGGCGACTCTCTTGATCCCCTTTGCAATAATGCTTGACTATATTGCCCTGTTTCCAGTAGACTACAGTTGAATTAAAATGTTTTAAAGAGTGTCATTGTGGCAGAACTAATTTTATAATTGAAGTGGATTCTACTGTAGAAGTTCAAGGACAGGATGTGAAGATTTCAGTTATTTAATTGACGCATAAACCCACTTTACATATACATATATATATATATATATATATACTGTATATATACTGTATATATATATATATATATACTGTACAGATGTTTGATTTCCAGAGTAGTATTCCCACTCTTTTTTGTCAATCAGTGCTTTGATTAAAAAAATAATCTACTCCCTGTTTCACAAGTGACTCATTTATTTGTTTCTCAAAGATATTATTTGCAACTTTGGCTCCCAACAGTGAGTCACTTCTTAATGTATTTCAAAGGCTCAGTTTTCAAATTTCAGTTCTTTCAACAAACTTATCTACTGTGTTTCAAAAGATCATTCAATAGAGCTCATACTTTCTTAAAATACAGTATTACTCTTGGGATCACACTATATTAATAATTTTGTGGTTTCAGATGTATTGAGCTTTTTCCACTAATTACAATGAATAACTTCAGTAAAGAAAATTTTTATTAAAAAGAGAAGAGATACTGGTCCACTAAAGACTGAAAATTAAATTCTCTCAAATGGTGTATTTGAGCTTTAAAATCAAACCATTAAAAAATATTCTCATGTATTATTCTTGTACAGCCAGATTTTTTACTTGCTTAGGATTTCAGTTTCTCAGAGATCACACTCCACATTCTGAATTTCCACTAGATCTCTTACAGGCTTTAAAAATGCTCAGACATAACCATAGAATCTTGTACATCAAGGACTCTCATCTTTGAAATATAGACAAGGAAGCATGCATCTTATTTGTGCTTTGAATTCTGAACCATGTTTCATTACTGTTTACTGTAGCTTCAGCATACAATACTTGAGGCATAGAAAGTATCTTGATGCTTTATTTGCACTGTACACAAAAATTTGCCCTGCTAAATAATAATCTGTTAATTGACATACAAATTTAAATGGATGGAGGCCATATTGCTCCATGCAGAGTCCTACAGTACTGCTTTACTCAGATAGGACACCCACATGGCATAGGAGTCCTTTATGGTTCTATTCTGACGTGTTGAAAGCAGAAGGAAAATACATAGAGTGGATAAATCACTATAATCTGCATGTTGCCCTGAAACATCTCAAAGTTGAAATACTTTTATTTCTAGGACTCAAATTTCATTCAAATTTCAGATTATACTTGTTTAAAGATTAGCTTTTCAGATACTGTCCTTAAAAAGAACCAACACTTTTTAGTTTGAGAACTGAGTTTCTCTTGAGATGTTTCTAGTTACTGTGGCAATTGTACCTTTACTGTTGAAAGCTCACTGAATAGTTAATGTTGAAGTTGTTAAATAACATTTCCTGAAATGTGTGTTTGCAATACTATGAACATAAATACACAAGAAGCATTTATAGGAAGATTCCTTTTCTCCTAATTAGGTGAGATGCAGTGTCATGAAGAATTTTTTCATAAAGCACTTTGAGAGCTGTGATAGTATTTAGTGTATAACAGGTCCACAGTAGTACAATTGTTCTGTAAGACTTTGCCTGTGTTTGTTTTCTATGTCTTTCATTTTCTTACCTAAGGATATTTTGTTGAATTTTATTTAGCCTAAGCCCTAATAATTGCAGATATTCTGTATTTTCACATGCAAAGCCTGTGGGTTTTCTGGAGAAATAGCAAGGACCTTGGCAGGTTCAGCTGACTGGTTGAAGTTCATCCCTTATGCATTTTTACCCGACAGCTTACCAGGCTTTATAGCTAGGTATTCTCTGCCTCACTCCCAGAACAAAGGTGTCACTCCCAAACACTGAACTAACCTCTTGCTAGAAATATGCAATGTTTCTATTGTTATAACTAGGCCTATAGTGCACTAAAAATAGTTTTCTTGTAGTCTTATGAAATGCTATGGATTACATATAAGCAAGAGCAATAGTGAACCACATTGAATTCACCCACTGAATCAGACATTAGTTTCAGTTTCACTATAGAGTGAACAGAAAATAGGGATTATTAAAATAGGTTATTTCTGATATGAATCCTAAAATCATGTTTTTTAATAGGCTGAATTTTAATAGGCTGAATTCATTGGGGATTTTCAGGCATGGAAATGTCAAATGAAATAGGGTATGGTTCATAACTGTATAAATGTTTCTTCCTACAGGACTATCTGGGCTTCTGCTCCAAGGAAATAGAGCAGGGCAACCCTTTAATTAGTGCCACTGCACACTTAGGTCATGCGACCACTCTCATTGTACTGCATGGGAAAAAAATCCTCACTATTCTGCTTTGATTCAGAAGAAATTTTGAATGCATAGGATTTAGAAGTTTGTGACTCCACACCTGACCTAGTAAGTTTGGTTGTTGTGCTTAATTACTTCTAAAATAGACTTTGAATTTCTGACAGTTTAATGAAAATTAAATTTTCCTTTGGTGTTTGCTGCAGAGTTCAAATATTCCCAAAATGACTAACACATTTTTATCCTCATAACAATATCAGCTAACCTATTTACTTATTCTACTTGAAAAATGAGGAAGTGTTTTCTATTTAAAAATTTAGCTACCCTTTCAAGTTATTCCATAGTCACAAAATTAATCAATCTCTATTTTAAAAGCTATTAGTCACATGAGCAAAGTGACAGATTTGTTGTTTTCCTTAAAACTCTTCAAATATCATAAAAGTTTCCACTAAATAAAAATAGTACAGAGGATTGCCATTTGCCTAGATATTTCCATTTTAAAAAGGAAATGTTTAATATCAGCAAATATGCTGGAGGTTCTCCAAGGAAATATACATGTATAAAGCTGAGTAGTTTAGCCTATGTAGCATATCAAAGCATTTTATGAACCTTTGAAAATAAAGGCATATCTTTGAGATGAAACAAAGAAGTAGAGGAATGTTTATATGCACATATGCTTGTTTTAAAAAAGGCAGAATGGCATCCAATGCACATGCAAAGATAACATCTTTTTCTCCATATACTTAAAACCTTTGTTGCTAACTGAGTTGTAACAAGAAAAAGCTAGAAGAGGGAAAAAAAAAAGAATTGAAAAAACTGAAAGCTATTTCAGACCTTACTCTTTTTTTTTTTTTTTTTTTTGCCTTGTCTTTCCTACTCCCTTCTTTTTTCTCTTTCTTCACCCCACCAACTTCAAGCTACTTTAAATTTAGGTTGGAATCCCTAGTTAATATTTGGAGTTAAGAACCCTTTTAGCTATAATGAGTTCTGTAAAACTGTATGAACTAATAGCCACCTTAATGTCTCGTATTTTATTTTGAGAAATACTGAATTTAGTACTCAGTTAACAGCTTTAGATTGCAGCAGTGGGCACCATCAGTAGCATGAAATATAAGAAGTCCAAATGATGGATTGTGCACCTGGGACAGAGAAACCCTGAGAAGGAGTAAAATCAGTAGAGGAGTGGCTGGAGGGCAGCCCTGCAGAGGCATCTGGGGATGCTGATCTCAGTGTGGAGGGAACCCAGAGGGAAAAACTCCACTCTGAGGTGCCCCAGGCTCAGCACGAGCAGACAACCAGCAGAGGTGACTGTCCCCCTGCATTCAGCCTTGGGGGGACTCATTCTGGGTGCTGTGTGTAGTTCTGGGCCCCACACATCAAGCAGGATATGAACATCCTTGGATATGTCCAGAGAAGGTAACAAAGTTGGTGACAGGGCTGGCAGGCATGTCCTGGGAGGAGGAACTGAGGAATCTGTGTCCATCTAGCTTGGAGAGAAGGAGTCTGAGGGGTGACCTCACTGCTCTCTGCAGCCTCCTGAGGAGGAAAAGTGGCAAGAGAGGTGCTGAGAGCTGCTCCCAGGTATCCACTGGTAGGATGTGTGGGAATGGTTCAAATCTGTGTCAGTAGAGGTTTAGACCATTAAAAAGCATTTCTTTACTGAGAGGATGGTCACATACTAGAATATATTTCCTATAGAGGTGGTTCATTCCCTGAGCTTGTCAGTGTTTTGGAGGTGTTTTGGACAAAAACCTTAATAATTTTTATCAATTTTTGGTCAGCCCTGAAGTGCTCAGACAGTCAGATTGGATGATTGTTGGAGGTCCATTCCAAATGAAATATTATCTTTGTATACTGTTCTGTAACCATGCTCTTGAAAAAGCTGCATACTAATTGATGACAATAGCATTTAAAGTGTTAGATTGCAGGCTGTGGACTCATAAATGTTATCTAGCAAAACATTTGAGAGATTACAGATGGAATGTTCATAAAGCATGAAGTCAAATGTGTCCACATAAAAAGTCAAGAGAAATAATTCCAATGTAAAAATAAAATTTAAGCAGAAAATATCTAAAAACTTTATCACTGTCATTTACTGAAGCATTGGAGTGTTATGTGGAATGAAAATATATTAAATGTCATCTCACATGATCTTGACAGATCAATCTGTACTCTGTTTAACATCAGTGCTTTCTGTCTGTCAGATATTACATGGTGGGTAATCTAAAAAAATCCTCATTAATTTGTATCTCATCTTGATAACCTCGCTTTTACCAAACTTGCAGAGGGCATGGTGAGCAGTGAAAAGCTTGATATTTGTCTATACTTGGTCTTTAGGTCACAGATGTTACAGTTTTCTGACTTTATGTAGACAGATACCACATAAAAGCTGCTTTTTCATTTACTGACTTTCTAGTTTCCTCCCAGCTCATGCCCAAAGCTTTTATGTAATTATTTTGAAAGTGTCCAATGCAAATTCCTGTAGACCTGTCTCGTGGACTAGCTCTCAGCAGGATAAGAAAGCAGAAGGCTGGAAGATTGCAAGTATGTTTTCTCTCATCCCTTTTATCAGCAGCTTTCATCATTCAAAGGCACTTTCTTCTGGAAAAAAAGTAAATGTTCACCCTGTTAAGCACCTGAAGCTGTGTAAAGCCATTCCACATTTGCTAGAAACCAGCTTCTGAATTTGACTTAGTTTTTGTATATGTTACTGCTGTCACCCTTAGGTTCAAAAGTGACTGACCTTCAAAAAAGTCATGATCAGGTCTTATTACTCTAAAGCAGCTGATTCACTTCTTTCAGATTTACTCCTCCATTTACTAGGACAATGAACACAACTAAATCTTGTTATATCAAGAAACATTTGATCTCCAGGAAAGAGTTCTTTCCTCTTTGTTAAACTTGGATTACAATTAAAAGCTAAAACTTATTAACAATATTGTTTGCTTAGCTCATAGATAGGTTTTTATGCTACCAATGTGAAATAGCTTTAATTGATAATTGCTGGCTGAGTTAAATATATTCAACTTGTCATGTAACACATCACATATGCTCATGCTGAAACCTTCAGAAATATATGCTTGGTTGTGAAAAGCATGGAAAATTCAGTTTCCCACAGTAGTTGCTTGGGGTCTGTAAGCTTTCTTGATACTAGATAGATGTAAACTCATTTCTTTCTAGGCTTTTGCATAAAAACTAAGTCTCATTATCTCTTCTCATTTATTACTCTTCCAAAAACATGGGGTGTTAAACTCATTTATCTCCCAATTCACTGAATCAAAAATAGAGTTTTACATTTAGAGCTGTTAGGGAGAATCAAGATTTCCCCGGCTGGGAGCAGAATGGTGTTTTCATAGACCTTCTGAAACAGATTTAAGAATAAAAGTTTATTCTTTCTCTTTAAGCATTTACAGCAAAAGTGTCTCTACAACCTCTGAGTTGGTCTCAGTATTTATTTCTATCTGTTGTTAGGGGTTTTTTTTTGGTGTTTTTTTTTTTTTTTTTTTTTGGTTTATCAAACCACTGACGTGTTTTTAATTAGGAATTTAGCTAACTTTATGTTCCCATTTTCCTCAGTAGGGAATATCCAAATCTTTTGATGTCCTATATTTTATAGATGTGTTTTATCCCATACAGCTCTTCTCTGGATCTTCTCAGTTTTTCTACATCTTTTAGAAACATGGTGGGAGAAATAGTCATATATCTGAACTAGCTCCTACATAACTAGTGCCAAGCAGGCTGGTAGTTCTGCTGGTACTTGTTGTTTCATTCCATTTTTGGCAGGTAATTTTGGTGAAATGTGGTAGAGATGTTAATCTTGAATTTGTTTCCCCTTCCTCCACTCCTGTATTACTGTGTTTTAACCAGATTACTTAGTGTTTCGTTTTCTTTTCCTCAGGTTGTATTTTTGTTCGTTTGTATTTACATTTGGTTGGCTTTTATTTGGTGCTTTGTTTTTTGGTGCTTTGTTTTTCCTTTGAGTTTCAATTTAGGCTTGGCCAAAATTTTGGCAGAGGATCAGAAGAGTCATCACTAATATTAAAAAAATAAACTATAATATTTTAATCAGGTTTTCAAAGGATGGACACCCCTTCTTTCTCAGTTTAGTAAAAATATTTGAAAATTATATTCTCTCCTTATTAGGATAGTTATCATTTGTCAGTGAGCTACTAATAACTTCTCTGTGAGCAATTTCTTCCCCACTTCTCTCAGTTTGAATATTTAGGTGTTTTATAACTCTTTTTTTCACAGAATTTTATTCAACAATCTACTACAATTTTGAAAGATAATTCCTAGTGAGATAGAGGTTACCCTATCTTTCTTCTGCACTCTACTGTGAATTTTGTCAAGCTTGGTTACACTTGTCCCTTGTGTTCTTTCTTTAGTTGTTTTCCTAAACTGCTCTGATTTTGTAATCCTTTTCGAATAACCTCTTGAGAGGGAGGTTTACACACAAAATTAAAGCTGTTGGATTTTTTCCTGCGTCATTTATGGATTGTTTTTTAGATTAGTAAAGATCTGTTTGACTACATTTTATCAGCACACAAAATAAGTAGCATGATCATTTAGCCTGTTAGCAAGCAATGGCTTGTACAATCTTTCCCAGTAATGTTTCTCCCCTTATTTTTGTCATTTGCCCTTTTTCTGTCCTCAAGTAGCTTCCAAAGAGATTTTCAAAAAAGTTGTATGTGAAAGCTTTGATTCTTTAATAAACCACAGGAATAGATAGATACACTACAAAAGTAGAAACTTTCATTTTAAATCGGTATTTTTTCTTATCTCTCAGCTATACACATCTACCTAGAAACTTTTAGGACTCTCACTATATCTTCAGTTTTATAACCTTGATGTCTTTGTCTGGGTAATGATAACACAAATACATCTGGCTTTAATTTTGTGATGGGAAAAATGATCAAATTCAGAAAACTATGTTTAGAACACCTTCTCTTTTGTGTTTGGCCACTGAGAGAAATGACCAGCCTTCCCGGGCACAACAAAAATAATAAAAGGATAAAAATTATGCTCAAAAATTCTAATGGCTAGATGCTAATTTTTTTTTTTTCCTGTGCTCAGCTAGCCTGCTGTGAACCCAGTTAAAATAATTAATTAGTTTCTAATGTTTCAGTGTAATACTAGTTCTCTTCTTTTTTCTTTTTTATTATTACCTAGTTTCTTTTATTGTGGGTTTTTTGCCTTGATTCTTTTTTTATTAATTATCTGTATCTAACTCTATAGATATTTGTTATTTTATTCATTATTTGGATCTAACTCTATAGATAAAAAACAACTTGATTTTTTTTTTTCATGGAAAGAATGTATAATCAACTTATAAAGACTAATAGAAAATCTTTAGGAAAATATGTATTTTCTTCACAAATAAAGCCATCAGATTTTTTTATGAAGCTTTCTCATTGACAAGGTAACACTGATGTATTTCATATCAACTATCATTAATGTTCAGATTACTATAATTTCAAGTGGGGTTTAAAAGATCTTCACAAGGAAGGCAACCTAACCAACATTATTACTTTTTGGCTAGAAAGCCCTAACTGTGACAACTATATATATGAGAAAAGAAAATGGTAATATGTGGTTTTTAGAAGACAGAATTCATGCTTTTATCTTATCAAGCACTTTGGATTAGATCCCATTTGGGACTCTGGGGACACAAGTGAAAGATTGCCAAATTTAGCTTCAGAAGGTGTTTGACTCCAGGGTAAAACCCAGGATTCAGTGAAAAGAAAAGCCTAGGATTTTTTTAATGTGTAACTCTACAAAGGATTAGACACCTCAGAATAAGAGCCAAACTATATGTAAAAAAGAAAAATAAAAGAAAAAGAAAATGAAAAAATTGTTTACAGGTAGAGTGACTTGAAAGTTTATTTCAACTAGTTAACATGGACATGTTTGAATTTATTCTCTAGATCTTTGATTGTAATCACTCCTAAGTTTCAAAATCAACTTCATGGTGATGTTTAGGCAAAACAGATCAGTGGCCAGAAGGTCCAGACTCTTTGTGATGTCTTCTCTCAAAATAGTCTTTACATCTTACAACAAATGTAGCAGCAGCCGTAGGAAACCACATGGAAGTAACAGTTTTATTTTGTGGAACAGAGAACAAATTCATTGACAACATCATAAAATCATTTGACTAAGGAATTCTGTGGTCTTGATTCTTGGTTATCCTATAGATTAGTCTTTCATTGATTTTTTAGATCTTATACATCCCTTTCATGAAGACAATGGGTCTTCCAGGTGAGCACTCTGAGCTATTGGATGATTCTTCCTACCCTTCCCACCGTGAGGGCCTGGTGAATGAATGTACTTGAGTAAAGTGTGATGCTCTGAGGAGAGAATTGAGAATTATCCTGTGAATTGTTGATGTGTTGACTGTGGTAAATTGGATGATGAGAAAATCGATAGCTGTTGTTGTTGACATTAAAAATAAACTGGAGATGTGATTTCTGAACAGAGAGAGATTGAAGATTGACCTAGCCAGAGAGAAAAGCCCTGTTCATACAAAAAGCTGAGTGATTTAGTAGCAAACATGTAGGTTGAAAGAACTGTCTGATTCTCATGATTTTTGAACTGAATAGGCTACCAGATATCACAATTTTCTGACTATAAAATATATGTACAAAATACCCATTTGAGACGCATAAAAGTACAGCACGAACCACAAGAAACATGGAGCGGAGCTATTAAAAAAATCACTCACTTGAAAGTGGCAAGCATTAAATTAGGCTCCTGAATACTGCTTTGTGTGAAACATTGCTGCATTGTGTGATGCATTTTTGGTTCCAAAGAAATACCACCTACCTGCCAAAGTGAAGTAGCATCATGAAAAAACAACACAGAAATGTACCCCCTGCATAACAAGCAAAATAATCTGAAGAACTAGGGCTGCTCCAGGGCAAATTGCTCTGTCTGATCTCAATGGGATAAAGTGGAAAGAATGCATTCATGTTTTATGCAACATCTGTAAGAAAGGAAAAGGTTTTCCTACCAGAAGAATGCCATCAAACAAACACTGAATTCTTTCTTTTATATTTGGAAAGGCTCTGTAGAATCAACAACAGAATTCTAGGGGATCAGAACGGACAGGCATTAAGATCTTGTGAGATTAAAACCAAACAAAACCTCTCTTTAAAATTTATATAAAAATGAGTCACTTTTGCTGAAAGAAATTTCACTTTTATTTGATTTTGTGTATTTTGCAAAGTGCTTTAAGTACCTCCATGAGTTCAACAGCCTCTGCAGATTACTGTTATTAAATAAGATTCCATTATTTATAATGGTAATTGTACGTTGCAATAGTACCTACTGTATTAAAGCATTTTCCAGTCCTGGAAAACAATGTATTTCTTGTCTAGAAAGCTTCTTAAGTAACAAAATAAAGAGGCAGAACAGTGTGAAACAAACTGTGAAACTGGGGAGGAAAAAAGAGCAAGTGCAAGAAATACGGTGATAATTGCTCCCCCAGGCCCTTCCAGGGCTTTTTGATGCAGTATTCTATCTGAAAAGAAAAAGGAAAAAACAGAAAAAGTGTGTGGGGGTGTGGAGAGAATAAATGAAAAAGAAAAGTCAAAGCTTCTTCTCTTTACACAACTTAGCCAGATTCACTGACACTGCATCAAGCTAAAGAACCATTGCTGGCAGAAATTATATTCTTGTGGCTGATGATTAATTCCAAGAACATGATTCCAATAATTTATTTTAAAATAAATTTATTCCCATTCAGTAAAAATGGGAATAAGATCAGGATATTTCATTTTCTGTTAAGAAAGAAATATGCTTGTTTTGTGTATCATGATAAAGGGCTGAATGCATTGTCATGATATTTGATGGTTTAAGAAATCTGGGGAAGAATTTCTGGATTTTGATGACTGATATAAGACAAGAGTGGAACAATAAGTTGATTTTTTTTTTTTTTGTGTGTGTGTGTGTGTCTGTACTGCAATACAGAGACGGTTTTATATCTAACGTGTGTCTTTTAAATGTAATATATGTAAAAGCCTTGGTAAAGTGATTCAGCTCATCAGTAGACACTACATTGCTTCCTGATAGGTGTTACGGAGGGGAATAAACTAGTTTTCTTCTGTTGGACTGAGCTGTCACATCACTACTCTTTGCTGCCTTATCATCAAGAAAGAGCTGTAAAATTTTCTGGTTTTCAAGGTAAACTTTCCCTCCCATCAGCCCAAAGAGAGAAATCTGAGATTTAAATGTTTGGTAATCCAATTATCATTTTTCTATGAGGTAATACAATTCATTTTGAATGAATGCAACAGTTTCAATTTTAATCTTTTTTTTCTCAGCTGTATCTGTTTGGAAGTGCATGAAGTTTTAGAAGTGCTAGCTACATTATTTCTCTTCTGCCATTTCTTGACTATAAAGGCAGTCATGATTAAATCTCAACAGAGTTCACAACTATATATGTATATATATCTTTTTTAGATGGTGAATTTTCCTTAGATCAGCTTTTTCTATAATGTTTATATTACTTTTGTAAGGCTTTTTTTGCTGGTTTTGTTTTTAGTTTGTTTGCGCGTTTTTACAGTCTTTTATACATTAATAATAGTCTAGAGCAGAAAGGCCTTTAAATAAACAATCGCAGAATGATTCATAGCCCAAAGTCTGAGCGAAAAGCAGAAAAAAGAATCTTGTGTCTGTTTTCCTAGTTTGAAAAAGGACTTTGTTCAGTATCCTGTGTTTCTCCATTTTAAATAAGTTTCTTTGCTCAAAATAATTAAACAGTTGTAGATCCGAAACATAATAAATCCAAATTTGCAGCATGACACTTAACAGGTGATGTAGTCTGTGAAAATACGAGGTTTTTTCTCCTGATGAAATTTTCAGTTTAAAATGGATGCATGAAATTCCATCAGATTTAATTTTCAAAGCAGATTAAACAGTAGTTGTAAATCTCATGCTATGATTCTTCCCATCCAGCACTACTGGATCAACATGCACACTTACTCCCTTAGCCATGGAATGCAACTGGAGGCATGTAGAACACAGTGAAAGCAACTGTTCAAGAACTAGGGTTATTCAGTTCTTCTTGAGTACATCTACATATTGATCAAATAAGAAATTTAAAAGTACTTTTGGATTTGTTTTAATGCAGTTTAAGTTGCCTATGAACACAGTTTCTTAGTGTCTGTGGATAATACTTTTGTTTTCATTGATGTTGCAGCTTTAGTATACTTAATACTGTTTCCTTGGGAGAATGTGAATGACCAGGTAAGAATTTTTTTTTCTATAGAGAAACCATTACAAAGAACTTTACTTTGTGTACCTATTATTTGCTGACCTCTCCATTATTGTTGCATTTAGCAATTAGCATGTTTGTGGCTAAATAGAAATACAAGTTTTTACTAGTCAAATTCTCTTTTGACTGCTTCAGACCTAAATGGCTTCAGTGTGCACATTTAGCTGATCTGCGAAAGGACTTGGGGAAAAAAATATCAGTTTCTTTAAGTGAAATACTTGAAAATCCAATTTACCACAAAGGGGACAAATAGTTCCCTTTAAACTGTGTATAGTGATCAGATATCCACGATAGAATCAAATATTTGATTTATTTTTTTTTTTTACTTTAGTCCCTAGTTAGAATTGGATCTGTCTGTTTGCAAAGTTCGCTTGTTTTACCTTGCGTGCACAGGAAGCACATAGATGCATATAGACCCAGAGAAGGCCAGAGGAAAATACACATCTTAACCTAAAAGGTAGGAAGTGAAACACATTAGAACAGAAAGGATATTGCAGGTGTTTGAATTGCTGAACCTAATTTAGTGACACTTTACAATCTCACAAGTGCATGGTGCATTTCAGCACGGGGACGGAGCAGCGCTGCCAACAGGGCTCTGCAAGGGAGCATAGCTGAGCAGCTCAGCTCAGGGCTGATCCTCGGCTTTTGGATGTAAATCCAGGGTGTTGAGGGAGAGCTGCTCCACAGTCCTGTGAGAAATAGCAGGGGATGAACTCAAAGGGTTGAGAGCTGGTGCTGTTTGCATTGCTTGCTTTGAAAGATGTGTGTGCATGAAGGGCAGAATAACCGAGGTAAAACTAAACTGTGGCCGCACAGAACTACTACACAGACTGAAAAAGAACTCTGAGAGAGGGGAAGAATTTATAATGATCTTTGGAAAAACACATGTAGAACAAGTCTCCTTAGAGAGCAATACCATTTTATATTAGCAGCTGGCAAGGAGTGAGTAGTGTGAGTAACCTAATGTGCTCCTCCACAATGCTGGAAAGGAAAGAAAGGAAAAGAAAGCAGACAACATTACTTGACCCTAGCCAGAAGTTCTCAGAGGAGAGATCAAGGCCTGGTTAATCCAGCCAAAGGAAACACAGAGTTAAAGTGTTTTATTTCTCCACTGGGGATTCACAACCTAGAACCCTGTCATAATTATGAGCACTTGTTGCAAAAGAAAGCATTTTTCTTGCTGAAAAATTCTGTGTTTTAGCTCGAGGAGTATCTTCTTCCTTAGAAATTAAAAACATAAACATGGATTGAACCCAGAATACAAAATGAAGAAGTATCCAAAAAATTTAATTTGAAATTGAAGTGTATTACAAATTCAGGGAGCTATCACAGTCTCTCACAGATGAGACTGTGACTGGAATAAAAAATCAGACTCAAATTAGAGATAAAAAAATTTAACTACAATAGTTCAAATGCAGCTTGAGAGCTGCAAACATTCTTCTTTCTAGAAAAATTGAGTATAAAGTGATTTGAGCAAAAAGTGATTTGAAGATGTTTAGGGAAACTGTATATCATACATGAATAACCTATAATCAGCATCCTGGGCACTCAAACAACCTCATTCTGTTGGTTCAGCTACAGCTTTGTTAAAGTCAAGAATAAACACCAGAAAAATCATTTACTACCTCACAACACCATCAGTGCTTATAATTTTAATAGCATTTCTGAGACTCCAAAGGTATCAATGTTACTTTACTAACTATGTTATGTATTTGATAATTTGATTTTACATTTTTCTAAACTGAGTATTATCCAGGTGTTAATGCTGATAATTCTGAAAGTTTGTTGTTGGATGTTTGTGTTTTGATGTTGTAGGGTTTTTTCCTAGTGTTCTAGTTAGTGGTATGTAGATTGTGAGAATATTAGTGAAATTTTTCTTAAACAAGGGGTAGGTGAAAATTCACTAAATAGAAGTATTTATGGTTCTGCTAGATGAACTAGAAAGATAAACTTTAAAAATTAATGTGTTTAAAAAAAAAAACCTACATTTCCATTTTCTTCCACCTGTATCCTCCTCATCATTGCCTCATGCAATTGAAAATATTTTTGCAGCACCTGATGATTCAAGGTTATCTGTGAATTAATTAATAGGATTCTTAAATTATTTTTTTAAATTTGTGTTTCAAATTTAGCTGGAAACTATTTTAAAATTAAGAATTTGTAATTATGACAGCATAATTTATGTTACCCTAGAGAAAAGGATTCAGTCCATGCTTGTGACTCATTTTAAAAAAGGACTCTTAAATGGTCACTTAAACAAGAATTTCAGGTCAGTACTTTTGTGCAATCAGCCATCCAGAAATTGAACCTGGGGGCTTAATGTGCAAAACTGAGGAACACTTAGTGATAAAATTTTGTTAAATGTACTCTGAGAATATATCTGTGAGCTTTATACCCTGCTGAATTAGAGTTACTCTCAATTTATTTCTCTTAAACTGAAATATGCCTTAATCAATGTAATTTATGGTATACTTGAGGGTTTCCCTGAAGACTGTTTTTAACTTTTAATTTATATTTTAATTCTTCTCCATTTTTTGTTTGTTGGCTAAGTACCTCTGCCTGAAGAATGAAAAGGACTAGCAATCAAACAGCAGATTCTTCATTCCCTTAGTTTATATTAATTTATATATATTCAATTTTGAGTGTATATAATAAACTTATATAGTTACAATATATGAACCAGTTCGTAGTTGATCCTGAAAGCAAAATGAGTTATACAGGAGCTTAAAAGACCTGAACTTCCATTGTAGCTATATTAATATATGTTTCCAAGCACGTCTTGTCTAGAGCAGGAAGAAAACAAACAAATGCCAAAAAGGAAAAAACCTCAGGACACTTATCTCTAGAGAACAGATCAAGCTAAGACATGGCTTTTCTATATAAAACTGCTTCTTCAAAGGAAAACAAAATAAACACAAGCCTTGCAGCAGCTGCATGGGGCCACCCACCAAAGCAAAAGCAATGAGAGCCCATGAAGACTTCTCGGACTTTCTTGCTTGTGTTCCAAGGAAAATGAACAGTGGTGGAAAGGGAGTGGAATTAATTAGTTTCAAGATAAGTGAATCCACCTTCTAAATGTATTTTTAAACTTATAATTATTTTTCACTAGCCCAGAAAACAAGAAAGATTGAGAAGAGAATTAATTGAAAGAAGAAGAGAAACACTGAAAAGAGAAGTATTGAAAAGAGAAGAGAGAGCAATGACAACCTGTTGAACTGAAGAAGACAAGAGCTATTTGTCAGAGTGAAGATGAGACAAAAATAGACCAGAAGTCTAAATGCAGCCCTGGGAATTACAATAATTTAAGAGAAATGAGGCAATAAAGAGAAATTCAAAAGGAGGTACTTCTACATCCATAAAAAGGCTAAATATCAGATGTCAGCAATATTCAAGAGGTGGTATCTCAAATGCATATGGACAGAAGTTCAGGCAAAGGTTTAGGACTCTGCACAGGATCTTTCAGTTGCAATTCTAGAAATCTGGAAGGTTCAAAAAAAAGAGGAGGAAGATACTAAGAATGAAAAGCAAGTTGCAATACAGTAATCATGCTAACCAGTGGGCAGGAAAAATCAACTGTGATAGAGAGAAGTTCAAATACTATTTTTTCATTCCAGTGGTGAAGCAAATAAAAAGTTTTTAAAATTAATCTGGTAATCTTCTGTACTAGAACAATTTAAGCTCCTTTCATATATCATTCTAGTTACCTTCTTGGGTTTTTTTATGGAAAACCTCATAGATGACTTTTTTTTTTTTGCTAGAAGGTGTTAATAAAGGACAGAATAAGCATATTGTAGATTAAAAAAGCAGCCAAATTAAAGTTTATGAAAGTTATATATAATTTCACACAATTAATTTTCAGTATAAAACATCTGTAATGCACTGTGAGCTAAATTATGAATATTCAATTCCATCTTGCTTTAACTTTATTAATAGTATTAATATTTACTATGCCAAATGCAAAGATAATTATAATAGTATTGCATTAACATACATGAGTTGTCTTCATTTGCATGGATCATAAATGCTTTCTAAAACTTTATATTGAGAACATGTAGGGAAATTTCTGTTTCAGTTATTCAATTTTTCATCTGTTGGACTTGCTTGAGTTTCAAGCTATGACAGAGACTATACCTTGTCGTGATGCACATGGGAATTGCTTTGTTCACAAATGAAGTGCAACCATCCCTAGAGTGAACATCTGCTTGTTTGAATAGCACACTGCAGCATTACACAGGCAAATAATCAAACTGTAAACTAACTGTAGAACCAACTATTGGATGACCAGGGTGTTTCCAGCGCACAAAGTTTACACATCACGTGATATATGTCTCCCAGTTGCCTTCTTGGTAACTGCTAGGCAACAAAATTATACCCTGTGGTGTTTAAAACAGTATGTTTCTCTTGGTGTAAGCAGAACTAAAGCATCATGACACCTACCCCCAGACCAAATTTTAAGTAACCAATGTGACTTGAATTTCAGAATTTTCAAAATCAAAATTCTAATGGGAGAAAAACCTATCTATAAATAATTTTCCAGGAATAAATAGCAAATAAGAGAAACACAAGTGAAAGAAAACATTCACTATGTTCAACTTGCCCTTATTTTAATAGGCATGATTCAATTCAAAAAGGTTTTCAATTTTGACTCCAAATTAAGGAAAAAAAAACAAATATAAAAATCTGCAAAATATTAAAGGGAGTGTTAACTGGTGGTTACTGCTCATAGGTATTTCAGACTCTGAAAATAATGCAAGCCTTGTCACAGTCTACATTCACCTCCATGCAGCTTCCTTTATGAGGTGATTTCCACAGACAGCAATATCCTCTAAACACTGGTGGGCAAGCTTTGCTCTGACTGGTAAAGGAAGAACATAATTATCTTCTGAAATTTAAGTTTCTATTTTCAAAGCTGAAGAGTGTGTAACAACCTTTTCACATACTACACACAGAGTTTCTGAATTTTCTTACACCCAGAATCACATTTTACTAATATTTTCCTTGTGATTCTGTGGTTGCCTTTCTCTATTTTTGGGCTTAACATAAAATTTTAAGAAAATTATATGGTCTTACTTTTAAAAACTAGCACAAATTAAATTTCTCCACATCTTAAAACCTTCCTTGTTCTTTTACGGCTTTCAGCTGTTTAACCACTCTGAACTACATAGAAAAAGACTTGATTATGGGCCCTGAGGGAAAGATATAACCTCTCTGCAATCTTCTATATAAATGGTGTATTATTGTTTTGATTATAATATTATTTACTTTCTAATGCCTAATGAAAGGTAAAGCTTCAACAAGATAGTTGATTTTCAACACTAAATATTCAGCTTCAGATTGGGGGTTTTTGATTGGTCATTTTGTGTTTGGGCTTGGTTTTTAGCAAGTAAAGGTTTTAAATGCAATACTGAGGAATCCTGTCACAACAACATTCAGGGGGGAAAAAAAGAGATTTAAATGTGATTGTGAAATTCTTAACATGATATTCACATGATAATGGGAAAAAAAGTGAACAAATTAATGCATTCATTTACAGAAGAGCCCCAGCATCAAGAACTCTCCAGTAACAAATTTGGGGTTGCCCCAGCCACATGATCAGAGTCTTTCACTTGATAGATTTTTTGAGGTGGTTCCACACTTCATTCGGATGTCTTGTCAGCTTGCAACAATTAAGCACCTGAGAGTTTGGGTACTGGTTAACCACCAAATTTGAGTGTTGTACGAAACTAATACTGAGCAGCTGTGCACAGAGAACCTGCAGCTAGTTTGTGCCCTTTGCAAGTATGTATGGCAGGTGCAAGTCAGATATTGTCTCCTACACAGCAATAATAATGACAAAAAATGTTGAGATTTATGCAATTTCCAGTTATATGAGACTTATGAGTGACCCAGAATATAATAAGGGAGCTGAATAGGGAGCAACGGAGTGTGTTTGGGGTGTCTGCAAGCACACCAAGTATCTTCCAGCATGAGTGTTTCAATATAGAAATTCTGCTTAAATCAAATACCCAGTGATAGGACCTAAACCAAGATCCAAAAGGCAGCTTCAAATAATATACTTTTAAAGAAAAACAAATGTTATTCTTGGCATTGAGTTATTTCCAAAATGTTCTGAATTCTAAAAGGCTTGAACAAATCCTGGATCCTAGAAGATTTAAGCACTGAAATGAGGAAGTTTCAGCTCACCTTAGCAGACTTTTTTTGCTAAAACAAATTGAATCCACACCATCCTTCTGATACTCAAGGAAACTGAGCAGTGAGGTAAGAATTGTTAGTACAGCATAATTAGACCAGCATGATGGGGCACTCAGTGTCTGTACAGACTGCATGGGGGACAAGTAGACAAAAATCTAACCTTACATACATGTGTTTAACCTCATATCTGGGTATATAATTGTATAATTGAATTTCTGTTCACTACTCTCACTTTTTAAGAAAGGAACATGCACCAAAGATGTGGTTTGTTAATGAGGAGGTAACAAAAGGGAGCTTAGAGAATGTACAGAGATAGGCATTACCTAGGACCCAGTTTTCAGGGTGAGCTCAGGGTCAGGATAATGCTCAAACTGATGCACATACTTCAACTTCTTTTTCTCTTCAGCCTGCTAGGTTTGTTTCTTTCTGGATAAGGCCAAAATAGCTGAAAACAGGCAAAATTAGCCTTTAGCTAAGACAGGAATTTTTTTGGGAAAAGGTGTTGGATTTCAAATGCCTTTTTACACCAGATGAGTTAGCACGCAGTGAGACAGTACCTTTGGGAGATACTGGCTGCCTAAACTACCGTGTGGGCACTCTCTAATGACTGAGGAAACACAACATGTGTTATGGTAAAAAAAAAAATGGACAAACATCTGCACTTTAATGAAAAACATTGTAAAACAGTGTAGCAAGAAAGGGCACTAATAGTAGGGAGAAAAAAAATTAAAATAATAAACAAGTAGAAATTACGTGAGAGCACTGTTAAAAACACACAGACCATAGTGTGGTTGCAGCTGTCATCATCATAACCATACTCCTTTTAAAGCAGTCTAGAAAAGCATGGAAATGCTGTTTGGGGAAAACCGAACAAGATTCCTAACTTCATTTTTAACAACTCAGTTTTAAAAAGTAATGTGAGAGTGCAAAAAAATGAGAGATAATCCAGGGGCAAAGAATGTAACCCAGAGAAAACTGTGAGAAACTGATCAGGCTGGTGAGCCCCTTCCTTCCCCCAGGCTCTGCAAGCAGTAATAATCAAATAACTCATAAGCACTTATAAGGAGGGTCAATTGTTGTCAAAACACCACAGTCAAAATTATAAACCTACTTTTTCCCTGCAATGGGCATGAATGAAGACTGAGCATCATTACTCTGAAACCCAGAAAAGGACTTTCACCTCTTTTTAGCTCAAACTCTTTATTCACTTCCAACAAAGAAGATTATGACTGACAGTGTAGAAGTCCCATCTGTCTGCCCTCATCTCCTTGCCCATTATCTCTCCCCAAATCCTGCACTCTAAATAATTACCTTGCTCCTTATTAATCTGTTCATTATCTACATTCTGAAGTTTTGAAAAACAAATTAATTTTGTCCTGAATAGATGCTAGAATAAAGGTCATTATGTTGGACCTTTTCTTAAGTCATTACAGAGGGATCAGGGATTGTGTGGATTTATTAGTTTAGTTAAGTACCAAAATCATGTTTAACCCACTTCCTTGCTTGTATTCCAAAAGAGAACAAAACAAAAAACATCAAAAAATATTTGTTCCCAAAGGTAAAAGACAAAAGATACCCAAGACACTTTGCTCATAACTTTGGTTTTTTTCACTCATAATTAGCCATGCCTTAGAAAACTCTTTCTACTTATTTCCATCAGTTGCGTGAGAACATCAGACTGCTGTAGCATAGATAAAGGTCTTCAACAGCCACTAGCCCTTCCATTTCTCTTCCTGCATCTATGCTATAGAAATCTTGAGAATCCCCAAAATAACCTTGATGTTCTTAGGGCTAAAATCACTGTCACAAAAGTTTCACATCTTAGAAGCATTTATGTGTATAATTGTAACACTTCTTTGTCTCACAGCTCAGATGTTGAAAGAGAGATGTATTTATCATACTAAAAGAAACAATTCTAATACCCTTATATGTGACTAATCTACTACCAAATATGTGACTAATATATGACAAAAATGTGACTAATCTACCAAAGTGAGACAAAATAGTCAGGGGGCAATGAACTTCAGCTATGGATGTTACTGCCTTATGGAAGTTTTCAGTACTTAACAGTGGATAGTAAACACAAAAATCATATTTCTGTATGAGAACTTCATATGTGATACCTCAAAATTCATTAGAAATACATGTTAATAGAAATGTAAGGGATTTTTTAAACTCAACAGCCCCCTATCTTTTCACCTGGTTGGATTCTGTCTCAGTAGCTCTGTCTCAGCTTGAATTGTCTCTGCAGTGATATTCTTACCCTTTCATTCTGTTCTGGGCAGAAGTTCACCATCTTTCTTTTTCTCTAGCAGCGTCCCTCCTTGCTCTCCAGATCTATTTCAGCATTCTCTGAGGTAATTTAGTTTCTATTCTGTGCCTGTCAGAGGCATCTCAGCTTTGTGTGTTCTAGCTGTTGCTGTCTTACCCTCAACAGGACCAATAATTTATTACATTGCCAGTTCTCTAGCAGCTGCCCTACCTACATAACCCACCTGCTAATTTTAATCTGAAAACTTTGTTTCTCAACACCTCTTCTCAAGAGCTGTTGCTCTCCGCCTGTGAATGATCTAAGATGTTCAATTCCTGAAATGCCCTGTCTGTGGTGGCAGAGTTTGGCTCCCTCTCAGCATCACTTCTTTTTCCCAGGGAATAAAAAGGGACTTTCACCACTTATTGGTCCAGGTGGCCAGCAGCTCAGGCCGACCAACAGCCATGGCAAAGTCGTAATCCGTCAGTCAGCCGCGTTAATCATGTGTGGGGTTCCAGTGTTTTCCACTGTCAGCTGGGCATTGCTTTCACAGCACACTGTGGAAATGCCACAGTTATGTCAGGGGCTCACCGTGTAAGGCACAAAGTCACACCGAGCCAAAGGATCAGCTCTGTCCGAGGTCAGCGTCAGGCACCTGAGGGGGTTACAAGAGGAGGACAAGCTTGTAGTGCTCTAGTTCCTGCCATACTGTTTCCTGCAGTTCATTAACTTCCTGATTTTATTTATTTTAGTTTGGTTAAACATGTTTGAAACTTGGTAACATATGAGTCTCTGTGGAATCCTGTGAATGTGGCAATTATTGTGGAATATCAATGTCAGCAAATAATTAACTCAGTTACTGCTAAGCACAGCAAGTTGTACTTTTTCCTCCTCTCTCTCAGATGTGATCGCAGCCCATTTATGAATTACCTGAGGCTACAACTGCCACATTTTGTCTTGGCTGATATGTTCAATAGCTTGGGATGTACTGTGCTAAACACATAAAATGTTTTGAAATGAGTGGTTAGGAAAAAATAAAAAAAAACACACATAACACAGTTATGTAACTGAGGGGGTGGTAAAATTAAATAAACAAAAAGAAAAAAATGCAAATGTACAGTTTGCTTAGATTGGGCACTTCCATGCTAAACCATCAACATAAAAAAATATTTCAACATCATGCAATAAAGAAATACGGATGAAAAATTGTATATGTTATTTTAAATGTCAGGGATATTGGCTTCAAAATTTAAAAAGTATTAGCCCAAGAAACGCTGAAAAATATCTACTTAATAATAATCTTTCAGAAGAAAATGGAAAGTAAAGGTGATTTAAAAAGATCCAAATTCAACAAATCCCACCTGTTTGTCTTTTTCTTTGTGTCTGTAATTATCTGTGTTGTGGTAGATTAAACTTTGTCCTAAACCAATGACATTGCATTGCTTGCCTCTCAGCTTCAGGGCTTAAGAATGCTCCCACAAGTTCATTTTGAAGTTCATTTTTGTTCTGCTGTTCATGGCTTGCTTCCTTGGAAAATAAAGCATAAAAGTACATGATACAGTGACATTTTGAATTAAAAAATTGTGAAGATCTACCTCTCAGTACTTCAGCAAACAGATCACTGGCTACAATTTCTCACACCATGAGTTTCTATCTATATGTAAAATGTATATTCTTGTTCAGTAACAAAGTAAATTTGTATAAAGGTCTGGTATCTGCAACATCCTGTATGAAGGCCTCAAAGTCCTTGTACTGGTATTGGATGTGTCTTAACCTTGTGCCTTAACTTGGTACTCTAGTTTTTGTTCTGGAAGAGACAATGACTATTGATGCCTACAATCTCTCTTTCAAAGACCACTTCCATCTCTTCTGCTCGTTCTTCAGAAAACCTCCCTGCCTACCTGTCACCATAGATTTGCATGGAAGCTATTCCATAGCTTTGAAAAGTCATTTGTTCTTCTCTAAACTGTTTCTTATTCTACCACATAATCTTAAGAGGACTATGTCTACATACAGAATTTAGTAATTTAAAAACAGGAATAAATCACAGACATACACATTAACACAATCAGGGTGGGTGTGGCTGTGTGTGTGTGTGTTGGCTTCTTTTCCTCTCATAATTATACTTACCTTTCCTTCTTCCTTTTTTGTGTTTTACCACCTGCTTGGTGGTCGTTTATTACTGAAATGTGAGCATGTCCCATATGACATGCCATTAAACATGATAAGAAAATGTCAGCTGGAAAATACTGAATATTGATATAATGTGATATGGCTTTTTTAAAATCTAGATTCTAGGATAAAAATCTTGGCCAGAAAATATTTTTTGTACATACTAGCACACATATCCATAAACAAGCACTCACATATAAATACTCAAAGACACTATTGCAGAGCTCACACTGCTCCCATTCTGTACCAACCCACCATTACTGTCAGTTTGATTCTTCACATACCAAACCTCTGGCAAAAATATGATTTTAAAGAAGTGTACACATCTGTTTATCTGCCTTGACTGGTAAATGGTGGGTGGTAAAATATCACCAGGTATAATTCCACGGATTCTCATGGTTTGATGCTGTGCATACAATAGGAAATTACAAATATTTAAGTGCATTATTTTTAAAAGGTTCTGAACATTTTTAATATTCTGAAAAACTCAGAGAGAAGTAAAGGCAAATAACAAGACAGGCGAGAGAGTGAGGGAACATCCAATTAAGGATGTCAAAAGGATTTAAATGCTCTGCTTTCAACTGCTAGAACTACTTATGTGTTTGGAAGCCCTGGCTGAAAACTTGTCTACCCTCCTTTAAAAACCATCATTAAATGTCACTGCTTTCTTTGACTTCACTCAGAATATATCATGTTTTCACTTCTGCTTAATGGAGACACATTGAAAGCTACTTTTAAAACACATTTTCCAGAAATTGTCTTAACATAAGAAAACACAAATTGACATCTAAAAACCACTCTATCTTTCCTCTCCCTTGGATAATAGTAGCTATTTTCTAGCTTTTTTAAGATTTACAGTTTAAAATCAGGAACTTATTTTTAAAACACAGATGACACTGTCCCATAGTGAATAATGTGACACAGAATAATTTTAAAAAGAATTGTAAAAGACTTTGATTGATTGATTGCTATATGATTCAATAAGTTCTGGTGTGTACAGTGTATTAAAATATTTCTTTAAATTCTTTGGATTTACAAAAGAAAATGAAAAAGATGTATCAGTTCAACAATCTACAGTCTATACAGTGAATTAAATAGACAGACTTTGAAGATGTATCTTCTCTTCTGGCATTTGTCCTTAGGTGATCTCCCGATGCTTGCAATGCCTTGAGCCTTGTTTATACATGTAAAGTGTGGATAGCTATTCTTTTTTATGGTGTGACATGCTCTAAGATCTGCATATCAATAACAAATTTAAAGAGATCTATCTCACTTTCAGGTAATTCACATGTTCAAAATAAACATCTCTGGTTTTTTATCTGTAAAGGAATTTAGGATCCAAGGGTCAATGACCATGAAATATCTTCACAGAATATAAAATACCCCCACTCAATTAACAATAACCAAACAAACAAATGTTTAGGCAAGCAGAATTTAACAACCAGCCTGGAATTTTTCTAGGAGACAGACTGATATATCTGTGTCTGGATTCTTTATTTCTAGCACCAAATAAGTTAGATATCTATGTTGGATATCTTAGCAAAAGACAGCAATTTTGGGTGCAGAGCCATGGCAATGATCCAGGGCTAAATGAGGAGTAAGAATTTATCTGCTGCTACTAGATCACCCTGTGAGATATATTTCATCTGAGTATTGACCTGGTTTTATTTCATTTTATTGGTTACAGGAAATATTACAAATCTAAGGCTTTCTGATAAAAATTGTATACCAAGATAAGACTCTGAAAACTGTAGAGGTGCTAAGTCCATCAAGACTCTAAGAGACAGATTTGTGAGTGGCAAGATAGGCTTATAAAACTTGTAAATTTGGGTTTGGTTAATAATTACTTAAGGAAAGATCATCTTCTGAATGATTCTAGAAGCTTTGTATAATTTTATATGACAAAGAGTGAAACAATGAGACTGATTTTTTAATCAGTCAACTTTTAAATTTTTGCCGTTCATTTAATATCAACAAAATAAAGCAAAGACAATTAGGAATATTCTTTTTTGCTGTATTAATTTGTGTGTACAGTAATCACTGACCTAAAAAAACCTACACCAACATAAGCTGTAGGGAAAGCTTCAAGCAACCCCAGCATCACCATGCAAACTTCAGTAAAACATCTGTTAAGAAAGACACAGTTACAGAATTGACATGATTGATATGATACTAATATTAATTTCATAATAAAAATTTATTTCTCAACTTTTTTTTTTAATGAAAATCTAACAGGTTCTATGTGTTCATTGTCACCAGGAAATTGAACCCTGTATTTTTAGTTCATTTTATTTGCTCGCTATCCAAGTGTGGCATATGCTAACAATGCAAAATGGACCACGCCTCATTGCTATTTAGAGCAGCACACTGATTACAAGTTTGTATGTATTTGAAGCATCAGCTTTTTTAACTGTAGAGTGTTTTCCTCAGAGTAATAAGGGGAATACTCAGAGCAATAAGAGGAAAATAATTTTTTTAATCTATAATGGTCTCTCATCTGTCCTGGGCTCTACAAATTCAGGGTTTAGTTTGGCTTGTTTTTCTAAATAAAGAATTGAGAAATTTGGGTTGGTTTGATATAATTCTAGGACCATCAGCTCTTCTGCTTGCATACAAGTTTTGTACTTCAACTGCTCCATCAAAAGCTTTAGAGATTGCTCTGTTATATAATTTATTGATGGTTCTGCAGAGTAGAGCCATAGCACAGTAAATACTAGAGATACTAATTCAACAGAGCTACAGTGCAACAGGATGCCAGACTTGTCAGGCATAAAAAATATCCACTTACTTACACGTGTCTTGTGTTACATTTGATAGCATTATTCATGCTAGGATAGTTTTTACTTTACAGCTCTCCTCTGTCACTATTTCACCAGTACAGCATGCTCACTTTACCTCACTATAATACTTTATGTTTTCAACATAATCTGTTCTTGACTTCTACTCTGGCCAAAACTGTAAGGTAGCATAAAATAGTTCCTGTGCCACCCATTTGCTTTTAATTAGAAGCTCCTGTTGAGATACTTTTCATTCCCAAGTGAGTAGTGTAGAGGCTGAGAACTGTACTGATTTTCTTGTACAAGTATAACCTGCAACTTCATAAAAGCTTTATGGAAGAATAACAGGAATGAGTAAATCCCATCAAGGAGGACTTTTGTTCATTTACAAACATCTACCACAATATCTACAATCATTACTCTTGTGTTTGAATGCTGGTTTCAAACTCAGAATGTTTATTGTTTCAGAAAAAAAAGAAAAACTCTGTTTATGGAGAAACTTTAAAACTATGTAATTTAAGTTGAGTTTTGTGTGTATACTTAAGCCAGATTTCTTAATCCTGCCCTCAGACTTGGCTACCTACAATATCTGTGGCTCCACTTGAAATTAGAAATGTGTGGTTTTAAAGACTTTGAAGATACAAAAGTGCATAAAAGGATCTGATATACTTTTATTTTTCATTACACAGGTTAGCCATGAAGTTTGCTACCTGGAAAACAGCCGTATGCTTTCAATCTATGTTCAAAATTTGGAAGAGTATCTAAATTATCAGGACTTGAAAACTGACTACTAAAGACAAACAAACTAAAAACTAAAGGAAAGCTAGCTAACATTTGAGCTCAAGTACGTGGTTTACAAGATAAAGAGGCTGAAATACAGAGTAATCATGTAAATGCTCCTTCTGTGAGAGTCTTTGATCATGACAGCTCTGACACAGTCAGAATTGAAATAAGAGATTCTGCAAGCTGGGTGACAAAGCTGCATTTTGCTCTTCCTTCTTTCCCAAAAATATTTATAAAAATGATGAGAGACTAACAGGAGGTCTGGAGTAGCTGTGCTACAATAATAGGGCAGGACCATTCCCAGTAACCCTGCATGGAAAGGACAGGACACCAGAACTAATTCTACAAGAGGCAAAGAAGGAGGGAAGAGTGAAAAGTGTAAGAGATACTGGTCTCCCTCCTCTCTTACCATGAGCTCTCTCCTGACTCTCATTGAGTACAAGAGTCTTTTCTGAAGCCCTGCTGTGTGCATTGCAAGTACAAGTTGAAGCTTCTGGATTGACAAGCACCAAGTTCTAGCTCCCCATGAGGTTCTGCAGGTGCAAACTCAAATTATAACACATATAAATTAAAAATACAAATTGTAAACTCCTTCAGGTTATTTTTAAGTTGAAAACAGGCTACCAAGAATCCTTACATTCCATACCTATTCCTCCCATCACAGGTATTTTTAATTTCTTTTCTTTCAAGATCAAATGAGCTCCTTGACCTTCCTCTAACAACACACTTGAGGCTTTCTTCCCTGCTCCTGCTGTTGCTACACAGCCTAAAGCAACTTCACGAGCCTTGGTTATGCTGAACTGCAGCTTTCACCAGCCTTCCTTCATGTGCCACAATTCCCTTGTCAACTGGAAGACTTCTCTGAACTTACTCATTATTGCTTTCAGAAAAGATGAGAGGAGTCCTAAGAAGGGAAGGTGCTGTGAGGTAGTGCTGGCAGTGGTCAGTTGTCACGTTTCTCTCTGTGGGCACTACCATTTAATTTTCCACATTATATAAAATCCCATTTAGATGGACAGCCTCTTTCTTCCTCCTTTCACTTCATCATTGACATGCATCATGTCCTTAAAAAAATACTTTCTTGAGGTTCTCCAGCCAAAATCTCAACCTTAGTTTTTCATTAAAAGTAGAACCTGATTAGTTGCCTACCTAAGCAAATTATAAATCACAGGCAGAAAGTTAATGATTAGTCTCTGTTCTTCTTTCTCTAACAGTTTTTTTTTCAATCTCTGTAACTTTTAGTATTTTTGTCCAGATAACTATTAGATTGCCCTATTTTTTTAAATTTAATTAAGAATCATTTCCCTATGAAACACCGTCTATTTCTCTTGCATAAATGTCACGTCCTTTCATTGTGTCCTAATGGCACTACAGGGTCATACCCTATGAGAGCAACTCAAATTTTTGAAATAGAAATTTAGGGGAAAAAAAAAGACAGTGATTACAAAATTATAGGCTAGCCTTAAATGGAGAAACAAATGTGTTTTGCTTAAACACATAAACATAAAGTGTTTATGAAGTATTGCTTAATTTTTTATTTAATAAAGATATTGTTCTAATTGAAACTGCTATTATTGTTTTTTATTACAGGCTGCCTATGAATTAACTCTGAAAGAATTTCCATTTTCCAAAATGGAAGGTACAATAACAGAGATCTCCTTTCACCCAAAAAAACGTTTTCACTACAAGCAGACAAAAGTCTTCAACAATTATTATTCTGATTTTTGAATGGCTCTCAAAGAAAAAAGCTGTCAGCAATAGAAGTATATGGATAAATTAAGTTCCCCTACCAGAATAATATTATCTGTCAAGAATTGGATTAAACTGATTAGATATTCCAGCCTATGTAAATAGGTTACTGAAAATATATCTATAGAATTTCATTTATGTAAACAATGGTTAAAAGCAAATCATTTTTTTTAAATTAAGGATATACATAAATATGTTAAAGTCTTCTATTAGATCTAGGCATGGTGCTTGAAGCCTTCTTCATGACCATACCTAAGAGCATTTAACACCAGCTGTGACTGAGGGCAAATGCTGAGTGTCTTGTCATTTAAAAATGAAGAACAGAGCCACAATGTCATTCTTCAATCCTTTCAACTATAGATGTTTTCCACTTCAATAACCTAAGCAAAGAAAAGTACCCACAGTTTTCAAGGTAGAGTGTGCTCAGTTTTCTGTAGTATCTGTAGTCTCCCAAAAATAAAATCTTAAACCACTGGAGGTTTTAATGATCTTACATATTTGAACTTTTTAATATAAAATTAAGCTGTGATGATGAAGTAGCTTCCTGGTGGACTCTGCCTCTTCCAGCTGTGACAGGATTATAATGATGTCTTAAATTTCCTTCCATATACTCCATGCATACTCAAAAGAAAATTTCCCTAGTCTCCTGCTTTCAGGGAAAAGAAAATGAAGCTTACGGTTATTTTCATGTCAACCTCTTTTATTATGATCCTTCATATGCAAAAGCAAATAAGCAATTTCACAACAGGAACTCAAATACTGGTGAGCTGTTTTCTAGTATTTTTCAGGATGACTCCCTCTTTTTTATGTCTGAGGCTAAAATTCAGTTGTAATAACTTCCCTTTTAAATGAGGAATCAAGCAGATAACATAACCCACTGCTCAAGCACATGAATAAATCAGATGATGTCAAATTTCATGTTACAACACTTGCTCCTACCTCCATCACTCTCACCCCAAGAGGACTACATGCTAACTGTAAAAGATTTGCAATAGCAAATGCTGTAACCTTTAGTCAGTTTTCATGTTGGTTTTAATATTACATTCCAGTAATAACTACAGTTCCTGTGATCTGTTCTGTATAAAAGCACTTGCCTATCTAAGAACTATTCTGTACTACAGCATGTAACTACCAGACTTGGCACTTGTAACACAGCATGTGTCCTTCCCCAGCAGCCCTCCAGCTGGCTGGCCCACAGCAACAGTGGGTTTGATGGCCCACATTAAAAAAATACCCCAAAACGAAACTATGTTTTATTCTTCCTTGCCTTTTCTGGATCATAAACACTACAGCAGTACATTGGTAATATTTTATTTCCATTAACACATGTAGCCACAGAAAAGGGACAGTACTTTATCTACATCATATCTTTGGTCTTTTGTCTTTTGAAATTTTGGATTATTTCCAGTTTAATTCAGATATCTTTTTGCAGCAACTATTTAGGAATTTAGCCAAGATACCTTCCATAGGGAATGGAGGCTGTGCACTGATACTCATACATAAAGCCTGTACCTAAGCCTATAAATTGTGCTCTGAATATAAAACCTGCACCTAAATCTATAAAAGGTGCTCTGAAACTGCCTGTTTCACTTCACCAGTGAAAAAGGTTGATTAACAAACACACACACACACACACACACACACACACACACACACACATATATATATATATATATATATATATATATATATATATATAAATGTAGACAAAAAAAAGGATTGAAGCTGAACCCCACAGCATAATCCCTGTGCAGGCCTTCTAAACATCAATGGTAGTAGAATAATGCTTAATTATTGCTATTATTATAGAAATGTAAGAGTAGACCTAAGTGTGAAGTTTTTGCATAATTTTGCCATCCTTTTTGGCTAAAAAACCCCAAGTAAAGGAGATTGGCCAAATGCTGTGGTTTCTGGGTTTTATGAATCTAAACAAAAAAATCCCCGTTATTATTTTTATATCACCTTTAACTGCTGCAGGAGGAATGAAAAAGAAGGATTTACACTGAAAAGATCTTACTTTTTCCATAACCAAAATTAACCTAAATTGTTTGTTGTTGTTACTGTTGTAGAAGGATATGGCACACTTCAAACATCAAATCCAGTGCTGCCTAATTACATTTTCTTGATGGAACTTTTAAAAAAAAGAATGTTTTCAGGAGAAGCTTAGAAGTAAGGATGCATGCAGAGAGAAGTGAAGGTCAGCTCTTTCTCATTGGAGAATCTCGGCAGCCAGCAGGGCTCTGTGGAGGACAAAGGCAGCAGAGCCCTTCAGGAGGCAGCAGAACTCTCCACCACCTGTGACTCAGCAGCACACGTTGGTCCAAAGAAAAGTTTCTTTCCTTTGCAAAGGAAGTGACAGGAACGGGAATTCCTGCAGAGTGCTGGGAACAGGGTAACAAAGTAGAGGGGACAAGGTGCTAAAATAAAGATTTATACACATGAAATGTATTCATGATATCATGAATATATTCCTGAACAGTCAGATAACCACTGGGTAGTGTCTTCCAGCAGGAGATAAGGCCTTTATGAGTAAACACTGAAAGAGAGACTACAGGATGGAGTTACATCAACACTGGCATGACTAATTAAGGACTCACTTGTGGAAGTTTTCTCACTATGTGATTCCTATTTCATCCACTTAACTACTTAATATCTGCTAAACCTACTGCAGTTGCTTTATCTAATTAAAAAAATCCCTACTAATTTTAAATCTCTGCTAATATGTTTAAACATTTGAGCTTTTCTAATCAGATTTTGCTTTCTTAATATGACGTATTTGTTGTCTCTGATATTTGTCTTGTAATTTAGTGTTTCAAGTAATGTTGTGGGACTGTACAGACTGGCATTATTGTGGGGAAAAAACAATACCAAAAAACCAAGCACACATAAATGCACTAAAATAATCTTTTACATTAAGGAAAAATATAACTTTTTTTTTTCCTCTTAATTGTTAAAAAGGAAGATTTGGCATTGGAAAGCAAAATCAGCTTATATTCTGAGGAAACAGAGTGACTTTTTTTCAGTTAATAAATTACTTTGTTATTCTTACTGCTAGTTTCTCCTTTCAGTTTATCAGAAAGTAGCTATAAAATACAGTGTGTGATCATTTAATCCTTGACTATGTGGAACCGTTGAAACTGGATCACGTTCAAAGTAACAACAAAATATACTAACTAAAATATTTGATTGGTATGAGCAGCACGTTTGAAAAGATAAAAATGTGTTATAGAAGATGAATACCTTTACAACCTGGGTTTCCAGAAACTTGAAAGGTGCAGCACCACTCCCATAGGAAACTTCTGCATTATTTTGGGAGCTCCCTCCTGGCTGAGTTCTCACATGAAGGTCAAACCTATGAGGGGTTTATAACAATAAGGGGATGAAAAATGTTTTATAGAGGTAAAGATTTCAAGCAATGTGCCCTAGAGGATGACCTGATTTGAGTGAATAATCCTTGGGAAGTTGAGACACATTGATAAATATTAAGACTCAATTTTAATCCCTCTACCATAGTTTTTCTAAATGTTGAAGTTTCATCGATTTCTGAATTTCCTTTTACATAATTTGTAAGATGTGGTATAAAAGTAATGTATCATATTTAACAATTTATCAGTTCATCAGTTTCTAACTTTCAGGCCAAAAGAAGTTTAATTAGTCTAAGAAATACTTTTTCTTCTTTTTTTGTTTTAATTTGTTTGTGTGTGTGTGTATGAGGTTTTTGGGTTGGGGTTTTTTGGGGAGGGAGAGGGGAGTGTGATTTGGGTTTTTTTTAGTATAAGGACTTAATTTAAGAATAAGATGGAAAGATTTTCAAATTTTAGGAGGATCCCATAAAAAAAAGAATTCAAGAAGCTTACAAGAACATGAGGAAAACACTATGCTAGTTTCTGTATGTTCATGTGATTTTCCAGAAAAGTATTTGTATAAAAACAAATAAAAAGTACACCTTGAAAAACAGACGAAGTTTAAAAATTAAAATAAATAAAAGAATATACAATGAAGATAAACCTCAGACAGTTCATAAAAGAAATATTTTTGTTTAGAATTGTAATAACATGTTGCCTTACAAGCTGAAAATGCTCATAAACATTATGCAGACTAAAAGTACATTAAAGTAGTCCAGTCTTAGTCCTTTAAAAACACATGGCTTTGAAAGCCAGTAGAGATCACATGTGTGAAATTATGTTAACTCTGTAAAGAGAAAGACAGGTTTTTAAATAAAAATTATTCCCCCTTCTTAATTCAGCTGTAAGTGTATTATACAACCACCAACTGCTATGTATTCTCCAGAAGTTATTTTTGTGTGTTGAATAAAAATTGGACTCTGGAAGAGAGAAGGGAAATTATTCTTGGATTCTTCTATCAGTTCTGTCTGGAGAATTACTTTTTTTTTTTTTATTAAATGCTCTCATTGACATAACACATTATGAAACATTGTGCTGTGAAGTGTAACATCAGCTTGTATCAGTCACACTGCATTACTTTACATGCCCAACCTAATGTGTCACTGCACAGCAACAGCAGAACCACCCTACACAACTGAAAGCAGCGATGGCTTGCAAATGAAAGTATTGTAAAATAATTTCTGTACCCAGATATACTGCTGTTATAAAAATATTTCCAATTCTGAGGGGTAGCACCACTCACATACAATTTCCTTAGGACAGCAGGAGGTTATCTGAACTACAAATCCATAAGAGACTAGACCATCTCAAAAGAAAACATTTCTTGTGGGTATTTTAGAACCAGCTACATATTGAAAAGCAGATCTTTATACTGTTCATACAATCCTCTGTTAGTCAGATATATTGGGGTAAAAGGTTTGGCTTTCACAGAAAACTTTCCATTTCGCTTTGAAAACCTTTTTTTCATGTAGAAGGAAGTATGCCTTTTCTGTATATCTGTAGATATAAGGAGACTATTTTTGGATGGACTAACACTCTCTTCTGCTCCCCCTGTCCTCAAAAGCTGAAACAGCTTTTATTTTTAGTTACAATTTTACATCCTGACTCTAGAGGAAAGGATTTCATTTAACCCTTCTGTAGTTATGTGTTACTCATGAGGAGTAATCATTCTCTAGACAATCAAGTTCCAGTATTTTACCTATGTCAATTTCATAGGCAATACTCTACTTTTGAATACCAATACAAGAAATAACAAAATAAGTTTTTAAAACAAAGGTAAGTGATTTTCTTTTCTTTTAGATCTGTGATGATCTGATTTGATCAATCAGTAAACCAACTGATTGAAACATTTAGTGATAAACCATGACCTAAGCAATTAAATGCTTTAAGTTAAAAACATCAGACATTTAGGTGAGGGGTAATTTTTCAAAATGTTACTTATGTCCTTCACTAAGAAAAAGAGTTATCAATTTTCAAGGCTTGTGTTTCATCATATGAGATTTAAACATTATTTTATAGAACATTTTTCAATATTCCAATTAAAATTTGAGTAATATAGGCCTCTGTTTTTTTTCTCTTTTCTATTCAAGTTATTGTTTACACGTTGGCATTCAATAGTGGTTTTCTTATGTACATCTATTAATTTTAAATTATAATGAGGATTAAAAAAACGTCTGTAGGCCCACTAAGTGTTTCTGTGAATGAATGCTTTTTGTATCCTGAATAAAACCAGAATGATCTTAAAAGAAAATAACAGGAGTTGAAGTTGAACAAGAGCTGAAGGACTGTAAGGCCCTTTTATCCAGTGCACATGGCACAGTACAGATTTATGGATTCATTCCTGCTTATAACACATTTGAACAAAAGTAAAATCAATGAGGCCTGTAGAATTTTTCCAGTAACTCAGAAATTTCAAAGCACACTTTTGCTTCAACAATTGACACTGAGAAAATATTTTCCATTATTTCAGAGGGGGCTAAAATACACCACACAAATAGTAAAAAATGACAACATAGTCAGCCCTATACGTACTACAGATCTGACACAATATTCTGCCTACTGACAAATTATGTGGACAGATAGGTCATGATATACACATGTTTTGAAATAAAAGAGAGAATAAGCAAGTGTGACATAAGCAAATGGCACCAACAATCCAAACATTAATTGCATTTATCATTCACACTGCTCAAGAACCCACACTTGCAAGACCCTGTGAAGAGAATACCACCTGAAGTCACAAAAAAGAGAAACCTGGTTTAGTTTTCATGGAGCATTTAGTAGGAAGCAAATAATTGCTTTTATTTTAGGGAAAAACATAGTTTAGTTTGATTCAGAGTATTTCAATAGTATCAGATGACAGTTTGAATTTATTACTGATTTTGCCTGAGATTATTTCTTCATGGAGAATAAAATGAAAAAATGGCAATATAGGGATTTAAAAATAGTGGGTTTCTAAAATTTTGCTTTCTCCAGCTCTTTACAAAAAAACTTTTACTAACATTTATTGACAAATATCTTTCTTTCTGCCTTTATTTGAATTAATATAGGTTTTATTATAACTTTTATGTGGAAAAATATCCTGTAAAGTTCATCCTCATGAAACCTTTATATTTTGAAACAGCAAACTGTAATAATGCATGATCTATGAATATATAAAAAAACATCATTATGCACTGGCAAACATATCCATCTATAAAAAATGAATGGAAAAAATTAGGTGGTGAAAAATATCAAAGAAAGAGTACTTAAGAATTTATAAAGATAAAATTTATATGTAGGATAATTTGCAAAGAAATGTACCTGATTATTTTATAGCTATATGATTTTATTTTACTGGAAAATAAAACAAATCTTTGTTTCATGAACATTTTAAACGTGTGCCTCTTTAAAGTATTTTGAGGAGATAAAAATAGTATTTTCCAAAACTAATTCCATAGAAACTTGTAGCTTACTGAGTAGCAGCTGGGCTCATCTTATCAGCAGTCTTAGGATCTACTAATTTAGCATCATTTACATGTATAAACATGCATGATCTTGAGCACTTGTGTTCTAGATGCTGATTCTGAGAGAATGGGTGATGCTATTGCTGAATATTCAGTCATTTTTCCTTCCATTTTTCATGCAGATAAAATTACATTTGCAGCAGCTGGAAATTTTAACTGGACAATTCTGTGGTTAAAACAAGAACTGAGGTTGTGGCTGGCTTGGAAATATAGACTGGAGTTTCTTCAAGGTACTTCAGCTGTCTCTTTTCAAGTCACTATGACTCCTGTGGAATTAGATATTTCTCTATGCACTAATTAGCAAATGAGCTCACTGCTGTCGTCAGCCCAGCAGAGCTGCTGGCTCGGCTTCCACATGAGTGGAAGAGATCTTGGGCTGTGTTATTGCACCAGGGCAGCCCTGGCATTGCTGCCACACACTCCAGCGTTTGATCATAACCAAAACCGAGTGTGTTTCTGTGTGCATGGCAACATCATCTCATGCTTTGGGATAAAGATACTTCACAGCTTTCATCAAACAATAAAAATTACTTTTTTAATCTACATATTTATTTTTCTCCATTTTGTTTGCAGTTAATTAGCTATAGATAATAGCCAGTCCTGGTGGGTAGGACACCTAGAGTTTTCTTTGTCAGTTATTCCAGAACCTGAGATTAGGTCCTCCATAGAGACAAAATGCCACAAATTAACTATTTTATTTGTGATTTTATTTGACCTCTTTGCTAATTAGTGCATATGAAAATGTCAGTTTACCCAGGGGCAGCAGTAACCCAACTAACAGTTGCTGAATTACCAAAAATGTTTCTATATTTTTATTCCAGTAATTTGCAGTAAATTATGCTTTAATATATTTTTACTGTGTTTTTTATTCTTACCTCATTAGTTCAGGATTAATTGCTTGCTATATGAATTCCATCAATAGTTCATAAAGAAAGTTATTCCAAACAGTGTGACAACTACTGTCATCATAAGGGACCATGAAAATGGTCACTGAGAGCAGGATGATTTTCTTTTATTTCTCTTTTTCCTGCTGCACCCTGAAAATATGTTCTGTAGAGGTTTGATAGTAATTCCCTACATAGAGAAAAGAAAATTCATTAAAAAATTACATCATGGAGAGATAATTTAGATATATGTATAATTTAAGTACCTAGGAAAAATATATTGTGCCATAAGGACTTTCTCATTTGTGTTACACTTTGTTAAAAAAAGTAAGACTCCTACAGCATATTGCAGAAGAAATAAGAGTGCTGCAGAACAGCCACAGAAAGGATGTTCCAGTCTTTCCTACTGACACTGGTAGTATCTGTACTTGTAGCTGCTATTTTAGCAGAAACATGACATTCAGGTAGTAAGGTGGAGAATGGAAAATACTGTGATAACAACAACTATTGCAATACATTTTTGACAGGGGATGATGGAACTCTGCAAAGGCAGTCAAGAGACTCTGGTCCTGCTGTAGTACTTTTGGTCAAGGCCCATGAGTGATGCCAGTAAAAGCCAACCCTCATCTCAGGACAGAGAAATGTAGTTAAGTGTGATATGCAAAAGTAATTTTCATTTATTTGCAATGAAAGATGGAGAGAAATCATTTTGAAAATAAAATAATAATTCAACATCATTAGCATTTCATGACATAACATACACCTCAAGGATATATGTCCTTTTCAGATTTTCTCACATGCATTAATTCATCTTTTTGAATTACATGACAATTCTTTGTTGCTGTTTCCTTCCTCAAATTATTAATATTGATGCTGTTCAATTATCTGAGTCATCTTTAATTTTAACCTCACACATGAACACTAAATATTTTATTATGAACTTCAAAGTTGTTTTTTGTGTCTGGATTTTGGATTATATTTGTTTTTTTAAATCACATGCACAAAACTAATTTCTCTGAGTATACAGAGAAAATTCCAAAATCAGGTACTTATTGCTTCATCCCCTTTCAGTTGCTTGAACAATGGCAAACATTTTTCCACAATTACAACACTAAATTCTGTAATTTTTAAAAATGAGAATTTCTATGCCATTAGGAAATAATATAGAAGAGTCAGAAAAGTGAGAGGATGCACTATTCAGGATTTACATCAGGAAACAGATTAACAACATTTGCTCAATTGTTATTCTGAATATTTTCTTGATTAAATAGTCTAATTAAAAACCTACCTACATCAGAGGAAAGATAACATTTGCTAATTGATTTTTCTCTTCCTTTTGACACCCATTGACTTACACGGCACACTGCTACTGTTTTGCAGGAGGCTTGTCAGAAGTTCTATGAAGTCTTTATTTTGAGGTTCCCAGCTAAACATATTCTCTGGAAATTTTAAATTAAATATAAATCTTGGGAGAAAAATATTGGCTCAGAATATTGCAGAAATAAGGCTTACTGGTGACATTTCAATAAGTTACCTTCTTTTGTTCCAGGGCATGTACAAATACAGAATACAATTGCTTCTGACCTGAACACCTTTCAGTCAGAAAAACTTGGTTAAAGAGAATGGCTTGGCCAGAATAATTCATGAAGTCAAGTATTGAGCTGAGTACACTGAGTCTTCAAGTGACTCCTTTAATCCCATGAGTAGCTCAACTACCTTTCCTGGTAAGAAAATGAAATAAACTTTTTTCAGATACCAGAAAGCAGTTTATTGCATCCTCTGGGGGTTTGTTTGTTTGTTTTAGGTTTTTTGGTTCTTTTTGGGTTTTTTGGTAAGTGGGTTTTTTTTTTTTTTTTGGTTGGTTGGTTGGTTTTTAAATGTGTCCTTTCCACATGTCTAACCAGATAATTGAAGAGAGAAATATACCTCAATTACAGGTGTGATGTGCTCATAAGCCTGTTTTCTTTAGTTTTTTCTCTTCAAGTTGTTTTCTTAGCAATTCCCAATTATATTACATATGTGACTTAGCAATAGATTGAACTATAGGAACTTTCTAAAACAAATATAAAAAGCCTGGCAAGGCACAGACTGAAGAGAATAAAAATCCCAAAAATATTCCTTTCCTTTGAACTTTAGTGTGCAATTGCCATGGAAAATAAAACCATGACAGCACGTTTCAAAGTGCATTTCTTTGGCTGATGTGTCTTAATTTCACACAGCCCATTAAGTTGGGGGTTTCTCAGTTTTTCCATTAAAAGGTACAGCTCTATATATGAGTCCTAGAAGTAAAAATTCAATTTATAGCACATTTTTAATTTAAGCAATATCCATTACAGAACACAAGGAAGAGAAAGAATACTCAAGCAGCATATAGTCAGACCAAGGCCGTTGGCAGAGCACACACTTGAATAACTGGTGTTTGCAAGGTTTAGTGCTCTGTCCAGGAATAATGTACCAATGTCAGCTCTAACAGTGGTAAAACGAGTGACAAAGAATAACAGAGAGAAAACACTTAAGATTGCTACATTATTAGATTTCTAATACAGATGGCAGTTTAGTATCTGTTATGAAATATAAAGATACACTGTCAGGGATAAATGAAATACCTAACAATTCTGTCACAGTAGACCTCCCAAATATGAAGTTTTTATCCCATGACTATTGCTCTCAAGAAAAGGCAACAGAGTATTAATTCTCCGTGTGATGTGACTTCACACCATCCTGACATAAATATATATTTATTCATTTTATGCACAGCTACAAAATGAAGGGTAATTTTACATCAGACTGACAACAGATCTGATGGGAATTTTAGATATCTATTTTGAGTCTCTGTGTAACAAGAATTCACCTAGTAGTTCCTGCATCAAGTGTAAACATTGTTAAAATAAAGCAAATACTAAAAACCTGATTATGACTGAAGCAGTCATAGCTAAATGCCTTCACAGGGATGCAGCCAGGGGCCATGGCACAGTCCTGTCCTCTCCCTCCTCCAGCACTCAGCCAGAGTGCCAGCATCCTATGGGATAGACAAGATTGGCCCAGCCACATTCTGCTATGGGCTTTCTGAAAGGTTCCTACAGCCACAGGAAAATAAGGCACTCTTTTTCCCCAGGCAGCCAAGGGCTGGGGCACACAGGAGCTCCTGGCACCAGACTTAGCTGCCAGAACAGTGTGGAGAACTGGGCTGGTTACTCAGGATGCAGTGGGGTTGGTGACACAGCTGGGCTAGGAAAGGTGTCTCCTCTCTGTCACTGAGACACAGGTTGGCTGGGAGCTCTCCAGACAGGGAGGCAGTGGCTGCCCCATGACAGCAGTGGGTGGCTGCTCTGTTCTTTGCTGCTCCTGACAGACATGTAGCCAAACAGGGACATGACCAGATGATGGCACACACTTGTCCCCTCCTTCTTCTATCACTCACCTGGAAGTGTTGTGACTTTCTTCAAGGACATTGACTAAGTTATAAGCAAACACACATGACCCTCATCCGTACCCCATCATGGTCCTACATGCAGCTGGAAACTCTCCTTAACTTTGGACAAAGGGAGATCCACATCATTCCTCATCTCTGTGTGAAATCTCAAAAGAGAATTTGATATTATTTTTTTTTTTAGCTGGCAGAAATTCTGGAAGGAATATCTTATAAGGAGCAGCTGAGGACTTTGGGTTTTCTAGATTGAAGGAAAGGAGGCTGGGGATTGACATCATTGCTCTCTACAGCTTCCTGTGGGTTTTAATCTCTTCCTCTCTCTCGTTTTCATTAAATTATTATTATTATTATTATTATTATTATTATTACTATTATTATTATTATTTTATTTTACTTTTTTCAATTATTAAACTGTTCTGTTCACATTTCAGAGGTTTTACTTTTGTCTTCCTCTGGTGCCACCACACACAGGGAGTGAGTGAGTGAGTGAGTGAGTGAGTGAGTGAGTGAGTGGCTTTGCAGTTTTTCTGTTGCCAGCTAGGCAACAATTGTGACAGGAAGGATGTGGAGAGGGAAGTGCTGATCTCTTCTCCATGTATCCAGGGATAGGATGCATGGGGATGGTTCAGAACTGTGCCAGAAGAGGTTTAGATTGGACATTAGAAAGTATTTCCAAGAGGGTGGTCAAGCGCTGGAACAGGCTCCTTCCCCAAGCCTGTCAGTGTTTAGGAGGCATTTGGACAATGCCCTTAGTAATTTAAATTTTGGTCAACCCTGAAGTGCTAAAGCAGTTGGACAATGATTATTGCAGGTCCCTTCCACATGAACTATTCCATTCAATTAGTTCTGTCTTAAAATTGAGCGGTACACATTATGTTCAATTTTAGATAAGACAGAGGTAAAGCCCCTCATGATAAATCCAGAAAATATATACAAAAAATACTAGACTAGACTATCTATGGGGGCAGATTCCTAAAAACATGACATCGGACACATTTTCAGCATTGTAGCTTGATATTGTAGCTAAACTCCAGCAGACACTTAAAAATTCAGAATGCAGATTTGCATGAAATTGCTGAAGAACTCACACACTATCCAGACTTCATGTCAAGATGTCATTTTCTTCAATGCTCTTGGTTACTGAAACTGAGTTTTGCACTTCTGTGCATATGCAAATTAAAAAAAAAAATATCTAATACAAGGAGCCTAAATCATTCACCAGGGCAAGGAAGACAGCAACCATGAGAGGGAAAGAAAGCCAAGAAGAAGATGTAGTGCCCACCACTGCAGCTTATGGGTGCAATATCTGCCCCTGGAAGCAGATAGGATGCCTCCAGCTGCCATGCTGCAGTGGCATCCAGACAGCTCATGCTGTGTGGAGCTGAGCTTTTGCAAATTCAGCCCTGAAAACCTGATCTAGCAAATCAAGAAACAGTTTCCCTGTTGACTCTAGTGAAGTTCACATAGGCTCTCATTTCCATTTGAAAACTTAATTTTGCAGTCTTTAGTCAAATCAGGACATTAGTAAGTTGGAAAAACAGTTTCAAGGGAGCATGTGAAAAGATAAAGATGTCCAGTAAAAAACCCAAACCTGTCAGAAATTATTTAGACATTATGAAACAGAAGAGGAAGTGTTCACACACATACAATATCCTAATTATATTTCTTTTAGCATACATTCCTCACGATATAAAAACAATAACATAAAATTGATGAAGGTGAAAATATTAAAAAATGGCGGCTCCCTTCTGACCAGGTATGTATTACTAGTTCCAAGTAATTGCAATATGTAAGATAAATACTTTTCCTTTAATACCATATGGAAAAAATATAGGCAACAAGAAGAATAAAACCAGTTAGCTGCATGATTTTTTAATTTTTTAAGTCAGCTCAAAGCTGAACATGAAAAGCTAAGCACTGATTTCTTTAACTTCAACAGGAATTTCATTTCTGATTTATCACTGGATTTTAACTGATGCCACAATTGCTCCTACAAAAAAAAGAGGAACAATATGTAATTATCTAAGTGCATAAGACACACCCATAGAGAAATCAACAATGTAGTTTTACAATTTCTTCTGAAGGCATTGCAGTCTGTCTGATTTATACTATCTATAGGCCTTGAACTTCAGAGGAAAACAAAACTGTATTCCATCAAATAAACCCAGTCTTTTCTGATAACAGTTTTAAAATATATTAGTGGTAAAGTTAGCATAATTTACAGAATTGTTTCATATTAAGAGCTATGCTTAAGGAAAATGGAATTTTCCAATATTTTTCTAAACACAACTTTTCACACAAAAACAATGAGGCTGCCACTTACTAATTAAATAGTGGGCCTTCACATCAAAATCCTGCAAACTTCAGGGGTTCTAAACCCATATAAATAAACATTAAAAAAACATTAAATAAAGTTTACCAGAAATCAATCAAACTAGAACATGGTTTTACAATTTTTGTAATTCAAAACATAGGAAGGTTTTCAATTTCAGTTTTATTCATTTGTAGTATAATAAAAAAATTAATTTGCTATTTTACAAGAGTATATGTTACTATGAATACATGAATTATATAAACAGACTAGAATCAATTTGAATTTCCCAGAAGTTTTTGTTATTATATATTGCTGGTAAGTAGATGTTCTGTGATGATTCACATTCAATTAAAAAAAAAAAAAAAGGAAGAAAGTCTGTTTAAATATACTTGTTAACATTGCAGCTTCTATGTATATTTCTTTTCCCTCAAAAGACAAAATTCTCTCTTGTGTGCTGAAAGTTGTCTACTCACTAATGAACAACAATAGCAAAAAAAAAAAATGCAGGTAGAAATTGGTAAGTTTTATATAGTTTCATCACACTACTTTTCTTGGATATGTGCCCTGAGAGCTTGAGATGATTCCCTTGCAAATTGTTCATAAATATGCCCTGGAAAATATGTTTAACCTTTCCTGTGTGTCATACTGACTCCTGAAAAGGCACTGATAGATTTGAGAATACTCTCTTTAACTTTTTAATCTATATCTCTGCTGTCTGCAGTTAATGCCAAGAGTGGAGCTCAAGGAGGTTGTGGGTTCTCTCAGAAATGAGACGGACAACAGTCATCAGAGGTTGTTAAACACAATAATATTTGTTAGCTAACAGTTTCTGTGTTCTGAATCATTGCAATGACATAAACAAATTGTAATAGGAATAGATTAAGAAAATAAAGAAATTTGCCTAAAATTGGGAAAAACATCTTGAGAGGTAAACAAATATTGTTTCTGCTATCATAAGTGTATAGAAAAAAATATTTAGGTCTACTATACATATGAATGGAATTCCAGGAAGGAAAAGTAAAGATAAATTTGCAAATGCAATCACTTTTTCAATTGTGATGAAATTTTATTTCACTTTCCATTAGGTACAGCCAATTTTAATATGATAACTAGCAACACCAGGCCTAATTGTAAGTGCGATGATTACCTTGCATTTTATCCTCTAGCATGTGTTATTTTCTTGCTTCATACCACAATTGTGGCTTATCATGCATTGTGTCATCTGGAAAGTGGTTGCAGGCACTTACTCTAATGAAATGATTTAATTTTTAAGCAGTGCTTCCATTGTGTCAACCTTCTGTAATTTGAGATAATTATGTTTATGCAGGTGCTCTTTCTACAGGGAGAAAGCAAAAGGCTTATTACTGGGTGACAATTATACAACAACTTCAACAAAATGTTTCCATAGATGAACGTGAATAAAAAATTTTCTCTGACCCAGATGAGAAATAGAAAGTATGGAGGTACAAGTCTGAGTAAATGCAGGATAATAACAGGAGAACTCTGATTTCTTACCCAAGAGAATAGGTTGCTTTGTGGCAGACTTCCAGAAAAAATGAAATCTGTGTATTCACGTAAACTGCAAAATCACAAGTTTCAGAAAGTTTTAGTCCTGGCATTAGCAAGCTCAAACTTTCATATGTGTTCTTGCAATGCACAGGAATATTTAATGTAGCTACCGCTAAAGCAATTTCCCTCACATCCTCAGTCTGACAGTACCTACTGGCTGTGCTTAACTTATGGGAAAATTGTGCATCTAAATAATATATTTTCTTATGTCATTTCACTATGATTGGCAAAGGTCAATTCAAACTGCCCTACACTATTAGCAAACGTTTTTATGATAGCTTGGTTTGCAATATTCATTATCTGATTACCTCTTTTACTGACTATGACAATTTAAAGCTTCAACTGAGATAACTTAAGATAATTTAATCCTGAATAACTATAACACAAACCAATTAGTTTTTTAGGGCACTTGGAAATCAAAAAAGCACCCCAAATCAAGACATTTTGGATTTTATCTTATAATAAAAAGGTAACATTAAAAGAACTTATTTAAACAACTTTTAATGAAAAATCACAACTCATTAAAGATTGTACTATTCATATCCAACACTTTTTCTACTTGACACTTTTCATTGAATCTGTGAATTTAGGGGTACACCGTTTTTCTCTTACAAGAAACTAAACCCTCCAAACTAAATCTCTTGGACAATTGCATTTGCCTTACTAAATTTCTGCAACATCTCACAGAAAAATAATAATTCACAGAATATTTTATTGGAAACTCTTTTTGAGTGATTATTGCAGTATTTTTGCATTTCAGCACGATTCCTCCATACCAATTTTCAGTCAGTGAAAGAAATCTGCTGTCCTTCCCTTCTAACTTCTGTGTCTACTTCATGACAGAAGTACAGCAGGTAACATTTTGAGGTTTGAAATCTATCCCCACTTCACTTTTATTTTCAGTTATTTTTCACAGAAAAATAGTTCACAAAACTTTGTAAGGGTGTTTAGGGGTTTCAGTGTCTTAAGCAGTTGCAATGAGGTATTCTCAGTTCTTGTGATTAACAGAAGGAAAAACAGACTGCCAAAGTATGGCAATGGCCAAGTTTCCATGTGTATTTAACCACCAATCTGTTTCACACTTGCAATGTAACAGATTCTCTGCCCATACCTGTAGCCTGTATTCCTTTCCCACACTTGGAGAAACTGATCTTTGGTGTCCTACTGAGGGCAATAATTGAGGGACAGAAGCATCTCTCTCGAGAGGAAAGGCTGAGGGAGCTGGGCCTGTTCAGACTTGAGAAGAGAATTGAGAGGGGACCTCATCAATGTCTGTCAGTATCTGAAGGGATGGTTTCAGAGGATGGAGCCAGGCTCTGCTCAGTGGCGCTGAGCAATAGGACAAGAGGCAATGAGCAGAATCTGATGCACAGGAAGTTCCAACTGAATTTGAGGAAGAACTTTGTCATGCAAGTGACCAAGTACTGGAACAGATTGTCCAGGGAAGTTGTGGAGTCTCCCTCACTGGAGATGTTCAATAACCGTCTGGACACAATCCTGTGCTGTGTGCTCTGGTATGAGCCTGCTTGAGCAGGGAGGCTGGACCAGATGATCCCCTGTGGTCCCCACCAGCATTACCCATTCTGTGATTCTTTGGTTACAGGACCACAGCAACTGGGAGTGATGGCAGCTCGCTACAACTCTCTGCATTGCCTTCTCAAGGAAGGCAGCTCACTACAACTCTTGAAATTGCCTTCTCTGCTTGACCACCAGGAGAGTCATGAGAAGGGTGAACATGACATCATTCTTATAGAGGCATATAAGTTTCTCACTAACAATTTACTCTTGTATTGTTAATGAGTTTTGTTTTGTGTTAATCAGATAACTTGGACAGTGAATATTAGCACTTGGACTAACCACAATATATTTTTGCTGTGTTTTAATTAACTTTTAAGGTTTTTAATTAGACTAGCAACATTATTTGACTTTCTGTATGAAATGTAATCCCACATTAATCTGTTAAATACAAAGAAAAAAAATTTGTACTTAAAAAATTTATCAGTAAACATTTTCTTTTTAAAACAATCCTCACATCAGTTAACACAGCAGAGTAAGCTTTTGTTTTATTTTCCAGAGGGGTGGCTATGATACATAAAAGGGAAATGTTGTTTCATGCATAGTTGCTTTCACTGAGAATCAAAATCTAACTAATGACTATTAATTAGTCAAAATATATATTTCAAATCAGTTGGTTGCACCTCATGATTTTGACAGTCTTAGAACTTATTATAAATTGTGATTTTATTGTACCTGAGAAGGAAAAACATTTTGTCTATATCATACATGGATGGTAAGGCAGAAACAGTGATTCAACTTAGAATTGCCAATTTTCTGGTCCATTGCCCTAATCACAAGATCATTTTTCTGTGTTCAACTTTGGATAATAAAAAAGATATAGTATGGATTTTTCAAGCTTCATTTCCAATGACTTGTCTGTAACTAGGGTGTAATTTGATTTTGTGTCTTGGGTAACATTCTTTATTTCAATTTGTTTTGAAGTTAATGGATCTTTTGTATGCAGTGAGTATTTTTTTTAAACTGGTATAGATTATTCAGAATCTCATCAGCAATGAATAGACATATTCAACTGTTCACATTGTACTTTCTTTGGCTTGGTAAGTACTCATGATCAAAATATTACCAATCTACTTTTTCAAGTTCAAAATTGACTTTGAATGGTGAACAACAGCATTAGGTCAAAAACAAACCTGAAGAACATTTTTGACAAGGAATTGATTAGATTAAATACTTGTAGAAAGTGGATCATCAATTTTGCATGGAATACTTTCAAGTATTCACATGTGCAAATATGGATGTGATGTCCTCCTAGATCTTTAAATTTAAAAATTAGTTATGTGTGGTAGCCAAATCAATGTGTATTAGTACAAATGCACACTGCCAAAGACATCCAGCGGAGTGCCTGTAGTTAGGCATTATGGAAAGCTGTAAGTATGAAGAGAATTGCCCCTTTCCCAAGTGCCACAGACATTTCATGCACTCAGCAGTGATGCCTCTCAGGTATCAGGAGAAGAAATGTAATTATTGTCAGCGTCACAGCTGAAATATTTCCAAGTAATTATATCAACTTTTGAAAATCCCTTTCACATCACAAATTAGAAGAAATTCACATTCTATGAATATAATATGAAAAATAAGCCAAACTCTATATTAGAACTGCTTTCACAGACTTACCTGTCTTATCAGCTCTAGAGGTCTGACATGATGTATCAGTCAAAATCTTCAGAATACTTGAGACATAATTCAAGTAATATTTTAAAACAGAAACCAAAACCACATCAATACACAAGTCTGTAGGCACCATTGGTCTTCAAACTGTGAAAGTTTGAAGATTAGCTTTCAAAAAAAATTCTCTGTAGAATATACTAATAACTGTAAAAGTACATAACTGCAAAATTGTTACTATATAAAAAAATAGACTGTCTATATCAATAATAAATGTTTTAAATTACAGAAAAAAGTAATATTTATAAATACATTGATATCAATCTTTTGAACTTCTTCCGGCTGCCATGACTCAGACTATAGTGAACAATATTTTTGTCTAGTTTAATAATGATTATATATTCAGTCATAAGAAACATTATGTCATGTCCAGAACAGTATATTTTTTGCATGTTCTCTTTTTTAAAATACTCTACCACTGATCTCGAGAGAGTTGCTTTCTCTAATGTTGAGGCCGTATGTACAAAAGAAATCATATAAGTAAGAAAAATTGCTATGTCTCTGACAGATCATTTTTAGCCCAGCCATTTGCATTAATCTCAACTGTTCTGTGGAAAATGTGCAAAAATGTATCACCATAAATTGTTTCTGCAAAACCATAATTCCTCTTTTCCCCAGTTAAAAGTTATCTAGTGATAGCTAGAGAGGAATAACAGAATATCTGAGTTCATCTTTGGACATGTAACAAGGAAACAAATACGACCTTCTTAGTTTATCACTGACAAAGGCCAATTTAAATAACTCTGCAAACACTTAAGAATCAATCTAATGAGTTTTGAGCAATGAACACTTTGAAGTTACAGGCAGGTTATTGCCTTGGCTATTAGATGTCACTTATGTTTATGAGGTAATCCATCTTGTTCCAAGATTATTTTGCCTGTGCTTCTCATAAAAGGATTTGTATCAATATTTATCTTTAGGCTTCAATTATTTTGTTTATGGCTTAAGGTATAATATTAAAGCTCTTCATATTGACTAATCATCAGTTATTTATGCAAAGTTTCAATTAAACATTTTTATGACAAATTTCAATTCAGAGTTAGCTTAGAAATATGTTGATTCAGTAGTGATATGATCAATATCAATTGTACAACAATAATTAAAATTAGTTTTTATCATAAAATGGGTGAGTTTTTCTAGTTTTTAGCCTCATTTAACTTTATGTTCAGATGACTGCTTAGAACATCTGACCGTCATCTTTTCCTTTCTTTTGGAGTTTTGAGTGCAGCTAAGAATTTCTTACGTATGCTGTCTAAAAATACTGCAGAAGCATTTCTGAATTCTTTTAATCAAGTCAGATGGTGACATTTAATCAAGTCAGATGGTCAAGAAGGTGCCCATGGAGAGGCAGCACTGTGTTAGATTAGGAAACACTTCAACCTTGGTGAGTGCATTTTTTAACATGGGTCAATACTAAATAATGTTCTCATGTCCTTTTTTTGCTTTGGAAAAGTAATTAATCTCTCCTTAGTATTATTATTCATTTTATTACTAATCAAGTAAATGGGCCCAGTAAAAGACCTCTTTTGGTCTTTTTCTGACATTCCCTTCAATTAATTTTTTTCCAAGTTAGCAGAGTAATCTGGAACACAGCGTATCAGAAGCCACAAGGTGAATTTGCAGAATAATATGTATGTTTTCACTCTCTTGTTCAGCACATTACATTGAGAAAATACACTCATTAAATTATCAGTTATGGCAATAACTCTCTTTTAAGTAATGATAATAAATTTAGTACCCACCAAAGTGCTTACAAAATTCAAAGGATTTCAAGAAAAATAACCAACAAATTCCAGTACCTGTTTTAGAGGCATTGTCTGGGGCCAAAGAGTATAAAATTGAAATTTTTATAACTTTAACATAATATACAAATAGGTTTATGTGGGGAATACTGTATTTCCAATGGTAACATAGCAAAAACTGCCAACCTGTATTCCAATCCCAGCTCATTCATAGGCCCAAGCAGTCAACTACTTGATCTAAATGCAACTGATCTCCACGTGAAAATTCAGCCCTCAACAGTTTAAATTTGGCAAGTCATGCTCTAACCCTGCTATGCTGCTAGAAGAGACCTGTAATAAGTCATACATATTAGAAGCAAAAATCTTATAGACTCTGAGGATTCCCTTATATTGGCAAGAAAGGAAAATGTGAATAATTTCTAATCTCTATACTCTGACAGACCACTTTGAAAGAGAATATTAAAAATAAAACCTGTAAATACATATCTTGTGGAATTATATTTTACTCTAAGAAAAGAAGAGATTTTGTTTCAGTAATTTTTTTTAGAATTAAGCTGGCAGCAATAGCTTTTATTAGTAGAAACATGATAAAACTGGACTTCAGAAGTCCTCACATCTGTAGATTAACATTCTTCCTTGTAGTAGTTAAAAATCCAGTTCTACCTGGCCTACAATTTCATAATTGGATCTTACCACCTCTTTCCAATATTTTTTTCTCACTCATGCCCTCAGCTGATAAATTCAAAACACAACTAATGTGCCTTAAAATTAATTATTCCTGTAGGGTAAATGTCTAAATGAAGGACAAGCTTTATCATTAGAAATATTGAACAGCTCTTGCACTTTATGCTTTGTGACCAGTGAGTATACTCTAGATCTGTTTCCCAAAAGTGTATTTCTCTTCCCATAGACATGTAAAATATTGTCCAAAATTCTACACTTATTTGTCCCCCATAAAAAAAGAACAAAATGGTTTTACCAAAAGCTGTAAGAAAGAAGCTCAATTGCAGCCAAAGCTTTCTGATAAGCAAACAGCCCAGTTCACAATTCTCTTTTCCCTTAACTAAAGCAATTCTTTCTCACCATATCCATATATGCTAAATTTGTCCATTTTTTTCTCTAATAAGAAGTAGCACAAAAGTAAAGCTCATGTCACTGAAACAAGCACTGCCTTTTTTTTTTTCCCAGCATATCCCTGCAACAAGAATAGATGTTCTTAATGTACTGCTGAGGGTTGAAGATGCTTTAAAACATGAGATTATTTCAAAGAACAAGAAGAACAAATAAAAAGTTAGAAATCAGAAATGCAAAAAATCCTGCTGGATCTCTTTGGTAGCAATTGCTTTATAATTATCAATTTTATGTTAACTGCTGCATTTTTTTCTAATAAAGATCCATTTTGTTTTCTACCTTTTTTAGTTAAAATAATTTCACTATATTTAACACAGATAAAAGCCAGTGGAACATCAGAATAGTCTTGTGTGGTGTTGCATTGTTTTCCCCAGTCCTGGGCAGCTCTGGAGAGCCTGGCAAAGGCACTGCTTCTCGGCGGGACCAGGGCTGCCGCTTGTCCCGGGCGCTGCTGCGTTCCGCGCACCGGTGGTGGGGCTGGCCACGTTCTGTTGCCGGTGCGAGGGGCGAGACAAAGAGGGAAGGAATGTCCAATCTGTCCGCGCGGTTGGCTAGAAGGTTTCTATTACCACGGGGAGCTGGGATGGAGGACCGCGGCTCGCTCCCTAGCACCACATGGACAAAATGGCAACGGGGCTGAGGGCGCACAGGGTTTTATAGGGGGCGGGCCAAGGGGCACGGAAGCCACCCTTGCCCAATGGGGACAGACAACAGGGAAGTGATGTGGACCGCGGCAACCAATGGGGACACAACAGGGGCAGACACAGGGCTCCGGGATGAACGGGGTTTTGGGGATGGGGTAACAGACACAGAACTCTCAGGAATGGACAGGGGGGTGATCACAGGACTGGCATGGTGATGCTCCAATGGTAAGTGACCCGGAGAGAACCACTGTGGGGGAGAACATGGGGGATGCACAGGGGTACATAGAACTAACATATATCAGAACCCCTAATCTGAACCCAAACCTGGAATGCAACAGTCTTGGACTCCTGCCAAGAATTACTGAGATTGGCGAGAAGAGTAAAACCTATTTCTCCATGGTAGGTTTTTATTTCTTCTCCTTTGTCTTTACTGTTCTCATTTTATTATCGTTTTAATGAATTCTTATTTTTTCATGTCAACAGTGCACTTAAAATTTTAATATTTCATAAATTAAATAATTACATAAAGAAAAAGTGAAAATATTATCATTGTAATAGGAGTTGGGTTTTCAAAGGCTAATCATTGTGAAACTTTCCTGACATATGCCATATTTTCTTTAATCAATCACAAGCCAATACGTAGTAGACCTTCCTATAAAGCAGAAATAATGCCTCATTTTCTCAGGGGCTGGAAATGGTGCTGCTTCTAATGAGGATGAGCATGGATGAGTGGATATGAACCAGAGATTCATAGCTACTGCTGTCATTGACACTCATGAAACACAAGTCATGATTCAACTGTCAAGTCCTACAATTCCTAAACTTTTTTCCATAATCTGGGGTACTTTTAAAGGTAGCATAACTAGTCAAAAATCCCTAGCTCCAAGTCATTCTTTAATGACATACTGGAATAGTCATGCGGTTTCCCTAAGCGACACAGCTAAATGCTGCAAACACACTGAGTGTGAAAAAATGTTATCTGAAATGTCAGTTTGCACACACAGGTGTTAGATCCCATTTATATTCTTCTTCCATCTAACACAGATAAAGCACATCTGGCAGTTAATATTTTGTTTGAGAAAGTCTTGCTGAGCCTCATCACAACCAAGTGTGTCCAATTTTCTCTCCCTGCACGAAGCATGAAGTAACATTGTGCATCAAAACTTATCAGGTTGTGAAAGTTTATCCTTTTTCAACTGCTGCTGCATTTGAAATACAAATGGTTTAACAGCACAGTATACAGGTGTTTGAGATCTATTGCCAGCACTGGAAGGAAGCATCTTTTCCTTTTCAAACTACAAACTGAAATGTTTAGTTTTCCTTGTATGTAACCACAGAAATAACTCCAAACAGGCAAACTACTTCTAGAGACATACATAACCCCATTTCTGTGGATCATGGGAGCAATGCCATCCTTGTCTTGTTGCAGCTGGCCTTCCAACCCATCCAGAAAGTAAAACCAGAAATTGCCTGAGACTGAAACAAGCATCTCAAGTCATTGCTGCCATGCCTACTCTGAAGCTGACCTGGCTTCGCCTGCCCGGCCGAGGCATGGTCAGCAGTGGGGCCACTCCCTTGTTTCTCGAGGAGATTCGGGGAGCAGCTAAGACAGAGCGCTGCGCTGTTTGCCTTGTTAGGAGGAGAGGTGGCGTCCAAGGAGGCAATAAGGGAGCCAACTCAAGGCTGGGGGAAAAGTCTCAGATTTAATCCGAACTCCAAGGAGCTCCGAATGCCATTGTATCCAACAGCTGAAAGTGCCCCCGAGGCTTTCGCAATCCTCTTAAGTACCAGGGCGGTAACAAGAGGAAGAGATGCCCACCACCCAGTGAGGGAATTCGGGGGAGTGGAAGGCGGAAGGACAGACAGACACACAAACCAATGGGGGAAGTTCAAGGGAGGGACCCCAGGCCCACTCACTCGATGTCCAAGGTGGAAGATTCTGGGAGAGTGGGATGGGGAGCCGAGTGATGGACAGGGTACCAGGGAGGGGACAGGGGAATGACTGAGCATTTTCAGGGAGATTGGCATTGAGGGAAAGGTGGGAAAGCTTGGGGTGGAACCACTGGGAGAAAATGGGAGGTGAAGGAGCAAACCATTACAGAACTGTTACAGAGATATAAAAACACAATACAACAAGAAGTCATGAAAAATCTTTCAGCACTGACCACAGCAGAAACTACAACTCCAAGAGAAAACACGATCTTCTTCTATATCATGCATATAGAGCTTCCAGGACAACATTATCATGCTGATATCTTATTTAAGATGTTAAGAGTGTTTCTATTTTTTACTGACAGCTCTTTTTAACCTCCATTTTGCCACTGCTATTTCACCTCTTTCCTTCCTCTGATCTTTCACTGGATTACTACTGCCCACAAATACATATAAATGTATATGCACAGAACATATGAAACAAAAACTTAAAGAAAGCTAAACATATAAGCTATAGCTTTTTGTAAATTCAATCTGACTACAACTTTTCTGACCTTATTTAATATTTGTATTTTATCTGTTTACTTAACAGCAGACCAATCAGGGTTTTTTTTATGAAGAAAAGGAATTGGAGTTAAAACAAAATACTTTTGTCATTATAAAAGTTCTGACCACATATATAGCTAAAGTGGGAATCAATAATATGCCTGACACTTCATATGCTATGAAATTCCCTATGATGTTGTCAGAGCATAGAAGAAAAGAGGGATACTCCTCTTTGTCACAAAGCAGGCTGACAAAAAGTGAAAATCATTAGAAGTTTTGATGAAAAATCAGAATAAACTCCAATTGGCTTCAAATTCTATTTCAAACTTGAAATTCACTTCAGCTTTTCCTAAAGCTTAAAATCTTAAAATTTTCCTTTTTCCCTTGTACTGTTCTGGATTTTTTTTTTTTTTTTTTTGTAATTATCTTTGCTTCCTGTTCTCCTGATAGTGATATTTTTCTAGGCCTCCCACAGATTTTATGCCTCCATGTTTTACTTTTTTTTTTTCCCCTGAGATTGAGGAAGGCATTAAGGCAGATTGAGTCAGTCAATGTGTTTTGGAACACAACGAGAAACTATTTATGCCAAATGAAAAAATTTAAAGTGCATTGTTCCAGATAATAAAAAATACAGATATATTTCTGAAAAAAAATGCTGAGTAATCTGCAATGGCATTTTCATAAGCTTTTCTTCCTTTCAAAAAGATAAGGAAAAAATAACCCAGTTTTTGTTAGTATTTCAAAATCTCTATTTACCAGCTATTTTTTATTATTCCAGAAGTCTTCACACTACACAAATTTTACACACATTCATTGTGGTTTAACCCCTGTAGGCAGTTCAGCTCATTCTCATGCAGCACAGCTGCTTTCTCATTCCCCTGCAGTGGCATGAGGGAGAGAATTGGAAGAGTGAGAAAAAATGTGGGTTACATTAAGTAGCTTAGTAGGAAAAGCAAAAGCTTTTGCTTTGCACTCAAGGAAAGCAAGGAATTCATTCACTAATTCCCATCAACAGGGAATCAGGGCTACATCACGTATCCTTTGGAAAGAAAAATATTATTATGATATATATTGTGATTGAACCAAAGTGATTCTTCAAAAAGGACAAGAAAAATATATGGAATTGTTGCTGCTTCTGTAAGAAAGGAAGAAATAAAAAGGTATAGTTTCATGTTTTAATCCATACAATTTCACTTGGAATATAAGACACTAGTCATTTTGTTTGCAATAAAGAGCAGAAGGGAATGCTGCTAATGTCAAAGTTGCTTAGATACATAGCCCTACTTAAATCAGTATGAATTAAGCTTCTAAAAATATTTGTAATCTGGGCCTATGGTGCTCGTACATCAAAAAAATCAGGAAAGATTTAGTATGCATGGTTTTTTTCCCTGAAGGTTAAGCAAGAGTTGTGGTCAGCCAGCATTAGAAATTACTCAAGATGAATGGATAAATAAGTTTCACAGATTTGAGCTTCTGTTGCAGACTGAGGCACTTGGACAGAAGGACAACCCTTCTGTACTGATCAGTGATCCTCACCTATTCCAATGGCAAAAGGCTTCCTATGGGATTTATTGTTTCATAACATTACCATCTGTGCTGGTGTCATGTTGTGGATGGGTCTGAAAGCATAGATAGGAATTATGGTGACAATAATTTTTATATGCAATATTGCCTGGCTAATAGAACTTGGCCACACTTTCCCTCTTCCACAGCTTTAATTGCTCTAAAAATCAAGGAATACCCATCACACTAACATAAATTGGCCTTATGATACTGTTCTAGACAATGAATTCTCTCAAAGGCAAGAAAGGCAAGATCTTGCAATTAGAGAAACAAAGGCTTTTCTTAATTGTCAGCTGTTTGCAGTTGGGGATTGGTTTTTTCTTGTTTGTTTCTTTCACTTGTTATTTTGTCACCTATTTATTGAGTAATCCATTCAGGATTGGGAGGGACAATGACAAATATAAGATATGATGATTTTGATATCTTATGCTAATATAAAATGCAGTTCCAGAATAATTTTGCACAATTCCCCATAGTTTAACTCTTTCTTTGATTAGTCTGTGCTCTCTGACACTGAGGACAAGGTTTCAACAGCTCATCATTAACCAATCATTCCAAATTCCAGAAACACCACAGGAGAAACTAAATAGCACTTATTTTGTAATTGTATGTATTTGCCTGAGAATTATTTCACCTGTGATGGCATTTTGAGAGAGAGAGTGGTTCATTTTGATTTCCATGAGTAATCAGTGTGCTTTGTGACAATTCCAATTTGATACACAAAGAAAGGTAGAAAAAAGAGAAAGAAAAAGAGGAAGAAAAGGAACACTGAAAAGATTAGATCTGCTATTTTCCTATAGCAGAAAATAAAACTGTAAGATATTAAGAGAGTCAGAACTTGAAAGAAGATTCCTAGGGGGGCAGGGGAAGTTGAAAGGATAATCTATAAAGGAATAGTTTAAAAAACAGGTCTTTAAAAAAGAAAAATTGAAAGTTATACATAAATCCTAGAGAAGCCAAGGACAGAAAGAAAAAGTATAGTGAAAGCACCACTGCAGAAAGTCACAGTCTGAGTAGCACTCTAGACTCAGCAGATAGTTTACAGCAGCAGGAATGTCTAACAATTTTCTGACCTGTAAATATTGAATCTTCCCTTTAGTGCCTTTTGTTTTGTTTGGTTTTGTTTGGTTTTTTTTTTTTGTTTGTTTTGTTTGTTTGGTTGGTTGGTTTTTTTGGTTTTTTTTTTTTTTTTTTTTGTTTTGTTTTGTTTTTTTGTTTTTTTTGTTTTTTTTTACATTCACTTCATTCTCAGATTGCACCTTTCTATCCAACAATCTGAAGCAGGAGGAGAGCTTGGAAAAGCACAGGTGTTCTAGGTTTTTTAACTACTCCAAATGACTTTGAAATTACAGAGCCACAGCTGTGCTGAAGGCAGAGAGATGAAGCTTTCTTTGCTTATGCAAAGCCATCTGCCATACCCTGGTCTGGGGAACCATTCCAGGTGGTGCACAACCTGGTTAATCCAGCCTCCATCCAGCTGGATACACAAATGAGATGTTTATGCTAGGAGGGATTTTCAAGATTCTTTACAGACAGCAATTCAGATGGCATGTTCTGCCTCGCTGCTGTTGGAGCAGAGACTGAGGCCACCATAGCACAGCCTCTGTCCTCCTAGCCAGTGCCACTCAGTTGTGTTCATTGGTGCTTTAACATGGATTCAGCTATGGTCTGCAAGATGAACCTACATTTTATAACTAAGAAGTATTAAAAGTACTGCTCTTATCTTCACCCAAGAGTTAGAAAAGCTGTAGCAAGACTGTATGACTGGTTTGAAAGTATCTCAAGTTCTCAACAGTCAAATAAAAAAAGTCCCCAAAAAAATCTGTGATGGACATTCAAACAATCAGATTGCTGATTGAATCATCAATGTGGGACAGAAGGAGCAGAAACAGAACTCTTCCATGAAGCTGTAGCTGAAACATGGCATGTGACTTTTCATCTTAGAACTGAGCTTCTGTGATCAATATTGTTTTCAGTGAAAAATGTAGCCTGCTAATATGGTGTGATCTGGAGTAGCTCTATAACAGAGTATTCTATACCAGGCAGTCTAATACTGTTATCATAAAGCAAGAATAAATTATGGAGTGTTCTGAATTTTTCTTACTTTATTATAGTGGCACAAAAATTGAGCTATTCCTAGATTAATAAGTGCAGAATGCTAAGCAACATGTAAAATTAACAAAATACATTAAAAACAAGAAAGTTAATCAAAAGAAAAGCCAAAAAATTCAAAGGCAGAGGAGGACAAAGAAATTTTATTATTCTCCAAGCAATTATTGTCAGCTTTGATGTTGCTGAGTAATTTAGATCAGTATTTTTTCTATTATTGTATACCATGACAATGCATGAAAGAACAATAATTTTGAGGTTTGATATGTAGAAATAAAGTACAAGAGAGAATAAAAAGGATTTGTATAACAGTAGGGCCTTAAAAATGACTATGTCAATGACGATAAAAATTCATTAACAAATGAATTGTTCTGAAAAAGGTCACCAAAATGTTTTAAGACTTCTGGATTTAAGTCTTTGTAAGTTTTAGACTAATTTTGACTGGCAGAACTATTTATGCCTTGTGTCAACTTATTTTTGAGAAATAAGCAGCTGGGTTGGGACCCGACTCTATATCCTTTGCCCCCTCTAAAACAACATAAGCTTCCAGGAGGCTTGAAACTACTGGCTTACATCTTAGATCATGGACTACTGAAAATATCTTTATGCATGTATGGAACCAAGCTGGGTTTGATTTCAGATTTCCAAAGTTTGCTGCCAAGTTAATGGATTGAGTATAAAATTCACAACTTTGATGTTCTCTTTCAAGTGATTTATAAGATGACTAGCAACAGAATCTGGTGCCAGTGTCAGATTAATCTCCTTTCTGATATCTGAAGGTAATATTGATTGGTAAGACTAACTGTAAATCTACCCAAATAAAATCTTCAGGATACATATCACATACAAGAAATTTTAAGACCTTTCAAGGCCACATCTTCAGATGAAAGTTTGCTCACAAGAGCACCAGATTTTACTGTCACTTTTTATTCCAACTGTATTAAGTATTTCAAATTCCTTCCCACCACCCTTCTTTTTTTGTGACTTTAAACATAAAACCTCCAAAGATACCTATTAGCATGCAGCAGATAATAGCAACTGCAAACAACCACTATCTTTTTTTTTTTTTTTTAATGTGATTGTTAACTTCTAAACACAAACTTCCAAATAAATAATGGCAAACAATATGAAACCCCAGCATGCACTGATTCCCTTTATGGACACAAAACACATTCTTGAGCAAACTGTGTTTTTTCTAGCATTATTTCAGCATTGCTAAATGCCAAAAAAGTCTAAAGAATTAGGCAAGAAAAGCTGAAAAGCTATAGATGAATAATTCTTTCAGTCAGACACTGGACTTAAGTTTTTATAGTTAATTTCTGATTTTTTTTTTTTTTTTACTAAAGTAGTGCCACTCTGAATTGAATCACAACATAAATGATGCTTTTTTGTGAACTCTAGAACATGGTGGACATAACTCTCAAGCACTGCCAGCTGTCCCAAACAGACTGCAATTTAACACGCTTAGATAGGCAGAAATTAAGCATCTAAATTAACCAGTACCAGTATAGATTTTTTCAATTGGATAGACTAAAAATAACAAAATTGATTTTTTTATATTGTAGCAAATTCCCATATAGATACACAATTCCTGTATAATACACAAATAAGAGCAAAGACATTATCAAACAACTAATAAAAATCTGAATAGAAATATTTTTTTAAAAAATACCTCAAAGAGATGGGCACAACTGCCACAATTTTGCCATTAAATAAAATAACTTTTCAGACATCTTCAGTATCTGCTTATTTTTGTATTCTTTCCTGCCTTTTTGGTTTGTTTGTTTGTTTGTTTTTGTTATCTTTCTTTATATGCACATGCTAACATTTGTGTCCAGGCAATACATAACATTTTCCCCATATCCTGAAAAATTTTAAAGTAATCATTGTAATCAACATAGCAGGATACTAGCTGTAGTTTTCAGAATCTGAAGTCACAAAGTGAAACCTCTACATATTCATGGGAAGGATCTGCTAAGGCAATAACATTTCAAGAAGGCATTTATTAGTTTTCTTAATGGTATTTTTCACCAACTATTTTTTTTTGTTTTTCCTTCTTGAAATGCTGCTGCCATCTTTTCCATATTATACACCTATTTACATACGCAGACACTGATTTCTTCTTTTATTATTCTGCCACTTTAGACTATTCTATAATCTTGTGTTACAGGGCCAGAGATCTCATGGGCATGGCAGAGACATGCTGGAACAACTCAGCACCACAGAGTGCTGCCACAGGCAGAGCACCAGGGATAGAGAAAGGTGATCCTTCCCCACTGCTCAGCCCTGGTGAGATGAAGTAACCATTTTATGTCCAGTTCTGTACTCCCCAGGGCAACAAAGACATACTAGAAGAGGAGGAAGTTGATAAATGTCTGTTGAGGAGTGGTGAGGGAGAAAGATTCTTCTCAGGGACTCCTAGACACAGGACAAAAGGCAATGGGCAAAAACAGGAATTCCAGAAACTCTGTTTAAACATTTGAAGAAAACCCCAAACTTAAGTGAGGGTGGGTGATAAAACACTGGCACTGGTTGCCCATGGACGTTGTACAGAACCCCTCTCTGGAGATATTCAAAAGCCATTCTTTTAGCAGAACCTAAACCAATTGCTCTCCATGCCCTTGCTTTGGGCATGGACATTGGACGAGTTTCCAGTTTCTTATCTCAACTGTTTTGACATTCTATGGTATTTATTTCAGATAACCACAGAACAAATTTTGAATACTATTATGGTAAACAGTTTGACACCTTGGCAAGTCTCAGGTTCATCTATTTCCATGTTGGACTGCATCATCTGGACTCAGTTTGAATGGGTGTTAAACAGGAAGATATGTGAGTGCTCTTTAGACAATGTATGCAAGCAGCCCATTCCCAAGCACTATTCAATAACTTGTTATAGAATTAAAGAATATACAGTTACTGTGCTTTTTAACAACACAGAATGACTATTGCTCAGGAAAAGGCATGGTATATAAATGGCAGCTGCCTCCTTCTTAGTCAGCTTTCATGAAAAGTTGTTTCTAATCCACTATTCAGTAAATAGGCTTTTAAATTTAGATTGAGATGCTTTTAAGGGCAACAGTTTCTGACTGTTTTATGCTTGCTCCAGGCTATTAAGTGAATGAAGCTCTTATATTTACAAACAAAACCAAAATAGCTTTAGGACTCTTTAGATTCAGGGCAGAAGAGCCTTTATATTCAGGTGCAACTGTGTCTTCATATTAGCAAACATATTCAAAGTACTGTTCTGCATCTTCTGATATTTCCCTCCTCTTTCCTGCTGCATTTTCCTTTCTTCTAGACTCAGACAGCATTTATTTTTAATAACATCTTACTATAGGCCTCAACACAATAACTATACTCTGCTAACTAATTTTATGTGTGATAGAGATAAATCATGGAATAATTTAGTTTGGGAAACACCTTTAAGATCATCAAGTTAAACTGTAAAGCTACCACTGCCAAACCCACCACTAAACCATGTCCCTAAGTGCCTCATTAGAAACATCTTTACAATATCTCCAGGAATGTTTTTTTTTGATGTGTTTCAATTACTTTTCAGATAAATAAAAAAATAAGTTTTAAAATTTATCTTGGCAAGCTAAATAAATAAGAAAAAATTGTCTAAATATTTGTCAACCATACAGAGGCATATTCATTTATTCAGTCTTTGTGCAGCTGGAACAGTTAAATAGATTACATATATCACTATGACAAAGATCAGATATAGTAACCTGAAAAATAGGATCAGCTTGCATTAATCAATCAGAAGAGGGATGTTCCCACATGTTTTTAAGCTCTTTTGAAAAATTCAGTTCATAGAACTTTGGTTCTGAGTTAAATTTTCAATAACATATGGAAACAAAACAAATGAAAGCCCCAATCACCCACAAACAAAACAAGAAAACTCATCCATGAAGATTTCAAATGTCTTGGTAATCAATATATATAAAAAAAAAAAGGGCACTGCATAATACCAAGGTGTATGCACTTGCATTTTTTTGTGAATATTTTCAATAAACAAAGCAGGCATCTACTTTTGAACTTCTTGCAGAAAGTAAAATGCTTTTTCTCAAATAGGTAAACATTTCTTCTGAAATCTATTCAGTGAAATATAATATTTCTAGACTATGTCAACATTGAAACAAGAGGTTCTAGTATGATTTATTACTAAACTGTTGTGTAAAAACAAGAGTTTTAATTTTAATTATTTCTTTGTCATGGCATAGCAGATTGATGTTTGTTCTACAAGCTGTTAGATTTTGTGGACAGAATTGCAACTCATGATAAACAAATTATACTGCCTAGAGAACATAGAAAGCTGCATTTATTTTACTAGAATAAAACAGTATTTGAAGGATCTTCTATGACAAGTAAGGGAATTTTTGAGGTAAGACTATATAACAGTACACTTTCTCATGCATAATCTTAACAATTAACAAAAAATATTGTCAGGTTCAGAAGCTTAACCTTGTCCACTAAAACTTTTCCCACATTTTCTTTTGTATACCTTAATCTTAGAACCAAGCCAGCCTAAGGACCCATTCTGGAATGCTGTAAGAAGCTGATATTCAATTTCAAGTAGGCTGCCAGCAATCAGTTGACAAAGTCTAAGCCTTGACAGCTAAACATAGAAAAGTAATGCTTTTAATATTTAATATTTAAGGTCATCACACAATTGCAAGACTATACTGTCACATCTCCAAAGCATAAAACATTCAGACTGAAAAATAGCATTGCTACCTTCAATTCTAATCTTATTGTTCTGGGGCCAAACACATTTTTCTTATTTCTTCAATGTGTGAAATCAGTCATCCATCTTTGCCAGCTCCTACTGCTAGCAATGTTTGGCCTAATTCAGCACATATAAGAGCCTGCTAGGAAACAGGAGGGAAATATCACTTTATCACCCTTATCCATCCCCTCACCAACTCCTTTGCATCCTCTACTCAGCACTAGCACATCACAATGCAAGTCCCCCAAGCACTCTTTTCTTCAATCAGTGGTAAAACATCCACTGGTTTGTTTTTTTTTTTGTTTTGTTTTTTTTTGTTTTTTTGCAGCTGCATATCCAGCCTCATCCCACAAGCCCAGGATATTTTTTCCAAAGTTTATGACCAGCCTTGCAGGCACTTGGAGCCCACCACTCTGCTCCAACCCTGTGAGTCATTGCTCTGGGACTTGCTGCTGGTTGTTAACACAGAGATTGCTGTCCATCAGGAGAACATGGGTGTTCCTGCCAGGAACACACAGAAGAACAGAGTAGTTTCATGTGCCCATCTGTCCCATGCTGTGCAAAACTGCAGCAATGTTGGCAGAGGAATTTCATGATATACATCGTTCAAAAACACTGATGAAGAGTTTGAATATCATTAGCAGTTTCAAGAAAAGTAATCAGTGACTTGAAGAGAAGTAAACATATTTAATGGCCCTGTGCTGTTTCCCACTGCAATCAATGTCAGAACAGAGGTCTTTTCTTTATCATGACATTATGACTCTTCAGACACTGTGAACCTGTTTTCCTCCTTTGAAAAAAGAAGACCAAAACCAAAAGCAAGACAAAATAAAACCACACAAAACCCCCCACAAACCACCTCACCCTCAATCCCCAAAAAAATGGAGACAAAAACGCTGCCATAAATTAGACTTGAAGTCCAGTTAGCTCGGGATTTTGCCTCTGCCTCCAAAAAGTGGATGCCTAGGATGAAGAATGGGATAATGCTTTGAGTACTCTCTCATCCTTCATCTATTTCTAAACTCAGCTTGATTTGTCTCTGTCTAGCATGCTTAGGGAGCGCATTCTCCAGCCATTACCCAGTCTCCTCTTGAAGTTAATGCAAAGCTCCCATCCACAGCAAACTGACAAGGAATTTCATAACTGAGACCTGTTGCAGGAGAAATGGCTGCATTACTTCTTTAGAACATGCCTCCTCTTAGCTTAACTTGATTTCTCAACATCTTTTCTGCACAGAAGAGAATATTAGTTTTTCCCTAACTTTCCTCTCTAGTCCACTCTTGTGTTCCTTTTCACTTTTAGTTTATTTTCCATTCATCTCTTTCTGAAAGTTGATCTGTGCACAAATGTTGTTCCGAGGTCTTTTTTCATCCTTCTCTGAACTGCTGTCCATTCCACCACTTCCATTTTGAAATAAGGGGTGGAAACTATAGAACTGACTTCATTCTTCTCTTCCTTTTTTTTTCTCCTAAAACCAATTGCTTTTTATTTTGTTCCCCATAACTACTGAGTTTATGTTTGTTTGTAAATGAAATTATATCAGCATCCAGAGAGCTTTAGCTTAAGTGGTAATGGTCTGCTATGAACTCATGGACAAACAAGTTTCCTAATATTTTTTGTTTGGTTTTAAATCAGTGCTGCTTAAATACACAACCCCTGCATTTCCTAAGCTTTTTCATCTCTCCCTGTTCTCCTCTCAGCTTTACTGCTTATGTATTTCCTTGCCTTTTCTTAGACTGAGCTGAAAGTACATCAGCCAAGTACCATCTGGCAACGAAATGAACACAATTAAACTATTTACTCTGTTCTTACCACAGTACTACAGAGATACAAATTCAAGTTTTTACCTTTTATAATCCTCCATAAGATAGGTATCTACTGATTTGCAATTCAGCTGGCAAAAGTACTAAAGGCATTTTGAATGAACTGGCCAGGGTTTTTGTAAGTGGCATAGCAAGAAACTGAATATACATCACCCACTTGTAAAAGAAGGCTAAGAGCTCATGATGGCAGCCAGAAGCAAGAATAAAAGCATGAAATCTGGCTAAGGAGAGCTATTTCTATTTTGATGCATAAGAAGATGTTATTCATTTGACAATTTTGTATGCTCCCATGGGCTGCAAAATCCTGCAAGTGCCTCCATGACTCTGGGAGAGATGTGAATGCACATCAGCAGACATGCCAAACAAGGAATACGTTTCAAGTGAGACTATACACCATTCAGTGTGCTGAAGAGAGCTTCATATGTGAGCAAGTGTGAATGAGTGGCCAAAAACCCCAGCCCCTCAACAGAACTGAGCCAAGAAGTTCAGTAGAGTAATTCAAATTCTGTTTCTTAGACATCTTGTTGCAAAGAGACTTCTATCTTTGGATGATGTTTTTGTACATTTTATGCAAAACACATCCCAGTTCTGTCAGTGATAAGCCAGCTTCTAGATGACCCCAAGCCCTCCAAACTTCTGGCATAAATACATGTTTTCATGCAAATACAGGCTATAACTGTCAGGATTACGCAGTCATGTAAGAAAAAGAAAAGCAAAAGTGTTTAGGACTGGTTTCTATTCCTGCCTAGGAGTCAAGAAAATGAGAAACTGTGACTAAAACCATTAAAGTGTCAAAAAGTACATGAAAACCATGGCACTCAACTTGTGGAAAAAATCCTGAAAAGTAATTGGAGGTGTTTACTGGTTTCATCTGGAAAAGTAATTATTTTCATTGAACTTTGTATGGTGCTATGCTTTTTTAGTTTTGACCAAACCAGTGTTGATAACACAGGGGTGCTTCAGAAAAGGTTCCATTTAGGACAACATTTATTATAAAAAACAAGCCAAGTGGTACTGATTTTATCCATGTCACTTTTATGTGAACAGCTGTACTAATTTTGGCAGTCATAAACTTAGTTTTCACCAAAGTAACTATGCTTTGGATTTGTGACCAAAATAGAGTTGATATTTCAAGGATATTTCAGCTGTCACTGAGCAGGGCTGAAAGAGACTTGAGGAATTTTCTGCTTCTTCTGCCACTCTGCTGGGGAGGGGGCTGGGTGTGCACAAGAAATTGGGAGGGGATGTGGCCAGAACAGTTGACCCTGACTGATCAAAGGGATATCCCACACCATATAACATTTTTGTTCAGCAATAAAATCTGGGAGAAGGAGGAAGAAGGATGTTCAGGGCTAAGGTGTATGTATTCTCAATCAACAATTACATTTAATGGAGCCTGGCTTTTCTGGGCTGTTCATGGCTGAACACCTGCATGTCCCTGGGAAGTAGTTAATTTATTGGATGTGCAGCTTTGCTTTCCATATTGGACTGTCTTTACCTCTACCCATAAGTTTTCTGGCTTTTACTCTTCTGATTTTTTTCCCTATCACAATGCTGGGGAGTGATCAGGAAGCTGTGTGAGGCATAGGTGTCTGCTGAGGTTAAACCATGACAGAAGTATCATAATCTTTTATTGACTTATATTATCTCATATTTTAAAGTCATAAAAATATATAAATTAGCTAAAGTACTTAATTTTTAAGAATCCATGTAAAATTATGAATATTTCATAATATGCATAGTGAAGTAGGTAATTAAACAAATTTAAATTAATAAATGTTGGAAGTATAGAAGCTCAAATTAAAATCAAATTAAAAGACTGCTTTCAAGTCCATTTTCAGGAGGATAGAAAACTTTCCAAAATACTTGGATCTTTTAATTTAATGATATTTCATCAAAATTTCCAGATTCCTATAACTTTCTTTTGGTTAAAAAACAGTAATAAAATACCCACTCCAAGTGTTTTTAGAGTAATGTAAGCTATCATACTCATCATACTAAGGATTTCAGGGAAAGCATTCAAGTCCCTCTACACACTAGATCCACTCAAGAACTCACAAAGTCAACATGTATAGAGGCAGCATTTCGATCAGCAAGATAATCTTCAAGATAATCTTCAATACCCCCTGAGCTATGCTGGCCCTGTTTTCTAAAACTATTCTTGCCCAGGCAAACTCTATTATTAAATAAATAATTTAGTGGAAATAGATCAGGACAAACTCACTGTCAGCGATCCTTCTGAGCTTAAACTTTTTTCCAGAATGAGAGAGAGCACTATTTCAAACTTTTATATATATATATATATATATATATATAAATAACATTTTTATAACACTAAAGGACTATGTTCTGAATAAGATTTCAAATGAAAACAGTAGATTATTTTTATATTTTTTTTCCAAAATAGTTTACAAATGTGCATTTTATTGCCATATTAAAGCTTCACTGTATTAAATGTGACAAGCCATTACAAATACTAAAGACAATTTCAAAGTTCCCTTTGTGACTCAAAGATTTCTGCATTTTTATGAATCATTATGCTATAGAAAGGAAGCATCAACCCTCCAAAGTGTTACATCTGACCAAGGCTCCAGACTACTGTGCAGTGATGGCACACACCAGCAGTACAAATTAGGGCTGACATTATTTTTTAGCTTAAGAAAGTACAGCTACCTCCAGCTTCCATCATGCTTTTCCTCTAACAGTCCTTGCTGGAAAGATATTCAGGGCAAGAATGAGAGGGGAAAAGTGACAGTGATGTACTGACCAGGACTAAATTTAGGTTCCCATGTCTCAGTTAATGCCTCTTGTTTTTTAATCATCTCTTCTGCCTTGAGAAAAGCAGATACTGTCCTTTTCCACTGAGGTCAATAGTAGTTTTACACATATAGCACTTGGCCCCAGAGATCATTACTAAATTAAGGTACCAAATAGAAGTGCTGTGATGGTGTTCATTAATCCAAGGAATGCGAGTAGGTCAGTGTTTAAACTAACACAGCGATAACAATGGGTTTTGTAGTCATGTCAGTGCAGCATATTTAAACCTCAGGGAAGGACTGTCATGGTCTACTTGTCCAACCATGAGTGCTGGCCTCCTCCAGCTATGTTTTGAATAACTGTCACAGGAGAGCAAAAGCTTCTCCTTCAGAGCCTCAGGCTCACAGACTGTTTAGTCTATCATGATGGTAAAAACTCTGAGGAGGTATTTTTTTAATGTGAAACACATTTTTAAAGTTATGCCTACATATTTTTTGCATAAATATAGCTCAATTTTTGTCTTTGTGTCAGCAAAATACATTGCTGAATCACATATTTCAAACAAAACTTCAAGTATCTGAAGAGAAAACAAAAATCACAAAAATATGACCTACATAAATGTAATTGTGTTTCATGTTTAACATTAAAAAAACGGATGCTTCATGCCTGGAAATGTACAAGGACAGGTTGGATGCAACTTTGAGCAGCCTGGTCTAGTGCAAGATGTCCCTGGCCATGGCAGGTAGATTAGAACTACATGGTTTTTAAGGTCTCTTTCAACCCAAACTGTTCAATGAATAATATAAATATAAATCCTATAAATATATATTAGTGATATATATAATTTAAGGTGCTAAACATAAATTATTCTTAATATGATTTATCAATTTTCAAATAGTCTTTTTATATCAAGCCATCTCTAAAGTATTTACCTTCAGTAAATAATGTTGAAAAATGTTGAAAATATTCCACTACGTAGTAAAATTTGTGTTGAGTACTCAATTCAAAGCCAGCATTTTGGTCTATAGGATAAATTAAAATACACATGTGTTTCATTATAAAATTATTTCATTAATCTGTACACAAAGGCTTGAGATTGGACTCTTTCTAGAAATGCAATAAGACTTTAGACAGTGAAACCCAGAAGCAAGACCCGAACCTGTTGGTTTGCCTCATAGTGTTTTGGTTTGCAACCAGGAACTGCCTTTTAATGCATGGTGCCAGAGGCTCGTCCCTCTGGCTTTCCCATGTTCCTGTTCTTTAGACAACAATTGGGCAGAGATAGAATGACAACAGAAAAGGTTCAGCTTAAACAATCAGCATTCATTCCAGGGCAGAATACAAATTTGGTGGCATTTGAAAACAGAAAATTGAAATAAACAAGTGACAAGTATTTAAATCAAAGCATATTACTTTAGAGCAAACCAATCCTTTTCTACTTCTCAGAAAGCATTTGCATCCCTTTCCTCTTAATAATTGTTACCATACCTTTTGGTGAAAGCAATGATATTTTGAGCAAAATATTCAACATTTAAATAAATAAATAAAATTACCAAGTGTTAAATCTTCAGTGTTCTGGCTTCTCTGGACAGCCACTGAGATCTTATCAACATACTCTTTGACCAAGGCATGAAACATAGCTGTTCAAATGTTACTGGAAATGGCCAAGGCAAGTTAGGAAGCGCTGTTCCAGCCCAAGCAACCTGACAATACGTAGGACTTTGCCACATAACCAGGTAAAGCATGAAAGTATACCAGATGTAAGTCACATGGGTCAGAAAGCAGCATAAACACATGAACAAGAAATGTAACTAAAAAGTAAACAAGCTCTAGGTAAAAAAAAAAAAAAATCATGAAGTAATGAGGTACCAAACAAAACAAAAACTGTCAAAGAGTAGTGCACCACACAAAATAATTTGCTTTTTGTAAATCTGAATTGATTCTGTTCTTAATCAGTAAATCACTGAGCTAGAGGGATGTTTAGAAAAATCAAACTGGCAAATTCTGGGGCAGAAAATAGCTTAATGACTAAAAATATCAGAAATGAGACATAAAAAGAGTTGAGCCAGAAAAAGCAGCAAACTCTATGTACTCTTTAATATCTATAGATCTTTTACTGTAGAAAGAGATTTTGAACTTACTGCTTACGTCTGAACTGTAGCAAAAGACAGAAAAGTCAGTGCATTTTTAAACTCCATACATACACATGATTCAGATAATTAATGTAATAGAAATAAAATAAACTGGAGTTTTAGAGTAAGACATGAAGCTTTTGTTAGTTTAAACACAGACCCTGTAGGCTATTTAACTCTTAGGTGAGTAGTTTTTTCACAGAATGATCTGAAAGTACAAAATATTAAAGATTGAATGTAAAATGGGCAGCTTTTTCAGAGCACTTCCAGATCATTCAGGAAACAAACTGAAACACTTGTTGATGCTATGAAACTGATACACCTGAAGGCTGTGCTGCCATTCAGTGGGACCTTGACAGGCTGGAGAGCTGGGCATTTGCTGCATTGGCATGGTAGTAAGGTACAGTTTCCCTTCCTGATGGGCAGAATACATCATTGTATTTAATGCTTCACTGTTGCCATTATATAGCTTCAAACTGGCTTATATGTAACTGGCTTAGAAGTTCTACAAAACACATTAAATCTTATTGTTCCATCTGCAGAATAATGCATTTTTCCAACTGTTTGCACTTGCACAAACCCCTCAGAGTTCTATGAGTCAGATTTTCATCAAGAGTAAAATTTACTTTCCTCCACTTTTAGTGCAGACTCACAGTGGTAGATCTAGTTGTTAAGATTGGCACTGTGAGCACAAGATCATGATTGGCATCCCAATGGTAATTTCAAAATCAAGAACTCCCATGCCCTGCTTCCTTTTTTCCCTGATCTCCCCAAAAATTATCCTTATTTGGAAAGAACTCTCTCCCCCACTACCATCACTATTTTCTATGTCAATATCTATCAATACCTATAATTATATCTTTCCTAGACTGATAGCATTAAAAACATATACTTTAGTATATTCCTGATTCACTGGTTGTTTAGTCTTAGAAACTAATCATAAAATTTGGTTTATTATTTGAAAGTAGAATGAATATAAGAGATATAAATGGTCTGTTTTGCTCAAGAGAATAGTATTTTTTTTGTAATAAAAAAGAAACAGTGAGATATGTGGTCCAGAGACACCTAATATCCACTTATAGGAGTTAGACACCATTAAAAACAATTCCATCCTTTTTTACAGATTTCCACCTACTGTTACTAAAAATGCATTCTTTCATTATGAAGTCTGGAACTATAAATAAAGGCAGAAGTGAAAACACTTTAGCAACTGATAAAATAAAGTCAGCTTATTGACAAAAGGAGAGGAGTGGGATTACATGAAATTTAGCTAGCTTTAATAGACTTCTTAATAGGTTTCACAAGGCTGCAATATTCACTGAAACTCAAGAAAAATGAATTAAATTATTCTATATAGATAAAATAAATATCAATCTGTAGGAAGGTATAGAAGAGTCAAGAAAACCTATTAGGAATCCATTTTTACCAACATTCACTATGAGAAAATACACAAAGAAAAATCAATACAAAAGAACGTGACAAAAAATATAATCACATCTTGTGGAACTCTTTAAGATTATGTAAAGCCATTATTTCAGACAGCTAAGCCTACAAAACAGAAAAAATCTTCACCAGACCCCAATACAAAACCAACAGATAAAATCCATTGCTCTACAAACATCTTGTCTGGAAAATGTTTTTAAAAAGAAAGTTCAACTGCTAAAGCTTGAAAATATAGATGAATCAAATGCATCACTTCAGACAAGGTCAGGAAATCCTAAAGCATTTTTTTTCCCCTACCATTCGTAATTTTACTCTCACAGCAGTGACTCAGCATCTTATCTAACCAACTTTTAAGCATCTAAGAAAAAAAGTACAATAAACAAACTAACTGCCTCCCCCAAAAAACCAAAAAAACACTCCAACTGACTCCAGAAAGTAGATAATTCGTATCACATTTCTTCGAATTTTGTGCTAAGATTGATTGATTCTGTTAGCAGAATCAATTAATCAAACAAATAAACAAATCTATAACTGGTGAATAGAAGTTGTTTTTCTCTGGAATCAGTAATATTAAGACCATTGAAATTCAATTTAACCATACTCTTCAAGGTTTTTTGCAGTGTTTATTACAGTATTGAAATAGTGTCATATATGTACTACCCACATGCATAGCTGTTCTTTAGACTGCATAGCATATTTAAACAAAGTATATACTTAAACAGAGAAAACATTTCTGAATTAGTAGATAGACTGAGAAATTAATTAGGAGAATGGCCATGATGAGTGTGACTTTTTACAGAACTCTATTCTAGAACTGCCTTCAGTGGACCAAAAAGTGTCTCATTTATTTCATCATATTGAGGACACAGTGGAAAGAAACAAAATTAATAAGCTCAGCAATCTCATTTATTTTAGGAAACTTTTAGTTTTACTTGTTTTGCATAAAAATAATGCAGCAATAATTGTTTTATTACTCAAGTGATAGGATATTAATTACCTGAGATTCAGTCTCTAATAAGACATTCATGCTGTTTTGCATGGGTAGCAAAATATGTACAATGGGCACAGCAAAATGTCTATGAACATTATTGGAAATTAGCTTAGTGCAGAAGTGTTCTGCAAAAACATCATTGGTCCTGAAAATTAGTGATCAGTGGAGGATGCAAAATATTAACAAAACTAAACTTTCTAGCTTTCTTTCCTATAATGTTGAAGAAATGGATATATCTCGAGTATATGTATACACAAATTCTCTATAAAGACAGAAATGTGGATCATTTGCAGCTGAGTTCAACAGGAATTATTTGAATTTGCATAATGTCAATGAATGTTGCTTTTATAATTGAATTACTAAGTCAATATAACTTATGTTTCATTTCAGTCTAATTATGTGAACAATTTAAGACCTAGAAGGACATTGCAGATTGCAAAAAATGTGAGGGCATCTCTCTGGTGTAAACTTATTCCAATAATAATTCTCTGTGACATTGAGCATTAGAAGATCAAGTTGTGGTCTCAATTTCGCATATTTTCACAAGGTTGAAGATGTAGACATATTTTATTTTAGTCACTACTTCAAAAGTCTTCTAGCAAGGACAGAAGACAAAAACAACATGTCTCCATCTACAATAAATTTTGGAAGTACAAAGCATTAATCAAAGCGTGGAAAAGAAGACAGAGCAGCAATGATGTTGGAGTGAGACTTAAGCAGTTGGCTGGTACTGGTCTGGGTTATACCCCAAAAAAGACTCAAGGTGGGTCTTGTCCTCACATGTGTAGGCCTGGGAACTTAGATGTCCTGTTGTGTCTCCTAATTTAGAAAGTTCATGTTAGTTATGTTTCAGGTGGTACCACCTGAACTGAATAGCCATGGTTTTTACTACAGTGAATGGTACAGAGGCCATATGGTCCCTTTGGATATATTTGCAGCCAAAAACAGGTTGGTACTCAAAAAGAAAAAACTAACATGAAAGGTCATATTGAATAAAAACACATTTGTGTCATAGAGTGTCAAAATCATAGCCCAGACTCAGAAAATGTCAAGTCAAATCAAGTCATAATGTACTGTCTGATTGTACTTCATAGGGGACATTTCAAAAGATTTTCAAGTAGTTATGTTTAAAGACTTGGTTAATACACACTCTACAAGACACACACAACTATCTTGTCACCCCCACCTGCTTTTTATGTCCTGAACTCAACATCAGCCTTCTAATCTTACGGTAAAATCAACAGCTAATAATTGTAAAACAAAGTTTTTATATTGTGACCAGGAACCTCTGTAAGTCTTTCCCTACTCGTGAACTGCTTTCAACTATGCTCTTCTGTGCTGGAAGACACCTGTTTCATTTGAATCCCCTTAAATGAGCAGAAAATCCCGTTAAGTGTCTGCTGTAACTGAACTTTTTGCACAGCATCCATCTCATGCAAATTTAATTATTTATAAATGGAGTGCCTACTGTAAGTTAGGCAAATAGTGGAAAAATACTGAAATTCCTCAGTTCAATTTTTCACAGCCTAATGCTCCTTATGGGAAGTTAGCTTTATGAAGGTGCTTGTCCTTTCCACAATTACTGTCTAAAACACAAGCTTTGATAAAATGTGTAACGTTTTTTGATGGTTAATGTTAGTGAAAATTAATTATTATGCCCACTACTTATAGCAACTCTTCACATCTCTATTTTTTCAGGGTGAAGAAGGGAAATTTTCAAGATCACACAGACATTTGGAGCAACAACAGACATGTGGAAGGAATTCTAAGAAAACAAGTGTAATTAAGTATAGCAATTCAATTTTCCTAGCCAATCCCCAAAAATAAGGATTTTTGTTCAGCAGAAATAAACCTGCTAAGTAAGCAGGTTTGCTATGAAAAAATCTCTTAAATTAATATATTTACCTCCTTAGGCTTGGTGTTTGTCACTAGAACACAATGGCTTATTAAGAATTTTAATTTTTTACTGAACTTATTTCTGGTGTGAAATACTGGGCACAAATAATTTACAGTAGAGTTTTTTTAAAAGGTGGTTATAGGAAGCTGGCCCTGAGACAGGCACTGATGGACAGTCTATGCTCCTTGTCAAGGTCACACTGAACTCACTGCCTCAGAGCAGTATATTTCCCCATAGTTTTGAGAAGAGTTACCAACATGTTACCACACAAGTAACAGCATAAAACTGTGGAACTGCAGTGGTGACTACAGTTCAGATGACAATACCTACTCATTTCAGGGATACCTCTTTATTTCTCTTCTAACACTGATTTGTCCATTCCACTTATACCTGTTTCTTAGACTGGAACTGAAGAGACATTTCAAAATAAGTAATGGCTGTTGTATGAAATTGTAAATTTCTGCCATGGCACATAAAAAATAGTTGGAAAAGTGGAGACAATCAGAGCAACATATTTAAAGTTTACAGTGCAGGTTGTCTTAGTGTACTGTTTCCTTTTAAAAGATGTAGCCTGCCTTTGTACAGGATATATATAAGGCTTTGTCACTAATGCTGGGCTCATCAGTCCAATGCTAAGAAGAGACAGAATATTTCAGAGAAACTGTTGGGTGAACAGACCTAAATCATGCTCATCACTGCTAATAAGACTGTTGGATGAGGTCATGGTCTCAGCATATCTGATGTGACATGAAAACATTTTGTTCCCTGGTGCAATCAGCAGACACAGCATCCATTCTCATGCTGCAATAACCTAGCAACAGCAGGATGTGCCTGCATGACCAAAACCTGAAATTAACTCCCACTTGACAAGGTTTACAGCTCAAAAGCTCCACTACCTGTGGCTTGTTTCAAATATCACAACATGTTTTCCAAGTAATTGGAGCAACTGATTTGCTATGCAGACCCACACACTTTTTTTTTAAATTTTCCTTTTAATATAAAGCATTACAATAAGATTAATCAGCTCTCACTGTATGAGTAGCTACCATAAATAAATTAGAACTTTTTAAAATGAATAGGCTGAGTAATTTTTTATTTTTGTTAAGAGTTGTCATTATCTCAGGTCATTAGATCTTTTTAGGTCCTACTCAAAGTGCAGAATCATACCTATACTCAAAGGTAAAATTGCTGGCTATTCTGTACTCTTTGCAAGTTGGTGCATTTTTCATGACATGACAGGGAAAAGGCCAAATCAACCACTGAGGGGCAAAATTTGAACTGGCCAAATTTATCTCACAGAATGTGTAAAAATAGTGTTTTTTATATCATGAGCCATCCACATCTCCCCATAGGATGCTCCCCCTATTCTACCTGCCAAATGTAGTCCCACGGGTCCCTGAAGCAAGCCGGTCTTTGTGTCCACCATCCTGTGCTATTCCTGGCCAGATTACTCATGTGCCCTTACAGGGCAAAGACAACTGTCGAATTCCTCGTGACTCATACCAGACCAGAAAGGACTTTTAGCTTGATAAATTATATATTTCTCAGTTTTCAGCCCAAGGGGAAAGCTGAAAATTCAGGATAGGTTAAATGCTGATTTTTGAGGAGGGGAGGAAGGCTATACTAACAAACCTACTGAGAACAACCAACAACAAAGACAAAAATAAAAAACATTAAGCCTTTACTTATTCCAATGCAACAAGATAAATAGGTAAACATTTTTCTGTACCCAAGATGATAATTACATTTTCCAACAGAGTTTTTGAAACAATAGCATTTGTGTGCATGGTAAAGAAACACAATCACTAATTGTGAAAAATTAATCATAAGCAAGAGTGAGATAAATTTATTTGCATTCAATTTAGTATTTATAAATAGCAAATCATTTTAACTGCCAAAGCATATTACAGATGGATGATAAACAAGTTATTCCCATAGCAGATTAAGTGAAAACCTTCTGTCCTATGTGTCTGGAGCCCAAAAGAAATATACAGTAAAGATATCTCCAGCAGGGGGAGATTGCTAGCACCAGCTCACAGCCCACCAACCCAATAAATCCACTGACTCAAAGAGAAGGACAGAGCATGCAGACTAAATAGTACTAGAAAACTGTGCAGCAGATGAACATAAATTCCTATGTTTGCTGAAATGTATAAATAATGAAAAGTTTTGAACAACATCAGGCTTTCCAGTACTGAGAAGCCCAGGGTGAAGAAGGACCAAAGGGATGCTACTGGATCTATGGATGTTAACCATCTTGTACTTGATTTCTCTCTCTCTTTTCTATTTCTTTCTATCGCTCTACTTCAAATTAATTGTTTAATAAAATCCTTATTATTGAATTTGGTATGCAGTCTTGCTTGCACTTTAATTCAGATAAAAACATCTCTCATTTATCAATCTTAACATGGGTTCATAGTCACCTGATGCTGTTAATATTTGGCTGACTTCTTTTTCTCAAATAAAATAAATTCAAATAGCAGATTTTCTTAAAATATATTGAAATTATTGCTCCTAAATCAAATCTAAGAGTTTCAGGAGGTTTTTTCAGAGTCTTTGGAAAAAGGGGTCTTTTTCAAGAGCCAAACCCCCCCCCCCAAAAAAAAGAGGAAAAAAAAAGTCACCTAGCATCATTATTTTTTTTTTTTTTTAGCAACACTATATGATCCTCACATTGAAAATGCCACTGAACTGGTGGCTATAGTACTAGCCTGGCACAAGGAGACTGGTTTTAGTGTTCTGGCTTGGCATAAGCAGGGTGGAACTTCTATGAACACTGTCACATCTTTCAAAAGTGCTCTGGTTTTCAGGCTACTGTCTGCTATTGGTATGGTTATCTAGTTAATTTTTATAAATTAACCTCTCATCTGTTTTTTAGGAGATGGCTTCAGGCATACCTTGATCAGTGATATTCACATTTACATTCTTTGCCAGATGAAAATAGTTCTAGAGTATTAAAAAACTTTTGTAGAAAAAAAAAATTTAAACTATAAAATAAATTATTGTCCTAACTTTATGAAAATTAAATTATATTCTAATTATGGTCATTTCAGATCCATAACATTACAAGCAATTACTTGATATTGGCATTGCTCAACCACCATGGCCAGGCTTCAAAACTAGTGAACGAAAGTCTTATCTCAGCAGTGTTTAACCACTCTGTTGTATTTTTCTCCAAATGTATCTCCTTTTAGTCTCAAGGGAGCATAAGTGCTATTTTTTCCTTTGGTCATTCTCAGTTTTCTCTCTTCACATGCATTGCACCATTATTCTTTTCCTCTCTGTAAAAAATTCTGATCAAAAAAACACCGAATGTCCACCAAATGAGAGCCTACTCAAGTGGCCTGTTTATAGGCCAGAGATTAAGAAGAAGAGAAATAGTACAATCAAATCATATTACATTGAAAGACAGAAGGATCACTTACACCCACAATGAAGAAATGTAAGGTTACAGGCAATAAATAAATTTGCTCTCCTGATCCAAAAATCTGTGTTTCTGAAAGAAACAAAAGGCAGCTAGTTATCTTAAGATGTTTTAAGTTTCTCCTCCCCTCATTTTTTTTTTCATCTCTCTTTAGAGCTAAAGGAAATTTAAATCTTGCAATTTAAACATACAGCACTCCTCTTTGGTTTTCCTCCTCTAAATCGAAAAGTATAAATATGAAAGAAAATAGTAATTTAGCATTACAGCATGTTTTTTTGACCCTATTTTGGCTACTAATTATTTAATAAAATGTTAATTTGAAGAGCAAAATGGTTTAGATCATACTGTTCATTTTCAACTTGACACACTTTTGAACTTATGAAATTCTGTGTAGTGTCAACTTACTATTTTTTATTTTTACACATCAACAAAGACTCTTTTAGAGTTTGGCAACTGCTATGGTTTTAGCATTGAGCAAATCTGATAAACATATTCAGTGATATTTATGTAATTACTAGCTGCAGTAACTGCAGAGGAACACTTTTAGGTATTTATACTCAACCCAATCTGAATCAAGTTACTCACATTGGACAGTAACATTAGTACAAGATTTATGCTTCTTCAAGATTATAGTCCATATATCTAAACATGAGGGACACAGAAATTTTGCAATTTATGTGTAACATCATAGAAATTTAATACTTGCCTAAAGCAGTTTTTACATTTCTACTTGACGGAAGATTCCCTATTCAAGTCCCTATTGCAAAATTCTAAATAGAAAAATAAGTGTTCCCTTTTAGCTATTTAAACAATTCCATTTTTGAAATAGAATATTTATTTTACTGAATTAGCTCATTTAAGACAAATATCTGGGGAAAGAAGACTTGAATGTTTTAGCTACTACCTGAATTTCTATGAAACTCTAAGCTATAAAACACAAGTTGTCATTGCTGTCCTGGGGCTGGCCAGCAAAGGCAAAGCAGCTGTTCCACTGTCACAGAGTGACCCTGCACATATAGCACTTATTTTTTTAACATATTCATTTAAAGAAATAGAAAATGCATCTTTACATTAGGAAGGCTTTTTCACCCAAGGGGTAAGAAATGAAAATAAATGCTAATAGATTTTTGTTTATATTGCTACCTTGAATCCACTTGTGACCTTCAGTACATTTTCTTCCTGAAAATCAATTTCTTCATGTCAAAAAACAAACCAGCAGCATTAATTTTACTTTATACATTTCCTGATATCCGCTGAAATCACCTGAAATGAACTAAAGCCCTCAGAAATAATAATGACCATTATGTTCACTTGTTAGCTTCAGTTTCTTATTTACTATCAGTTAATTATAAATCTCTCCTATAAATATCTTCTTCCCTAAGAAAGACTCATTAAGCCCTCTATATCATCTCAACTGCTTACAGTCTATTAGCATGTAAAAAATAAATTGGGAAAGATAAAAGCTGCCAAATAAACGATAGATTTTTTTTAAGCCTGAGAACTCATAGGGAAAATGAGTTACTGGAAAGGAAATTATTTTTTCCTATAAAAAGTTATTCTGATTACAGAATTGTGTTATCTCAGATGATGAAGGAAAAATCCAAAACAAGAAGAGCAGTGTCTCTGATACTACAAGAAATTATTCTTATTATATTTCATGTAGTCTGTTCTTTATTGTACTATTTATATTCTGGACACTGGTTTTGTGTTAATTTAGAGAACGCTGGGGGGTGGGATTTTTTCCTTTGGCCTTTCTTATGATTCTCATGGTCTTTTAGCTAGTCTAATACTCAATTTTTTTTTATGGTCATACCTAAGAATGAACAAGTATGAAGACAGCTTAATAATACAGTAATTTTTGCAAAGAATGTAATAGAAACAGAGAATCACCGAATTAACTAGATTGGAAAAGACCTTTGAGATCACCAAGTCCAAACTATGACCTAACACCACCTTATCAACTAAAGCATGGAACTGAGTGCAACATCCAGTCCTTTTTAAATACCTCCAGGGTCACTGAATCCACCTCTTCCCTGGGCAGCCCATTCCAATGCCCAATCACTCTTTCTGTGAATATTTTTTTTTTCTAATGTCCAGCCTGAAGCTCCCCTGGCTCAGCTCAAGAATGTGTCCTCTTTTCCTGTCACCAGTTGCCTGGGAGAAGAGACACTGACCCCCACCTGACAACAACCTCCTTTCAGGAGGACCTTGACCCTTCTTAAGATTGTTTTAAAGTATCTTTCATTCCTTACCATTGCTATTAGAAAAATATGAGTTCTGTCTTTACATAAGAAGCCTAAAATCAACAGAATATATTTTTGTTAAAGTTTATAGGAAGCAGCTAACCTAGAATGATAGAGAGTATTAATAACTTATATTTGATATCATACATAATTTAAAAAATTATCAACTCTCATCTAATTAATACAGTTCTTTTCACTTGAGAATTTGAAATGTTGTTTCCTAACTCTCAAATGGAGTTGGATTTTTTACAGCAATACACTTAAAATTCTATTAACATATTTCTTTAGAAGGTCTTGACATCTCAGTTACAGAACAAAAGCAACACAATTTAACCGAAAAACATTATTCCTCTAACAAGTATTCTCCCAATCTAGTGGAAAATTCAAGTTATAGAAACACAGTGTGAATAAATATTTGTATATCTCCCCAAAAAGAACTTCACAAAAATAATAAGAATCTTATACATCACTTTTACTTTTTAATATAAAAATTATCTTCCAATTTTATAACAAATATTTTTAAGTAATAGACTATAAGTACTTGTTTTTCTAAAACCTGATAATTTATTTTGAAAGTTCCATTTTTCTACTTAAACATAATTCAAAATGTTTTGTTACCTTAATGAAATAATATATAGAGCAGATGGCACAAATTAACTTTCATTTTCCAAGCAAGGGGAAGAAATATAGATGGTTTATTTTGGAACCTGGATCTATAAAAATAATTTCCTTTAAGAGACAGCCTACATATAGTGTGTGGCAAATGCAGTGAAGAACTGACTTCTTTCTAGGATGTTCCTTTGCATACACAACATTTGCAGTTCCTCAATTGCAGCTCTTCGGTGATACCAGAGGGGCAAAGTCAAATTCTAGAAAGTCCCCCAAGTCATTTTATCTACAGCTGAACTATAGGGTATTTAACCAAATAGGTTCAGTTACATTGTTGACTTGACTTGTCAAATAGAGGAGGACTTTTTTGGTGAAGTAATCTGACTTTGCCAAAAGCAAGATCAGAGACTGGAGGGGTTCTTTTTTTCTTTTTAAATAGCATTGATGCTTATAAAAATAGATTCTAAATGCCATTGTTATATTTTATAAACTGTTTAATCAAAAGTAAAATATTATCTTATCTTCTGATAGAATGTGGTCCAAATCACAGAATGGATAGCATTGGAAGGGACTACAGTGGGTCATCTGATCCTACTTCGCTGCTCAAAAGCCATTCTAGAGCACACAGCACAGGATTGCATCCAGATGTTCTTGAATATCTCCACTGGGGGAGACTCCACAATCTCTCTGGACATTTTTTTCACATGCACTTGATCATCTGCACAGTAAAAACCTTCTTCCTCATGTTCAATTGGAACTTCCTGTGCATCAGTTTCTGCCCATTGTCTCTTGTCCTATTGCTTGGCATCACTGAGCAGAGCCTGTTCCATCCTCTTGGCACCCTCCCTTCAGATACTGACAGACATTGATGAGGTCCCCTCAGTTGTCCCTTCTCAAGGCTGAACAGGCCCAGCTCCCTCAGCCTTTCCTCATGAGATAGATGCATCTTCTGACAGATGCTTCCTTAATCATCTTTGTTGATCTCCACTGGACCCTCTCCAGGTTCTCCATGTCTCTCCTGCACTGAGCAGCCCAGAGTAGGACACAGCACTCTGGATATGTCCTCATCAGAGCTGAGAGGAGGGGCAGGATCCCCTCCCTTGCCCTGCTGGAATGCTCTCCCTAATCCAACCCCAGGATTGGCCTTCTTGGCCATAAGGGCACTGCTGGCTCATGGACAGCTTGGTGTCCACCAGGATCCTCAGATCCTTCTCCACTGAGCTGCTTTCCAGCAGATCAGCCCCAGCCTGAGGGGGAACATGGGATTACTACTCTCCAGGTACAGGACCCTGCATTTGACTTTTTTGAGCTTGCGTTATTGATCTATTTGAAGAAGCCCTTTTTCTTGTCTTGGCCAGTTTTATTTCTGGATGGGCCTTGGCTTTCCTGTCTCATTTCTGCTTACTCAGACAACCTCCCTATATTTATTCCAGCTGGCCTGAGTCTGCTTCCATCTCCTGTGTATTTCCTGTTTACATGTATATTACTTGTATTTCCCATTTACATGTATATTACCAGTGCTTCCAAATAGAGATTAAGCAAAAAAATAAAAAAAAAAAAAGTTTTGGGTTCCTATCAGTTTTTTTTTATTTATTTACATAGTAGACAAAGGAAGAAGGTGGATTAGAAATCACAAAATACATAATATGTATTAGTAGTACTCAACAAAGTAACTTCAACCATATTAAGCTCCAATCATATCTTCTATTATAACCCTTTGAAACTTGAACAAAATGTTGGAAACAAGGTTTTGCAAATTTAGAGGATACTGCAGCACAGAGCAATATAAATTTTAAATATTTTTAAAAGGTATTACAATTATGTGAGTTTTTTTTCTACAAGGACAACATACAGAAGTTATTCTACAGAATAGCAGATAGGAATTATTTTCATATTTCTTGCAAATGATGACAATTTAAAATTTTAAAATAATTATAAAGTAATTAGTTTATTATAATGATAATAAATTGTTACAGGATTTGAATTCACCAATTTACTATTTTTTCCCTTTTATTGGGAAGTAGTATAACTGAAGATAAAAGTTATTCTACTTGAAATAGCATTTCAAGAATCTGAAACTGGCTATAAAGACTATTTTGTTAGTACAGGTGCTGAGGACTTTAAGAAGACAAGGATAGAGGACTCACACTATTGCAAAGGACTCCTCTTTTAAACAGAACACTAATTGATTTGTTTCTGTCCAAATTTCATTCTCTTTCATTCTTTGTTATGAATCTTAGCACTGTATGTTTGCTTATTATCTCCAGCTAAGAAAGAAATGAAAAGACAACAACTCCATGCCATTCAGAATTTTTCTGAACAGTGGACAAGATATTTGACCTTGCTTCCAATGTCTTTGATACTCAGACATACAGTAAATTAGTATTTTTACAGAAAAGTAATGAAGAAAAGAACCCACTTGTAAAAAAAAATGCTAATAGGCACACTTTAAATTCTGGAACCAGAAATTTGAACTTTCCCCCCCAAAAATATTACAGTTTGCTTTCTGAGAAACCTATTAAAAAAAAAAAAGAAGTAAAATTTTAAATTTAGATATATACAGCCATACCCCCTCCACATTGCTTTATTAAAACATTTGCTTTGAGAAACAAAATGACTTTTTTCTTCAAATGACACCTCCGGGGACATTTTATGAGACTCACATTTGTCATGATAGTCAGACTTTCAAACATTAGATGGTGAAGTTGACACTTTAAAGCCTGGAACAAAAAGTCCCAGTGATGCCCTGAGAGGCTACCCAGAACAGAGGCTAAACAGTGTTAAATAACAAAGGTATGTATTAAAAAGGCCTTCAAAAGGTACACCTTGGGCAGTACAAGGGCCCAACTGTGGTTCTACCCAAGATGGACTCTAAGTTACAGGTTTTCACACTTTTCTAAGTTTTGGTCCGTTTACATATAGTGGTTAATTGTCTAATTACACCTTCAGGTTGCGAAGTCCCATCCTCACAGATTGCTCTCCTCAATTCGCTGTTGTTATACCTTTTGGGCCTGAAGCTGCAATGGTGTCCTTGGTTCTTGGGCTAGAAAAGGATTGTTTTGTCTAAATAAACTGTGAAGAGAACTTGCTAACACTTCATACGAAGTGCAGTTTACTATTTATAATGATGTCATATACTAATGCAGTACAGAATCTGGATAATATGAAAGCTAAAACTTAAGGGACCACTAGAGCCTCATTTATTGTTGTTGTAGTCACAAGGTCTAGAAGGAACTATCAGGTTGTTTCCCAGACTTTGTTTTAGAGACTTCAGCACTAGGAGTGATGACAGAGGACAAGAGTGAACTAACTGAAATGAACAAAAGAGAGAGTGCTTGTGAATTGGGAGAAACATTTGTTAAATTAAAAATTGGCTTGAAGGGTCATTGATGTCTACAATTTCACAATGAAACTTTTGAGAAAATGAAAACTGCTAGGCTAAAGGCATTTTAATGCTGCAATGAAAATTTGACTTTATGTTTGTGATGTGCTACCAAGTTTATATTAATGCTCTTTAACTATTTAACTAATAAACTTCAGGTTTATTCTTGCAATCAACAAAAGAAAGTCCCACAGATTAAAATACTTTTAAATTATTTAGTACAGTAAGATCAAGGTCTTTGAGAGTAAGTACTGAGATATTTTCTTCTGATAGGCATTAAATTAAATTGTCCTTCTATGCATACTGTTAACCTGTAGAGCTAAGTATTATTTTGAATATTGTTAACTCGTAGATCTATATTTTCATCCCTTTAGCCCATTTTATCTCTTGGGGACCATATAATTTGAAGCTACAATCTACATAATTGGATGGTACAAACATCTTCACAGATGGAATAACCTGTTTTCTGTCCTTTAAGCAGTACACAATCTAACAGAATTTGTTGCAGCTGGAAAAGAGATGCCAGATGTGTTCAATCAGTCCTATAAATATCAATGGGTTTGCTTTCACTGATTACATTGACCTCATTGGTCTCAGGGAAAGGACATATATTTTACAAATGAAATGTTGTTTCATCAACCTCCTCTAAAGGAGGACACATAAAAGATTCTGCATGCCTCCACTGAAGCCATTAAGCTCACAGAAAACTTCCGTGGTTCAACTTCTTCAGCAGGAGTTGCTGCAGGAATACAGCCTGATCTCAAAATCTACTTGTTCAATGATGGGTTGAAAAGCATCTTCCATATTTGAAGTAATTTTTTTGATTCATCCATACAACATGAAAAAGCCACTTAAGCTGCATTGACATGTATGATTCCTATTTTATAGGGATTTTGAAACATCAATGGACTGACAAGGTATTTTACCACAGACTGTACGTTTTTGACTCTTCAAACTTGTTTTTTACAAAATGTTTCCACTAGCACTACACATTGGGCAGAATGTCCACATTGTACATACCTCCTGCTGAGGCCAGAAATATTCTGTGTTGTGCTTAAAAGACAGGGAGCTGCCAACAGGCTTTGTTGAATCAAGGCAGTAAATGGACGCTCAAGAGAGCAGCAACAACCTGTTGTTAACTAAAAACTACAACAATATTTTTAAACTGAACATCTCTGTTTAGATAAATGGAAATACGGAAAGAATTTTTGATGTCCTAGCTCCGGGAAGAAGTTATTTCAATCAGGGACTAAATGTAGATATTTTATAAAAGGAAAATTGCTTTCACTGTCTCCTTAGTAACATTAAAAATACTTTAACTCAAAGTTTTATGTTACCTTTCTGACTGAGCAAAAAGTTTTACTGCTTTATTAATTATAAGGAAAAAAAATCATAGAGAATTAGGTGAAGTAATTTTTGCATGGAAAAACCCAACAAAACCTCCCCCAAAAAATCAATATTTGGCCACAGCTGTAGCTCAGTCAACCAGTGTATGTTTTGAAATAATCACTGGACTGTGAAATTAACAATTGAAGCAATAAATTGAACTTCTTATCTTCTTAGCCTCAAGATTTTTTTTAAATAAAGCTTTATCAGTAGGACAATAAAAAGTAGCTAAGTGTGAAAGGAAACCAAAGTTCCTGTGACAACATTCAAAAGCAATGCTTACCAAGGAAAATAAATTATGTTAGATTTCATTTAATCTAGCAGCAAGTGGATTCTGTAGAATTGCTGAGCACTTTTTTTTTGTAAAAAAAGCCATTCTAACGATACTCTTCTGCTAATAACCCTTTAAAAATAAATACTGTGAATTTATGGGCTACATAAAGGAGAGATACAACAGTGAAAACACCAATCATTAACAGCATTCTTTTGCAGGTTTTTAAGAAAGGGTAAACTGATTAGTGCTAGGTACACTACACACCTATTTTGATTAGGGGATCAATTTTTATTATGATGGTAAGCATGTTTACAGATGGTAAAATTTCATTTAAAAAAACAAAACAAAACACAACTTCCTTCCCACCAAACTGAATGCCACAGCTCTTATCTGTCAAAGCTATTCTCCTCCCCTAGTGACAAATTACAAACATTTTAACATTTTACCACAAACCTCTTCAGCTGTAGACACCAATGTAACTAAAGCTATGATTTTAATTTTTGTCCAAATATAGAGACTGCTTTTGTACCTGATTAGAAAAAAAAAAAAGTCAAAATCTAATCTACCCAGATAACAGGTGGCAACTCTCTGAAAATTGACCAGCAAGGCATGAGCATCACCAGATAAAAGTCTCAGTTTCTTTGTAAACTCAGCCTTACCAATTTTGCACCATACAAAAACCCACTGCATAACCCCATTCCCACCTGAGTCACATACCTTTCTGGGAATGGGGCCCTATGCACCAGGAATTGCTGGGGGAAAAAAGGGATTCTCTCCTTCAAACACTGTAATATTTATTGGACCCTTGTCCCTTTAAGTTGTCTTTCATCCATACACTAGGCATTGCAAACACATTATTCAAAACACACCAGAGCTTGCCTTGCACAGTCTAATATTTGTTAGACTGTGATTGTTCTCTTTGTATCTACAGTCCATTGTTAGCTTTTTAATTTAACCCCTTGCTAGTGGTCCTAACCATGATGCAAAAAAGCCCTTCTTTTGAATTTCATTTCCAGATTATTAAAACAGAAACCAAATTGAATTCCTTCTGACTGATACTGTAATAGAGTTCCCTTTGTTAACAATTAAAATCTTAAACTTTTCATTGTAATGGGCAGTAAAAATGAGCAGTTCTTACTTTGTAAAGGGCAACCTAGATGAGATAGAGTTTTTAATCTGGCCTCTTCTGAATACAAGTGAGGGATCTCATTATCAGACATCAAATTAGGACTATTAATGTCACGGTCATGTCACCTTGACCAAAGTCTTTGTGGGATTGTTGGTGCTTGGCTGGCCTATTTCATCAAAAGGTTCAGTGGCATGTGTGTAACAGTATGTTCTTTTAATAGCTGCTGTCATGTGATAGTAAATGCTCTTTTTATCCCATCCACCTATTTTAAGGCATTATTTCCACTTGAAATGCTGTTGGGAAAGACTATACTAGCCTAAGGTGATACAAATGTATTTTCTCCCAGTAAAAGGAAGATAAATGTATGACACTTCAGAGCAATATATCTTTGCAACCAGATCATATGAACAAGAGCTGTGAGCTAATTTCTTTCAAAAGCCCAGGAGCTGCTGCAGTCTAGGAGAAATAGTGTGTGGAAAATCCAAGTAAAGGGCTAAAAATATTGGGTTTGAGGTAGAAGGAGACAGGAAGGCAGAGGGAAGAAAGATGTACAAATAATAAGTTCTTTAGAGAGGGTAAAGCTTAGTAAATCCTGAGCAAAAACAAAAGTATTCATGAATTAAAACTTTATAGAAAATCTGTTGTGTAAGACTGCTACCAAATGGAAGAGCATAAGCAGAGATTATTTCTTTCAGGTATAAAAATATGGAGAACTCTCTCAATTTCTCACAGGAGTGTTGACTTTAGGAAGACACAGTTATATGCATTGGAAAAACAAAAGTAATATTTTGCATTCATCCCTGAATGCAAAAAACACTGGAGGAATGAAAACGTGGCCTGTGTATGCAGCACAATATCACTGATAGTGAATTACTTGAGTTCTGAAACAGCCTAGAGAGCCCGGACTCCTCTCTCAAACCTTTGCAATGTTCATGACTTTCCTGGTCAGCAGAGCAGGAGTTCTTTCACTGCTCCACTGAGGTTCTGAGTGCTCATGCAAATCCTAGAGGTCTTTGTCTTTTTGCCAGGTCATGTTACCCCCCCAACTTGTCAGGATCACACTGCTCTCATTTGCTCCAGTTCTGACAAGATGCAGACCTAAATAATTCTCTCACAAATGTCCTTCTTAAACTTCCCTCACATTCTGAAGCTCCCAATAGCATTCAAGCTAGCAATATTTTCCTTCTTTTTATCCTGTATGAAAGCAACTAATTTCTTTCTCAGAGATTTCTGTGATGTTAAGGGATAAAATATCAATTTGTCTCATCCTTGATAGCAAAAAACCCATTTGTTCTGGATCATGGATGAAAGAACTCTTCTCTACACTTACAATACAGCTGGAAAAATATTTTATTTAAATGTTCTTTAGTTTTCTCTAAAGAGAACACAATTATAAATTTATTTTTCCTTTCTTGAACAATATAAGAGGGGAAGACTGTCTTCTGAGCTACTGAACAAGGGGTAGATGTCACCATTCGAAACTGGAAAGGTCCAGAGTCTAAGGGTACTCTTTCCCACAAGTGACTCAAAATGTCACAGCATAGAACTTCATTCCAAATTTAAAGAAAGGCTAGAATGTACTGAAAGCTATAGCAGAATCCCAGACAAATCAAACAAACAAACAAACAATATTGGAAGAGGTGATTCTTGGAAGGCCTGACAGCCTGATGATTATGACAATTACTTATAAAACTGGACCAAGTTGATTTATTCAATACAAAGATTTGAAATTGCAAGCCATTTCAATTTACACCCAAGAGTCAAGTGTTTGAACACATCCTGAAAACATAACAGCTGCAACTTAGTTTAACAAAAAAACCTGGTCATCATTTAAGTTTCTTATTTTTGATCTTCATATGATACAGTTCTGGGGGAAAGAAAGAATTGTTTCACTTCCTAAAAAATTCTGGTACCAAATTGTTATTTGGTTTAGATTCAACAACTAATTATAGATTCATATAATGATTTTTCTTGGGAAGGACCTTAAAGATTATCTAGTTCCAACACTTCTGCCAGGGACAGAAACATCTTCCAGGCTCAAAGTCCCATCCAAACTGGCCGTCAATGGTTCCAGAGATGGGGCACAGTCTTTTTGTCTAAGTTTCCTGACTGTGATTTTAGATAAAAGAGATATGTCATGGAAAAGGACTATCCAATCTAGAACTCTTACTGCTTTCCAAGATTTAAAACATTCAGTGAAAGTTGCTGAAACACAGGCACTTATCTTAAAAAAAAAAAAAAAATCAAGACATAGAAAACAGAAGAATATTTGTATCAATGTCTCACTTACCTGCCATCCCCTAAGAAATACATAATCAGTGAAAATAATGAAAGTAATCATCTTGACTCTAACATGTACTTGAGTAATTTTGTACTGCTGTAAGAGATCCTCCATTCTAGACTTTTTAACCTATGTACAGCTCTGAAATGTGACTTTGAACATACATTAAATAAATTAAAATTCCTCAGAAAATATGGAATTATATAATTCCCAATAGAAATATCAGCAATTTTCACTCCAAGCCAACAATGCTAGTAATACGATCAAACCATTGACAGACATAGAGAATTTCTTTTTTTTTAAGATTATCCATACATTTTTCTACTTTTAATTTAGTTTGCAACTTAGATCAATGTCTAGAATTCCTGTTCTGCCGGAGATCTAATTTCAGTTGTGTGTGTTTGGGTTCAGTCTCTTAATTTGTGACTACAATCAAATCGTCTTTTATAAATCATACATCTTTAATATAATAAATAAAACTTATATTGTATCTGGTAGAATTTTGTCTTGTTATTTATATATCAGCTTACTGAACTAAAAACATTTGATTTTAACAAACTTTTGATTAAATGGACAGGTTTCCATTATAAGCAGCCTAATGGTTTCCGGTCCAAGAATCCAGGAAAGCACCAGAAAATCAAAGCAACAGAAGTTTTCCACTGCCTACTGGTGGAAAGAAGGAATCTCTTCCAGCTCATGTACTTAAAATAAGCAAGTAATAGAGATGAGGACATGCAAGCATAGGACTTCCACAGAGAATATATGATATTACTTGCAGAAACCTTCAATTATTCAAAGCAGAACAAAGTAATTCACTACACTCTTTACACCTAAAATTCAAATATGCTAATTTAGCACTTCAAATGGTCACCTCACCTCTGTTGGAAGGAAGGCAACTCTTTTTTGGCCAAAAAAATCAAGACATTGGACATGGAGGCTGGGGTAACAGCTATCATCCTGTTCAAGTTATCTTTATTTGCATGTACCATGGAGCCAATTCAAAACTGTATTTAAATGCAGGTCAGTTGAAACCTATCGGAATTCTGAGGTACAAATAAATAGATTATCAGAGGCCATAATAAAATATTTAAATTTACCTAGCAATATAAAATTCATTTCTAAAGTACTTATAAAAGACAATTTAAAAATAAAAAACAATTTGAAGTGCATTAAAGCAGCTGTTCCAACTTGAACACGAATTTATTTTAAAAAGTAGGAATACCACCAATAAAGTCACATTTTTTTTTCCATTAGGAAGGGTTCCAGAATTAGAGATAACTGATTCACACTGAATTAAGATAATATTTTGATTTCTGAAATATGTTCATCACTCCTTGATTTTTTGTTCAAAAATATTTAAAAATTAAAAAATCAAGTCACAGCTATTCAGGTTTGCATTTTCAGATCTAGATGACTGTGGCTAAACAACCTGGGATGTAAATTAGTTCTCTTTCCCTTGAGAATATAATTTTTCAACACTAATGGCTAAGGCAGAAATGTGAACTAGTAATGAAGTGTGGCACTTCTACTGAAGTAATGTGCAAAAAGAGGACAAAAGCAGTCTCATATTTCACTATCATGATATTTGCACTATAACAATATTTGCCTCCAATTTGGTGGCATGAAAATTCATGTCTGAATACCCCAGGAATTAAAAACAATTGCACATTTACTTTGCATAATGTAAGATTACACTACATAATAAAGTTTTTGAAGTATTTATCCTTTTACTGACGATGAAAGAGAAACACCTTAGGCAAATTCTCATTTTATGCAAGTGTGGTATCAATAGGAATTTTTATATTCAAATATTCTCTTCCAGATTTTTTTTTAACTAAAACACTGACACTGAAAAAAATAGCTAAGAAATAAAGACAAACTAAAATAATTTCGGAGAAAAGGAGGAAGAGATCTGTTTGCATGTGTCTTGGATGTTGCAACTAAATGAAGACAGCATTTACCTTTGACAAATCTGCATATTTTAGTGAGCTTGGATTGAAACTCATCTTTAAGAGTACAAGAGCCAGTGGTTTGGCTTTATGAGATAGATGGATGTTTAATGGGGTAAACTCCCTTATATACTCAGTAATTCTGATCACAATTAACATTTATGTTGGTATATCAGGGCCTTATTATCAAAGTGTTGCAGAAAATAAAATACATTGTTTAATTTCACATCTTTGTAAACAGTTATACCAGCATGGTTTTTTTTTTCCTGTTAGAAAATAAAGTGATAGAATTATTGTCTATTTTCTAGAATATATATTTTACGTTCAAAATGTCTGAAAGTATATTGAAGAAAATATCTTTACAAATGCATAATAGGACTTAAGGACCTGTTACAAAAACAATGTAGTATAATAGCATCTGTCAATAATATCTAAGTCAACAAAATTCATCTGAATTTATGTTCTCAAATATTTCAGAGAGACAAGGGAAAAAAGACTTTGCTTTTAGCTTTGAACTGCAGGACCCAGTCTCACAGCCAGACTGGCTAACAGCAAGGTAAGGAATGCTGGGCCATCTTTGCTCTAGGCATGTTCCAGATAGGGCAAGGCAGTGTTACTTGCACAAAATCTACGGCTCCTTTGCCTTCAAAACCATAAAAATAAATTAGACTAGGAAGAGAGCATCATTTACCCTTAAATGATGTGTAGACAGGATTTATGAAACAAAAGGTTTGTTTAGAAGTAAAACATCCAAAAGTCAAAGTGTACTGATCATATATTTTTTAATACAGACCATGGATTTTCATTGTATCACATGTATAACTGAAGTCTTTAGAACTTTTACTTTGCTTTTACTTAAGACTATTTTGTCTTATGTTTTACTGAGACAGACTATGCCAACTGAAGCTTCAAACTACTGGGAAGGAAAAACAAAGAACAAGTGTGATCATCCAGAGAATACCATACCTGAAGTGAGCCAACTGAAGGCCCAGAGTGAGTAAGATAAAAGCCAAAGATGGGGAAGGAAGCAAACTCTTCTTGAACAGCCAAACATATATATAGTTGCAAAGTTCCTAATGTCTTGCTGAGGTCTATGCAGTTATTTCTTCAGTTCAGCTATCACGTTCAGCACAGGCATGTAAAGTTAAAGATGGAGGGCTAAAAATATATATATTTAAGGCTTTCTTCTATTTACAAACATGTAGACCTGAAGACCACTGTCCAAGAAGGTCTGGAGAAGAAAAAAAATCTTCACAGAAATAGGAGAGTGGAAACATTAATCTTCAGAGTTCAGATAATTCAAAACCTACTAGAAGAATCTTAGCTAGTGCACACTGACACTAACCTTGTGATCTCATCCTCAGTTCAAAAGATTCTGAGCTCAAGAAACTGGAAATCAGATCAAGTTTCCAAGTACACACATAGAGGTATTTGAAAATAACAACAGCAACAACAAAAATCCAGGGAATTCAGTTAAGCTAGAGACAATTTTTGGGATTTAGTATTACCTGTGAGCAAAGGTACAAAGCTCTAACTCTGTACCACTGCTTGCAAGCATTGGAGCACCCACCCAGCCCTTAATATTACATCAGCCTTCACAAGCTGCCAGGATGCAGAACCTCTCATAAGTGTTATTTCAGGTTCCTCATATAGCTGTCACATGTAGTCATTTCATCCCAAAATAATCCCTCTCAGAGCATATCAACACAAAAGGGTACACTCCATAGCAGAAAAGGTGGATTGAGAAAAGACATGGTAAAAAGAAACACCACAAACCTATATCTGAGACAATGCACATGACCCTGCTGTGCAAGTCTCAAACTGTTAGTAAGAAATTTCAGAAAAGCTTACAAGGAATTCCTGCCAGGTAACAGGATTGGCAAGACCAAAAATACACCTCCTCTTTACCCATCTAGATTCCTTTCCCTTTCCTGTTTCACATATATATTGATTTTTAGATATGATACACACATGCATACTTTTCACCAGATATTAAATTCACATTTGTTCTGCATGGTAAGATTTTTCTTGGAAATATCTTTTTTATTAATTTTATGCTAGGAAATTAGGAGCCAATTTCTTTCAAACACCACTCCCAAGAACAAGATTAAAAAGAAGTAATTTTGAAATCTCAAAGTGTTCATGCTGAAACCAACTCTACAAGTCAAAACAGAAACAATATATTTTATTTTTGTTGCAGTGTAGTTTTCATTAACTAAGAACCAAATTCCATTGAGTTATCTACTTGTAGGTGTCTTGAAAAAAAAGGAATAAATATCAGAGCAGACTTGGTAACATGAAAAAGATGTATTAATCCTTCACACAAATTTTAAACCCTTTAGTTACTATATTAGACTACACATTTTCCAAATAATTACATTTGCAGTATAAAAAACTAGCATAAAGTCAATCAAAATTTTATCTGCTTCTCTCCCCTTATTAACGACTAAAATAACAGAATAAAACTCAAGCAGTATATATAAGCTTTATATTTCCTTCTGGTTTCACCATTTAAACACTATGACTCAGGATATATATAATTAGTTACAATTAACAGAAAACACACCAGTTTGGAATTCTTTTTTTGACACACGATGTCAAACTGCTGCATTATTCCATAACAAATAACACATTAAATTGTTAAAATTCAGTTTTGCCTTGACTCTTACAACTAACACAATCACTCATAATGCAAATCTCAACCAGATGCAAACGCTTTAAGTAAACTGATGCTAGAAATATGAAGTTTACTTAATATTTATATCCTTACTTTTGAAAAATATACTTTTAGAAGACTGTGTTGGTAGCTTTGTATTCTGAAATATTTTTCTGTCCTGAGAAGTAACACAGATTTTTTAAAAAGCCCTAGAAGCACATCAATATGTGTCACATACGAATTCTTGTATTCTGGTGTTTTTTGTTTTCTTTTGCCAATGCAAGTTCATCAAAAATTTCCTTTTGTATTCTCCTTTCATCACCCAACATCCAAAACATCTATAATTTTCAGAGTAATTTTATTTCATGCAATAAATAGTAAGTCAGGAGGTTGAGTGAGAGAGAAGCCTCAGAGGATTCCACCACATCCGACAGTAGTAATATTCCAGTTTCCAGCTGTCACCCGTGTCTGCAACCAGAGTGTCAGTAGACAGAAATGATTAAGAAATCCTGGCTTCCTCATGTGCACCTGAAAACCTAATCTTTCCCTTTCTGCTGTCATACTTGCTTCCACTTGTCTCATTCAAAATTAAGTGACTGATATCAAATAAATATTGACACAAATAAATAGAACAAGGCAGAATTAAAGCAGATTTCCTACATCTCAAGTGGTGTTTGTAATTACTGGACAAAGACTTAGGTGGAGGAAACTCCTATCTCTAAAAACCAAAGAAACCTCAAATAAACAGAAATTTCAAAAAGCTGCTTATCTCAGCAGAGATTAAGTATTTCTGGGTATTTTTAGAAAACCATAGGATAATTTTATTGATAGATTCCAACATCACCAGGTGAATTTTCAAGTCAAAACTTGACCTGAAGAAGAACTTCAGACCCTAAATCCTCTCTGGATCTCATCTTTTATGCTCCCAACATACTGAAAGTAAACATCCTCCCACAACCCCAACAAAGTATTGGAGTGTTTAATATTAAACTCTTTAATTAAGCTTATTGTGTTTGGTGAAAAACAGCAAAAGGCTTATAAAGAGTTTCAACATTGTCATTTAGAAACACAGTGATGGATTCACAAACAATACAGAGTATCATATTAATTTCAATTACATCTAATGGCATTCAGGAGAACAGTGAATAAACCTGAATCATTCTGAATTATTGTAGCACAAGTAGCAATGAAATATGACAAATTCTGCAACTGCATTGTGAAAGTCTATTATATTTTATGTAATACTGCAGGTCAAAGCTCTGAAGGGATTGCATTAAAATCTTTCAAGCACAGATAAATTCAAGATTTTTATATCTCAGTAGAAACTATACACAGTTTGCATATATCTGTAAGTGTAAATTTCAGTTTGTAAATTCTAGTAAACAAAAAAGAGTGGCTAATGATTTATCAGTGTTTACAATGCTAGGTGAGATTAATCAGAAAACAGTGAAAGATTTTATTATCACTAAGAACAAAGGCAGAGTATAATGAATTAATGAAACTCTATACATCTGAACCTATGAATTTTTATAAAAGGTTACCTGGATACTGAAAATAATCTGGAAAAATATTTCCAGAAATGCTGTGTTCTACCTTTCGTATCAGTTCCTTAAGGTCCAGGGTCAGAATCTTGCAATGGGAAGAAAGGTCTCACTTAAGGAAGGGGAGAGAGAACATTTGTGAACCAGGTAAGTAAGTCAAAGAATGTGATTGATTGCTCTCATATACATTCCAGTCTTCAACACCAAAGAAAGCCCAATATTCATCTATCCATATTATCACAAATTCTTACCATTGTACCCAGCATTAAGTAACAATGTAAGTAATTTTTCTTTGACTACTTGGGGAAAAGGAGGTTTTTCTTGTTTGTTTCAAGGCTTAATTTGAGCCATTTTTAATGAGCCATATTTGCTATATAATAACATTGGTAGAAGTATTAGCCTGGAGACTGTTTTCTCCCTGTTCATGAAGTCTATTCACAGAAATTGTTTGTCCTGTCTATTATTAAGCCTCTCATGAATCATCTGCCTTAAAAGTCTCACACTTCCAACTGATAGCTTTTCAAATGCTTCACCAGTCACTGAACATTGAAAAGACTGAGCAAGGATTGATGGTGCAAGCATAAAAGTGCATTAAAATCTCATTTTACTATAGAATTTTTATTATTTTTCATAATGAAATTTTGAAATTTGAGAGCACTAAGTGTCAACAAATTTAACGTCAGCCATTAAGATGTGCATAAACCATGACTGCTTATAAAAATAAATGTGTCTGACCCATGCATATATTTACTGCTGAGTCTAGCTTTTAGACTAGTGGACTCTCCTGAAAGCAGAAAACTGAAAAGCAGTAATTTTCAGCATCTTGTATACTTCTGCACTGCAACATCCAGGACACAGGAAAAAAATTGGCTAAATAAAAATTCACCTAATCCAGCATTTATTCCAAAATGTATTAGATGATACATGAAATTCAATAAAAGCAAATATAAGCCAAACTAATGGCCAGAATGTTTAATTCTTTCTTGCATACAAAACACTTCAAAATTCTGCACAAAAATGCCTTTTGGAAACAGAAGTTTAAAATCTTAATTACTTGCAGGACACTGCTGCTCAGCACAGAGACTGATCATGCTGTAGAATTGCCTACATAATGTTAATATTCAGGCCTCGAACCCAGAAATACCTTGGTGTTGTATCTGTCTTAAAATGTAATCATACTAAAACTTTGTCAGGAACAAGATCAAGCTTGAGAACTCCTCTTGAAGAAGTGTAGTTTAGAGGCCACATGTAATTTCCTGAAGTATAACAGAGTACAAAAAAGAATAATCTTCTGGGTTTTTTTTTTTGTGGAAAACATGAATGATTTAGTAGAAGTTTATCTCTTTGTAAGAGATTTGGCCTAGCCTTGTAACAGATCAAGTCACAGACAACTCGTAACATGACAATGTCAGAGTGGCACACAATATTCCATACCACAGAAGTTCATTGGGCTGCTGTTAGCCACTTTAGGTTATTTTGACAAATATGGACAAAACTAAATACAAATAAAGTCATAGTTTTTCCCTTTACTGTAAGGCATAACTTTCTCATTTTATGAATAATTTTAGGGCCAGAAATTGGCAATGGGTGATGAAGTTTCTAGGCAGAAAATTGTTCCCACAAGGAGTTATTACCCTGAAACCATGTAACAGTGTGGAAAAAAAATCTTCCAGATGTTTTTATAGCATTTACAGTTCTAAAATAGTACACCTGAAGGTTCTGTACTTATTAATAAGTACTTTGAATGCTCTATTAATATATAATAGGAGAAAATATGTGATTAATTGCATTTCTGTATTTTACTTTTCTGAAGCAGCTCAAGACCTATCATTGCATTGCAATAAATACCATTTTCTTGGGAGAAGAAACCCAAGGAAAACACCCAGGACTAACAAACAAAACCAAAAAGTGTTCATCAAAAGGTCAGATTGCAGCTGGCAAGATGAAGCTCTCTCAACCTTACTAACTTTGGATACACTGGATATGGTAGCCAGAAGAGTTAGTCTTGCATAATCACTGCTGCAGGCAATGACAGCCTGAAGAGTTTCAGCATGAATAAAGTTGCCTATACATGTCCACTGGCAGAGCAAACTTTGGGTTCAGGAATAAATATCCCTTAACTTCCTTATTAATTTGTTTAGAAATATATTCTGTTTAATTCAAAGTAATAGATCTTATATCCAGGTTACAAAATATATATTATTCTCTTTTCAGCTCTTTTTAGTTCCATTCATAATGTTAAAACACCACGTTATAAACTTTTCTATCTGCAGGCTCATTTTATGATTCACTTCTTGACTGTGTCCACAAAATCTTATGCTCTGGCTTGTCGCCATTGAGGCAGGACGGGAATAGTGAAGACTCCAAGTCACAAGGCGAGAAGAGAACTGATTTATTTCAAATACACCGCTCTTTTTATAGAGAACATCGTGCAGACCAATTTCATTGGTCTTAAAATAAAAACATGTCACACCATTGGTGCGCTGTGAATGACGCACAGTGGCAGAACATATCTATAAACAATATGAACAACAAGAGAGATAATTAATTATTTACATTCCTTTCCAACTCTTTCCCAGGCTCAGCCTGGTAGAAGTCTCTCCTTTTCTCTCTGACTGAACTGAGAATATCCACATTGGCTCTCTTTGGGACATCTCATTGACTCAGCTGTAATGCTGTAATGTCTAGATCTTGATCCCATGGAGAGAGCACACATTATCACTTCACAAACCCAAGAAATCACAAGTAAAATCTCTATTTAAATTTAACACGATTCAAAAAAGCAAGAACTGTTTAAATTACTTTTTTTTTTTTTTTAATTAAAGGCATTTTATTCTAAGTGGAAGTTGATTTCTGGTGTCTTGGCAGCAAGCATTTCATTGTACAGCTGACAGAATTCTCCATCGAGTTAGTGGTATAAACAAACATCTCATTTACACTAAGGTATTGATCTCATATATTCAGTTGTTGTGGAGGTTTTCTGTCTAAATAAAAGCATGTGATTACATATACCCAGGCACGCTTCTTTCTGCATAAGCACCAATCCCACCAGCTTCCAAATTACTTGGCCACAATAACCCATCCTCCTTTGATTGACAAGAAATTCACTGTTTCCCAAAGCGTGTATTTAAATAACACTGAAAGTGGAAATATTTCTATTGCATCCAGCAATACTGATACATTTATTTAGTAATGTCTGGATTCACTTTTGGAAATTTGTCTTGGCAAATCACAATCTGGCAGAACTACATTTAACCAGGATTATCTTGGGAAAAGAAGATAACAGAGAAGTACTCAGTATACTAACTTCACATTTATTCAAAAACAAAAATAAAATAGAATCTATGTGGAAGGCTGCCAGGAGGAGCAGTTTAAGGAAATCAGTACATGCAGCTTTCTCCTATTTCAAAGATTCCTCTAAAGAAAATTTGTATATTTTAGCAAGACAACTCAAGGCCATAAAAAGACAGTGAAAATGAAGTTGCCTTTCCTCTAGCAACATAAAAGGGGGAGAAGAAATGAAATATTTTATCCTTGTCATTGTACTACTTCCAGTTATTTCTAGCACTTTTGTTTGAGACAAGAATTGTCATCAATATAGGAACAAACTGAAATATATTCACTATGATGCAACCACTTACCTCTTCACAAATCCAGACACTTGTATCATTTATAACAGCCTGGATATTTATTTGTAGAAACAAGTTTGAAAGATTCTAAAAAGCAGCGTTTCAAATAAAGTCCAAGAATATTCACTGTTGTGTCCCTTGTAGGTCCACTCAGCTCTAACCCTGTTGGATACCAGCCTAACCTATAAATATCCCAAAGCAGTAATAGGCTTGTAGGATCATCTAAATCTTTTCTCTGTCTAGACCTGTTACCAAAGTATATAAACTGGATTTTGATTCAGAAATTAACACTGTCTACTTTTTTGTGTAGCAGAGTTAGATATTAAAATCCTTAGTTGGAATTTTTTTTCATTATCCAATTGTTGATTTTGTAACCTTTCTTACCAAAACCAAATGTTCATACCTACCAGCAGTAGAAATACCCAAAAACCTTGACAAATAAAGCTATCAAAGACCACATATATGTGTGCAAATTGACATGTAAATTAAAAATTAGTCCAATATAAAACAGTCAGAGTAAGGTGAATATTTGCTGAGAAATATTAACTAAGTACCAAATTCAATATAAAAGGATTTTCCAGAGACCCCTCTACAGAGTAATAAAAACATAATTCAAACAAACAGCGGCATAAAAACTTAACAACTCAGTTACTTCTTAACATACTTGAATTCGTAAGTTATTTGTCACTGTGCACTTAACAATTCTTAAGATCTTGGAAAAGACTAACAGTAGAAATACAAACTATTTCAGCTACCTATAAATAAGTGTTGCAAAGCAAAACCACTAATGACATGAAATATTTCACTGCTGCCACCACAGAAGGGGTTCAGTTTTCAAACAAGGAGCAGAACTTGCATTATATTTAAGCTCCACCAGACAGAACACAGATTGTATTGAACTCATGGATTTCTGAAAATTCTAGATGATCTGGAATCACATTACTTTTACAAGTATATTTTTCATCACTCTGAATTTTTCTTAAAGCTCATTCCTAGCTCTCTTACCTCCCCTCCTCCCCAGTCATTCCTTATAGCAAGGGGACTTGAACCATAATAGCTGGTACTGGGATTCACTCACAAATATACTACATCAGAGCTTTATGCCTGAATCAAACCCGGAAAATATTAATAGTCCTGACAAAGTGAGTTTATTGGACCATTTCCTCCAGCTAAACTAACACAAATTCCACTGCCACTGGAAACCTGGAATGTTAGTTCACTTAATATCAGCCTCTTATGTTTAATGTGTCTACAAGAAAAAAGTGGGTTTTGCATATTTCACTTCGTATGCACAGATAACCATAGTCACAATAACAGTAGTTTTTGACAAATTACTAAATTCAGGTGCCCAAAAGAACAGAGGGGAGAATCACCTTCACTGAACATGACTCTTTGTTGTGACATCCAGGATGTGGTTGGCCTTCTGGGCTGCGAGTGCACATTGTCTAGTAATATTGAATTTTTCATTAAAATAACACCCCCCAAGCCTTTCTTCCCAGGGCTAGTCTTGATCCGTTCTCTGCCCAGCCTGTACTTTTGCTTGGCATTGCCCTGACACTTGGCCTTGTTGAACTTCATGAGGTCCACACAGCCCCACCTCTCAAGCCTGTTTAGGTCCTTCTGGGTGCCGTCCCTTTTCTCCAACAGGTCACTTTTTTCAAGTGACCTCGCAGCTGGGAATGTTGAGGCCTGGAGAATAAGAGTGTGGGAAACCTCATTAATAAACAATATATTATGCCTTCTGCTTATTATGCTCTGTGTGTTTTGAGAAGTAGAATCTTTGTCTAGAGATAACATAGGTGCTTGCAGAGACTTGGAGTCACTCTCACAGACAGGCTTGAGCTCCCTGTCTTGGGAGAGAGGCCAAAGCTCAGAGCTCATAAAAAGCACAGGGAGATCACAGCATGGTGATAAACCCCGTGTGTGCGGACCCTCAATAAATGGGTGCAGACAGCAGCCCCGCCGTGGGCTGGGATGGACTGAGCCTGACAGGGCTCTGCTCCTGCTTGTGTGACTCTGCCTGGTGCTGCTCCAGGATCCTCTGGGTAGTGAAGTAATGAAATAAATTTACTCCTGGCATTTTGGCTGTGGGGTTTGGGGTTATTCTGGCTGCCTGCCTGTGTTGACTCACACAGTATCTCTGAGGAATGCCACTTGTCACTGCTTTTCATTTGGACATTGAGCTGTTGACCACAAGTCTGAGTGGTCTGTCCATCAAATCCATGTCTCCCCAGTTCAGAGACAATGTCAAATGCTTTGCACAAGTCCAGATAGATGACATCTGTTGCCCTTCCCTTATCCACCAGTGCTATAATTCCATGATAGAAAGCCACCAAATTTGTCAGGTGTGATTAGCCCTTAGAGAAGCCATGTTGGCTCTCACCAATCACTCTTTATTTCTGAAATGTCCTAGCATACTTTCTAGGAGGATCCACCTCATGATCTTGCCAGACACTGAGGTGAGACCTGTATTTTCCTGGGTCTTCCCTATTTCTCTTTCTAAAAATGAGATTTATGTTTTCTCTTTTCCACTCAGTGAAAACTTTACCAGACTGCCATGACTTCTCAAATATGATGGATAATGGTTAAACTACTTCCACTGCCAGTACTCCCAGGACCTATGGATGTATTCCATCTGGTTCCATGGACATGTGTACGTTCAGGTTCCTTAGATGGTCTCAAACTATGTCTTCTACAGTGAGCAGTGCTTCATTCTCCCAATCCCTGCTTTCACCTTCTGTAGCTTGGGTGTTGTGGCTTGAACACTTGCTAGTGGAGATCAAGATAGAAAAATTAATTCACTTCCTCAGCCTCCTCCATGTCCTGGTGACCAGGACTTCTGTGTTTTTCTGAGAGAACTTTTATTTTCCCTATTATTTCTTTTATTGTTGGTGTACCTAAAGAAGCATTTTTTCTTGTACCTTGGATGTCCTGGGCCAGATTTACTTCTGTCAGTGCTTTAGCTTTGCTAACAAGATCCCTGGCTGTTTGGACAATTTCTCTGTATTCCTCCCAGGCTACCTTCCACTGGTTCCACACTCTAAACTACCTGTTTGTGTTTAAATTTGTTCAGGATCTCCTTGTTCATCCATGCAGGCCTCCTGGTGTTCTTCATTGATTTACAGATTGCATTTTTCTTGAGCCTGGAGGATACAATCCTGGAGTATCATCCAGATCTCTTGGGCCTGCCTCTGCCTGTGCTTCCTAAAGATCCTGTATCCTTTCATTTCAGCGCTCCAGTCTTAGGAGCCATTCCACAGTGTTTCAATTATGCCAATAAGGTTTCAGCCTTGCAGGCATGGGCACATCTCATTTGTCCTCTTTATTCCCCATGCTGCATGTGATAGCATAGAGGCATTTAAGCTGGGACACCAGTGAAGCTGGTTTTCTGACAGAAGTGACCAGAATTCCTTTGTGCAGTCCTAATGACCTGTGTAGCCTCAACAAGCTCTGGGCATCTCTTGCTGGCTCTGTCTTCTAAAACATGAAATTAATTGGTTTCAATTGTATGCCCTACTACTTGATTACTCTTATCTGAAGTACATGGTCCCTGTATACATATAATCCTCAATATTAGTGTTCAAATTACATCCCTTATCTTGCTGCAGGAAAAGTGTATTACCGTTGCTCCACTCTGATGCATTTTAGTATTTACCTCCTTGATACATTATCAAAAGAGATAAAAGGAGGCCATGAGGTGAGACAGCTCATCTAGTTCTATGGGTTGCTGTTATCCTTTTTTCCTGACATTTGTTGATGGTTTGGGATTTTTTTATTTTTATGTTTAAATAGTTAGGCCAGTATTCAAGACAAAATAAAGAAGAGTCATAAAGAAGAGTAAGACTTCATAAGAAGAGTAAGTCTTCATAAAGAAGAGTAAATCTTCCCAAAGTTTGATCTAATGCAGATAGTGTAGGTACTATTGGCTCCCTGCTCCCCTTTCCAGACCAAAGGGACACATCACCACCACTTAGCCTTAGAGCAGGCTATGCTGAGGAGAAGGACATCTCATGTTCCTCTTCCAATACTGCTGCTACAACAGAGAAAAGCATTGCTAAGATTATGACAGCATATCAAAGATAATTCCCCTACATGGCAAAGAGGCACAGGAAGCAACACTATTGCACTGACTCCCATAGGGAAAAAAGATCCATCCTATAGTTAAAACTTGCATATATTTAGATTATTTTCCTTAATAGAGATCAGACCATCCTGAGGCATATTTTCCACAATCCTGATCCACTTCTCCTATATCACCTATTTCTCAGCCTTTTTGAAAATGTAGTTTCAGCTCCTTAGTTCCCTGCCTTTTTTTTTCACAAGTTCAAAAAGCAGGAAAAAGTGAGAAAAGAAGTCTGACACAAGACAGAATTCAGTTCAGTAGGTTTGCTGTTATAAACCTCTCAATTTACATGGTTTGTAAAACAGAGCAACTTAAACACCTCACAACATCCTTCTGAGAAATTACTATTAATGCATGTTTTCTCATAAATATTTACAAAGGCAAAACGCCATAGTTCTGATCCAGTACCATTTAAAATATTCACAGGTTAAGCAAGTGTGTGAGAGGGAGAAAAAATTTAATATTGACATCTGTTCAAATAAAGACTAAAAATCTCTTTTTGATTGTGCTGTTCAAATAATTTTGTGTGTGACCAAGAGGAAGTGCTGGTCATTACAGTTCATGTCTAAAACCAGTGATAGATAGGCAGTATCATCTATGAACCTCTCTGTGGCTGAGTTACCTCTCTTCAGTAATAGGCAACCTCAGTTTAAGGTCACCTGCAAAGCTTGGCAGAGAGCTTTGTACACAAAGACTGTCTGTTGCTTAAAACCCCAAACAAGCAAATCCCTAAACCATACATAGTATCATAAGTTCTACATAGCAGATGTACTAAAAATAAGTGATTTCCCTTTATCAATCCCCACAGGCCTTGTTTTGAGTTAGAACTGGTTGCATTTATTACTCCAAAAATGCCATCAGTTGCAAGGTAGTGCATATTAGGCAGAACAGGTAGCAGGTTTTGTTGTCAAAGCAAATGGGAAAGAAAAAACCCAACACCAACTCCCTCTTCCACACACACTTCTTCCCTTGTTTACTATGGACTCAAACTCCATCTTTTTTCTTCTGAGCCTACTCCTTGTTAAATATCTGTGATTGTTAACCAACCTTAACATGACTCAAATGTGTGCGGGAGTTTGTCTTTTTTAATTAAATAAGCCTTGCAGTTGCCAAGCAGCAAAGCAAACTTCTACAGAAAAAGAAGAGAATGTTGCAGCAAAACCTTTTTCAGTCCAACTATCAAAAAGATCAAAAGAATTAAAAAAAATTCCATGCATCTTTCTTTAGTAATGGCTCTTCCATTAATCTCATTACTATCCCTGCAAGTAAAACACTCTGCTTATTTGTTAGACTAGCATCTCTCAGGGAAAAAAATGGTTTAAAGCATGAAGACAAAAGGAAAACAAAAACATAGTCACAAGATGCATTTTCACTGGCTGTGAGAGACACTCCAAAATGATCTGTCTGGTCACAGAATGAAATTTCCTCTTTGAAATTCATTAAGTCAGACACTATCAGCCCAATGCTGCAATTCTGATTCAGGCAAAACTGTCATTGACATCAGTGAAAGCTTTGCCTTTATGAAAAAGCAAGAATGGATTTCAGGACTGGAACCTAGTTGTGTTTCATTTCATTACCATCTTATTTCACAAACAAAAAGTCCATTAAGATCAGAATGATATTCTAATTTAAAGGAAAAACTGCATATCCACAGAACACAAACCAAGCACAGTATGAATTGCAGTGGAATTTTATTGTGGCCTTTAGTTTAACTTTCCGTTAGATGTCAGGACTGTGCAAAAATCAACATATATTTTCTTTATGAGTGTTGGCTTCTCTCAAAGTGATTTATGAAAACAGATCTGCTGCTAGAAGTGCTGTAGGGTAAACAGAAGGTTGTAGGGAAAATGCCAGCACACTAAAGAAACTAAAGAAAAATAGGTAAGAAAAAAGCACAAAATAAAGCAGTATAGGAATATTCAAGTATTTAATATTTTCTTAAGATCTCACAAACACTAAAGAAGTTATACCATTTATGGTAAAATAAAAATAAAATTAAAAAACCAAACAGTTATTGCATCAGAGGGACTTTCTTTCAAAACTCTGCTAAATTTGGGAATATTGACCTTCATTTTTCTCTTGCTTTTCATGCAAGACTAGAATTATAAATTATAAATCCAAATTTGAGACTTCATTGACTGATCAGAAGTTACAACTTCTGTTCATAAATTTATAGAATATCTCGAGTTGGGAGGAACCCATCAGCATCACCAAGTCCAACTCCCTCCTCCTCACATTTGGTGCTATTTAGGTAGTAATATAACAAATTATGGTCCAAAACCTAAAGAAAAAGTGGCATAATTGACACTAATTTAAGGATTCACTACTCCTGCAACTAAACTGATCAAGCACAGTTATATTTCCTACAACTCCATGCTTATATCAGCCCTAAGAAAGCAATCTACCTCTGAGTGGAATACATGGGCACACACAAGGGGACTGACAGCTCCTAAAGTGCATATTCCATGTTGTACTCACAAAGTCAGCTGGACCCATAGAGTGAATTATACCCCAAACCTGCAGAGCCTGGCAGACATCACTTTATTGCCACACAGAGAACTTGACTGTTTACTGAAAAAGTAGTCATATCATTCTTCTTCCTCAAATGTTTCTCAGACAGAAGCTTTCACAGATATTTTGCTATGCTGATTTTTAGTATTTGTTTTACTATTAACAGAATATAAGCAATCATTTGAAGACAGAAAATTCACATTCAGTTTTCCTAACTGAATTGTTCCCAGATCAGTATAAAGTGCAATACTTGAGATACTTCATAACACTTACAGAGTAAACTCAAAAATGGTTGTGGTTGTATTTCAGACCTCCCGTGTCTGAAAGTAATCACTATATTTCCCTCGTTTTTTTGTTTAAACTTTGCCTCCAACAGTATTCTCCTAGCCATGAAGCTACAAATGTCCACAAAGCCATCTGTACCTCAAATTGACTTCAACCAGAATGGGGAGCCATAAGAAAATTCTACAAATATATCTGTCCCAGCAACTTTACCAAATAGAATCTTAGAATTTTTTAGATTAGAAAATATCTCTAAGGTCATCAAGCTAATCATAGCAGTCAACAGTCTATCCACTTCCACAGGATTTCAAGTATTCACAGCTGAAGTTTTTATACCCCAGAATCACACATTTTTCTAATGCATAGGTATGGCCATCATCTCAATAATTTTTCTTTAAAATTAAAGGTTGTATGCTTAGGTCTGTAAGATCTGGTCAAGCATTGGGGAAACTATATAGACATTGGAATGACACCTGGAAAAACCATGTATTGTTCACCCTATTAAAACACAAGGCAACACAAGACAGAGAATGTTGCTTGCAACTACAAGAGTCATTAGAGCTTATTATTACAGAATATCTGAGTACCACACATTTAAGATTCATGTCACTTTACTGAGTGTGTAAGACAGTTTAAAATATAAATATAACAAAATATGCAGGGCATGTTAAAAAATATAAATCTAAAGAAAATATCTCCATGTGCATCTTAGTTCTTCTATATACAAAACCACTTTTTCAGGGGGATTCTTTAAAAGAAAAAAAAATAAAGTTAAAACAAAAAAAAATCTGAGGAGATAGAATAAAGTTTAAAGGTTAGCAAACAACTTTTTGTTAAATATGTCTGTTTGGAAATCTGCTCATTACAACAGAAAACTTCATGAATTTAAAGAAAGCATTCTCTTGGTAATTTCAGGAAAAGGAATACATTTGAATTATCTCTTGGATACAGTTCTCATCTTTGGACAGTAAAAGTCCAATCTTCTAAGTAAACATTTCAGTCCTTAGTATTGTTTGATATTAATTTTTTTATTATTTTTCGATATATCTGTTTTCACCATGTATTTTTATTTGCTTTAGGAGGGGGCAGAAATCGGGCTTAAAAGAAGTCTGACATTTTCAGCAGTCATCTCATCATGTATAAGTGGATTGCATTAAGATTCAGTACATGGAAACACCAGATAATGATTTTTAAAAATTTAAAAATAATATATTGCACATCAATTTTTTTAAATTTTTTTTAATTGAAATGTAAATTGAGGCAGTTTACATTTTGGGGACACAGCTTTGCCTCTTTTGTTTTATTGCTCAGATATGCTAAAAAGACAATTCTTCTAAAATACACTGTAAAGCAGATCCACTTTAAGGAAATAGCATTGAAGAAACAAGAAATCCTGACTTATCTCAGTTCTAATCAAAGTTGTAACTGGGCAAGTAGAACCTTCAATAAAATATTTTTCTATGCAACCCACAGAAGTCATCTCTACGTGGAGCTGTGTGCCTTTCAGCACCTGTTTTGCCAAGGAGTACCTAAAGGGCATTTGTAGAAGTGCTCCTGCCTATAGGTAAGTCAGTCGGACCTAGATGATATTTAGGGTCCTTTTAAACCCAAAGCACTCTGTGACTCTCCGAACTGTGTGACCAACATGATGGTATTAATTCTTGACGTAGTGGTCATCCAGTTTCTATCTGGCCTGTTCAGCCAAATTAAAATTCACCTTTGTGTATTATACTAAAAACTGAAATTTCTTCTTATGAGAAGCATAAACACAGGAAACCAAAGGACACTCCTACAAATCAGCCCAATATTTCACTGTGCAGTTTACTGTTACAACTAAATCAAATAATGCTGAATCCCACTAACTTATTTTCAATAAGCTTCACAGCCCTGGGAATTAGTTGTTCTTTGCTAAGGCTGCAGAGCAGTGCTCCTATTCTGGAAGCAGGAAGGCAGACATTTCAGCCACCCAGATGAGATTTTGCTTTGTGACTGTTACAGTCTCAGGACTGGGAATTGCAGAACCACCTGCAGCAGGTGAAGATCTGCTGCTCTTGGTCATTTCTTAAGTCTGACACCGTTTGTCTGTCAGTGATAAGCTATGATTTCATCCAGATGTTAATGCCACAAAGCTTCTGTTTCTACTCAGACAGCTTAGATGCTGCTCCACTAACACCCTTGACCAGGCATCCTGCTAAACACATGGCGAAGTCACTTAACACCCTATCTTTTTAAAAGGATTTTACAAATTCATAGCACATTAACAGCTTTTCCCGTTACATACTACTTGGAAATCAGCAGTTAGGCAACAGTGTCAGTAATCTCAAGTGCAACACCATATGTCAGATCTGTTAGAATTAGCAATAACAACAGATAAACACTTAGAATCTCCAACATGCACATGCTCCTGAGCACACAAGGAGTCAGTACACATGAAGTTTTACATGCTGTGAAGAAGACTCTACAAGGCCTTGGTGAAATAATGCATTAAAACTCACTTATAGCATCCATGAAAAAAAAAAAAAGTGAGGGCATTCAGTGTTGCTTGCATTTCCATCCCTCAATTCCTTCACTGAAAACCCAATGTAACTGGGAACTTTCTTCATAAGATCTTATAAGCCATGAAAAATTGCAGTATTGTTTCCTCTTCAGGTAAGAACATTGTGTGAATCTGGTAGATTTTTGATTATGCTGACAAATTTCAGTAGAGAGACAGTATCAACAAAGAAAAGAACTTAGTCTGTTAAAAAGCAGTTTTCCCAGATTAAATACAGCACATTCAGCAGCTTTCAGTTGCTCTTCAGCTTTTCCATTAGACCTTTCCTGTTGTTTAACTGGATGCTAAGTTTAGAAGGGACCTGGCCTACATTTATGTAAAGCCCAGACATATCTCTTCTTTCAGAACATTTAATTAGAAACATTTACAAATAGTTATGTTTCTTCAACAGCCTAGGTGGTACTATCTTCATGTTTAACAGAAATACATATACATATATATAGATATATATATACACCCACCCCTTAAAACATCATCTTAGAGGAGGAAAAACAACAGGAAAAGCAAAATATTTTCCTGGTCAGTTCACCTTGGCAAATGCAGTGACAATTGCTATGTGTCTATTTAGTGTCCTTCAGAGTTTGGTGAAAGATATTTGGAAAAATATCTGGAAAAAAAAAAATCTGGTACTGAAGGCTAAATTGAGTCCATGCTTAAGTGTTTTCTTAATTTCACAGGCTGTTTTTGTATGCCACTTTCAGGCTTTATCTGTAGACATTTCAAATCAAGAAAAGTTTTTAAAATCTCAGTTATTTTTATGACCTGGCAAGGTCTAGACAACATTATCTTGACAGAATGGCCCTGTCTTACAGCTAATCAGTTAAGGGTAATAGTACAAGCTTTTCCATAAACAAATAGATCCAACTCACAATGGGTAGTTTGTTGTTTGCTTCACTATCTGGAAAGCAAATGATCTCAGATAAGGCATATCAATCACTACTGGTCATAAATGACTGTCGACTTTGACAAGCTGTCAGTGAAAAAAGAAAAAGTCATATTTCAAAATTGTTATCTTAAGACAAAGAAAAATTCCTTCCCCCCAGCAGTAAACACAAACCCTTCAGAAGTCTCATACAAGCATCTACACATGAAAATGGTCAGCATGAGATCCATTCCAACACAAATCTTGTAAAAGCAATCTATTCCATAGGAATAAGAACAGCCCAGGTTGGAAGGGACCTTGATAGATCATCTGGTCCAGCCTTGCAAGGGAAAGGAAGCCTAGATGAGATTATTTAGCAATGTTCAATTACATCCTGAAAATCTTCAGTTATGAGGAAAGATTATGATCACATCCCTGAGGAGGCTGCCCCCAGTACCCTAGCATTTTATGAGACATTTATAGCATTCTGAAACTCCTCTCATTTGCCTTCATTCAATAAAAAATTGATTAAAAAAAACCCACAGTTTGTAACTGTAAATAGTTGTGCCTTAAAAACTTTTCTGAATGCTGTGCTGAAAGGGGAAAACTGGGGTACACTAAGCCATCTTTCTTACTACTTTCTAATGTCTATTGAGATAAGCTCCTTGCACGTATCTCGTTTTTGGAGAAAATGTTTCAAAGAACTGAATTTTACTTTTCTTGTAGCTGGAAAGAAATTCTGGTTCCAAACGTTCCAAAGACATGCCAGGCTCCAAATGTCTCATGGTTACTCAGCTGTTTCCTGCCCACTGGCTTTGCAAGATGCCTGCACTGTATTTACTGTATTTAACTTCAGAAATTCATTTATATGTGCAACCTTATGATAAAGAATATTATGTCTTACTACTGCCAATATGCATGAAATAGCTTTGGCATTAACTCTGGCAACTCAACAATTTTTCCATTTTACATTTGTTTCACCTAATGGCCTTCACTTATTCAAAGTGATTCCCACAGGTATCCAGGTATTCATAATAATGAAAAAACATTTTTCTGGAGTAATAGTCCATAACATACTACCTTTAAGAAAGAGCACTGTGAGCGAAGGGTCATGCTGGTTACATTGAAGTTTTTTTCAAAGTATACTCCTTAATCTCAGTTTTAAATACAATCATTTAAATCAAACATAACCATAAAACATAACTGCCAAGATAAGTCTAAATACATTTCTAAACCCTTCCTCCTCATGCTGCATGGACTACATCATTATAATAAAAATAGTCTGTCTCATTTTAATATTGAAAGGAAAATAAACACCATAGGTGACAACTGGACTCGATAAACATCACTCAGATATTTAAAACACAATGTTCTATCTTATTTTTCACTGACATCAGGGTTCACTCCATTCACTGCTAATCTTTTTGAGATACAGAAATAGACTGTGAAACAAGTAAACTATTACTATTGCTTGAGCAAAAAAAGAATTGAGATGCTTTCAAGAATCAATATGAATTGGCTTGGATTAACTTTATACAGATTTTGTATTGCCACTTTTTCATGAATGCAGGACATAGCTTGGTTTTTTAGTGCAAACAGAGCTTCTGAACTATGTCAAAATTTGTCTGTTACTATTGCTGCTGAATTCCATTCAAACTAAGCAGTCATCTTTTTCCTCAATGTGTTTTGATTTGTGTCTTATCTGCTGACAAGGATGTCATAAAAGCTTCAACTCTTCCACCTTTATTAAAAGCTTTTGATGAATGAGATATTTTTGTGAAGATGTTTTTATACAGCTAAAATATTTTGAACTTTCCTCTGGCAGAACTATCTTGATACTAATGAAAAAAATTAGGAATATTTCCAGCAGATCAGGTCTGCTTGAAAATTCTATATATTAGTAATGTCTCAGAGATGGGATTTCTTCTTTGCCTCCATCATCAGGGTGGTACTCAATGAGCTGGATGGATCTCATATCTACATTCAGCTATGCCAAGAAGCAGATAAGAAAGAATTTTTACTCCCATTTTAGAGTTTGGAAAGAAAATAGAAATAGCAATACTATGGAACAGATTTTGATAATAACTATACACATTCTCAAGGTAAGACAACATTACAATCTCCAAAGCATTTGGAGACCCTTCAGTGTGTCAGAGAATTAAAAACACAGTTCTGTTTTCCTCAAAGTGGTATGAAGCAGTGCCACAGAGACAAGGACAGAACTGTTGACATCATCAGTTTCTCTCTGTACTCCTGAAGACTGCATCCTAACCCTACTGAGGCCCAGAAAATGCACTGCAGCTTAATTTGCTTTTTACCATTACTGGATTCCTGCTCCCTTGGTAATAGGTATCATATTGTTAGCTATCTTAATTGCTGGACTGACACACTACATTTGTAATGCAATCCTATTTACATTTGTATTGCAGTTTTTCATCCAACTTCCTCTCTTCCAAGGAAGAGGCCACAAAAATCCACTATAGGATTACTCATCAGCCAGAGACTATTTGAGTTCTGCACATTTATGTCTCCAGATTGAAAGTATGAATCACTCTTCTACATCATTTCTGCATATAGACCACAGCTCCCTATGAGGAAATATGAATGAATTTGAATTTGATCCACCAGGGCCTCAGCTGTTCTAAAATCTCATATTTTTCTACTGTGTCTCATCTCCTCAGCTGACATACAGGACCATTTCTTTTAAAAAATCAAAAACATAGTTTGATGACAATTCCAGCAAGAAGCACTCTTACTGAGAATTGAGAATGAAAAGTATCATTTATATACAATTGATACAGAGATGATAATTGACCTTGTTAATTCTTCTAGTATCTCTGGAGTTGTTCAGGGTTCAAACTGAAACTTCAGTATTCAATACATACTAAGAGTACATGCCACTTTTCCCACAGTTTTATGATTTTAGTTGAATCTGAATTTTCCTGTCTACATCTGTGACTGAAATAGACCTGCTTCAAGTTCTGCCTCTCCTCAAGAAAAAACTAAATTGCAAAAATATACAAGAAACATCATTCAGAATGAAGAAACTTGATATTCCAAGTTTGATTGCAAGTTAACATATAAACAGAACCAAGACACTTTTCAATGAAAGAAGCTTCTTAATTCAGCAAAAACTCCCCTTCATTAATGACTCAAATGAACACTAAGCAAGTTTGCTGATAGCAAACTGGGAGAAGTTGTCAACTCCCTTGAAGGAAAGAGGCCCTGCAGAGGGACCTCAACAAATTAGAGGACTGAGCAATCATCAATCATATGTTTAACAAGGGAATGTGCACCTGGGATGGGGCAGCCCTAGATGTACAGACAGACAGGAGAATGAGAGGCTGGAAAGCAGTGCCATGGAAAGGGACATGGGAGTCTTGGTTGACAGAAAGTTAAACCTGAGCCAGCAGTTCTCTGGCAGCCAGGAGGGTGTGACTCTTGAGGTGTCCTTTGCAGGGCCAGGAGTTGGAGTTGATGATCCTGATGGGTCCCTTCCAACACAGAATATTCTACAATTCTCTGGTTGCCAGTCTTCAATTAGGCCAAAGCTATGAAACGCATGGGAACCTGCCATCCTGCCAACAAACACAGAACTCCCCTTCTCTAGTATTGTTTTGTAGATGGAGAAAGGATTTTTCCTAAGAAGGTTTTTTAACTAGGGTTTTTGACAATACAAATATTGCAACGTGAGCATGTAAAGCTACAGATTTCCACTTCCTTTGGTCCCCTTATCTTCATGTCTCAAAGCATCCTCAAGGATATTGTCATTCAGAAATGTACTAAAATTAGAAATTTTTAGAAACTGCTAGCTTTCAATCCATTAGCTAAATCATTAAAACTATAGTGAAATGTAGCCTATGGAGTCCCACTGCTGTAACTGTGCTTTGTAAAAGCATCCTCTGAAATATGACTCAGAAAGAACAAACACCAGTTTGCTTACAGAGCAGGACACATTTTCTTCTCCATGGGGCAGGACTACAGGATCCTTCATGTGCCTGAGCTTTGCAAGCACCCACTTAAGGGCAAAGCAGATAATTTCTGAGTACACAATACACAAATTATCTAAGTGAATGGGAGTCTCTGAGTACACTACATCTTCCATTTCCCAACAGCTTTCCTCTTACATTAAGTCCCCAAAATAGTTTTATCTACTAATTAAAAACCTGTGTGAGGGCAATGTCTTTCTTCACATTAAGAAAACATCTGTTTAAGTAAAACCTTGAAATAAAAATCTCAATTCTGCTGTGATTTTATATTGCTTGATGACTTTACTACAAGTGAGGAAAGAAATGCACTTCTATAAATTTTGCATGTGGTGCTTGCTCTTTTCTGAAATTGTTTATCTTAGTTCCTATGTTTTCTTTATTAATAAATAAAATAAAGCCCTAAGTTCCATATCAACTTCATATCTACACCTGAAGTAAAATTCATGTTATATTGAACTAAAAATGCAGCCAGGGATGTTACATTTAATATGTGAAACATATATATCACTAAAATAGAATGTTTTTATGATTCATTATCACTTTATACTTCTAAAGAGTCTTTCAGTTTCTGGTTATATTAGTTTGTAGTTATGTTGTAGTTACGCCAAAGAAGGCACTTAAATATTTTAACATTGTCTCCACTCAATGATAACAGAGATAATAAAAAATAAATATTTGAAAGGTATAAACATTGCCAATCATTAATTCAAGATTAGGCTTTAATATTTCTTCTGAACCATAGTTAAGACAAAACTTAATGCTGTCATATTTGAGCATATGATGCACTGTATTTATGCATGTGCACACAAGCCACAAATACACATCTGATTCAGGCCAATGTAATGTTACAATAACAATGTAATTGTTAATAAAACAGAAAAGAAACAAAACACTATCTGCAGCTAAGTAGTACAGGATGTCTGTCACATCTGTCCCCTACCTACAACTTGACAAAAACCAGAGCAGGATAGTCACTCCAGCTTCCTTTAAGTGTCTCGCCATCACTCTAACATCCCGCTGTAGAAGCATCTAGGAGCGTAGAGCTCAGAATTTCTGTAACTGGAACATCCAGGAACAGAATAATTGCCATGCTGGACCATAAAACTGGCAAAAATAAGCTGAAATAAAAACAAGCTCAGTGTTTCAGATTTTATTATTCACTTAAATAATTTTACAAGCCAGTTCAATGAGATTCAGTTTGTTATAGATGCTTTAAAGGAGAGATGCATCATGTGAATGATCAGCACATTCATGTAGGAAATACTGAGCATTGAACAGAGATTTTAAAACAAAATTTACTAGATATAGATTAACATTTATTTCATAAAAATGAAGAATACACTGGAAACTCGATGAGTTGCTTTGAGGCAAAACCCTTTGATTACAGCACATTTGGAGAGGAAAAAGTTTCTCCTAACACTTTATATTCCAGCATGTACAAGTTACAGAAGCAGCAGTTAACATTTAAATCTGCGATTTTTTGAGACAAATAAAGAGCAAAAAAGTATCTTTAACAGTATTGTTTGTTAACAGCCTGACCTATAACAGCTATAACTCCTACCAGAAAGAATATGTATGAAGTCAAATCTTAAGGGATGAAACAACATGTATTTAATAAATGCTACTTTTCAGTCAATATCAGATAGAGAGCTATTACTGAAATAACTTCTTCACTGTGACACTAACATATTCTCTCTTAAAAAAAAAATCCACCTTCAGAAACATGCAAGTTGTTCTCTACAAGACTCAACAGTAATGTACTAAATACACTAGTACAATAGTTTTCCTCTGACCCTCCTCTTAAAGGATTACAATGAAGTGTATATGTGATGAAACCAAAGATGAGTTATGGGATACAGATACTTGAAGACAGATGGGCACAGATATTGGATTCACAGATCAGGGCAGGACAATCATCTTCACAGCTCTACAAAGACAGCTGTTGACTTTGAATCATCTGTAGCTATAAAGTTTTTGTCAGTGGATAAGAGGATTTTGAATTCAATAACTACATGTATATGATCACTTGGACACCAAATTTAACTTATACTCCACATTTTCTATAAGTTATTATAAAATACATGCTCAACCATGTTGAAACTCTGAGTATTTCATAGCATCATTTAGAGCAGTAGCATCATCACCCTTAAGAATCTGACCACAAGCCAGTACTGACCACCACTGAACCACACCCCCAATTACACAACTTCACATCTACACAAATTTAAATACCTGCAGGGATGGTGTCTCCACCACTTCCCTGAGCATCCTGTTCCAATGCTTGACAACCCTTTCAGAGATTAATTTTTTCCCAATATCCAAGCTAAAACTCCCTTAACATAATTTGAAGCCTTTTCCTCCTGTCTTATCATTTGTTACTTGGGTGAAGAGACTGACCTCCACCTTGCCACTAGTGGGATAGTTAGAGAGAGAGAGAGAGAGACGGTTCCCCTGAATCTCCTTTTCCTCAGACTAAATACCCCCATCTCTTTCAGCCAGTCCTCATCAGATATGTGCTCTCAACCTTCACCAGCTTTGCTGCCCTTTTGTGGACAGCACCTCTACATCTTTCTAGTAGTGAGGTGTCCAGAACTGAACACAAGATTCAAGCTGTGGCCTCAGCAGTGCCATGTGCAGAAGGACAGTCAATGCCGTGGACCTGCTGGCCACACTATCTTGTGCAATCTAGTGTATAATATTCTCAAAACCATGTCCTACATGCATGTCTCTTTGAAGCATACCTGCTGAAGAACAGCCCTGCAAGCTGTACATGCCATTCCTAGAGAAGTAAGCCTCAAAAGGTAGACAGACTTGTCCTAAAACTTAAGTTAAACAGGGTACCTTGAAAATTTGATTAATTTTGGTCATTCCCATTTTCTAAATTGAAGAACTCTCTGGGCACAAAGTGCCTGGCACAGCTTTATCATTACTGAAAGTTTATGCTTTCAAGACTTACATGATATTTTCAAAATATATCCCTTTAAGTTATGAATACATGATCAACTCACCCCTTCCTTGTTTCCAGAAGAATGAGGCTAAGAAAAAACCTCATTAAAAGGATGGCCAAATAGTCGCATGAAGTGAATCAACAAAACAGGAGTAACTGTTTAGAATTACATCTCTCAAAGCTTTCCTAGACCCCTCCCCATATAAGCAATTTGCCACACATGAATAAAAGATGGACAGTGAGTCAAGATTAGCACACCTTAAAAAGAAAAACAGTGGTCAATTATTGAAACCATCTTCTCCCACTGTCAAGCTACTGTTAGGCAAAAAATTAGAGCACATCTCTCCACAGTCCACAGCTTTAATTGAAAAGCTGAATTTCAGAGGACATTATGTATGGGTGCCCATGGAAAAGTTTTTGCACTTGGCTTAGAACTAGAGTTATCAAAATAGTTTTCATTTAGAGTAAAATCAGAAAGAAAGAGTTATCAAAATAGTTTTCATTTAGAGTAAAATCAGAAAGAAAGAGTTATCAAAATAGTTTTCATTTAGAGTAAAATCAGAAAGAAAGACAATGCCAAACAGCTCCTAGAAATAATTCCAAAATATAGGCATAAACCCAATACCAACTTAGGAAATGCTACACTGACACCAACTAATAGTCATGTTACAAGCCCTTCTCACATGTGCTTCCTCTCACATCTGTGCTTCAGTGATGAACAGCACTAGCTAGAGATGTATAAGTAGAAAGTGTTAGATAATAGCAAAACCAAAAACTATCTGTTTGTTTCAGGGGAAAAAAAATCAAATAATTAAACATGATCCTATTCAAAGCTGTGACAGATATTGTAAACAGAAAATAAGGAACAAGACAGTGTAAGCTTATGTTAGGAGGCATATTGATTTGAGAATTAATAGAATTGAAACTAACAGCAAAATAATAGCAACATGGGAAGTTCAATAAACATCTCTGCCTTTTTCCTAATAGTAGGCATTATTACACCTCAACGTAAATGATCCACTCATCCAAGCCCTTACAAACAAGTCAAAATATGTCATCAAGCACTCATTCCATATAAAAAGTAATGAATGAAAAAAAAATATAATGTAATTTATTATCACAAAAATAATCAAAAATAATACATTTTACAGTAAATTAATTAGCTGAGATAGGGCAATAGATGTAAAAAAATGTTTAAGAAAAGCTACTGAGGAAAAAGTGGGCAAAAATAGTTTGGTTTTCATTCACAACTCTGAGAATCAGTTTTGAGTAACAGTGTTTATAAAGAAACAGCCAACTACCAAACTAAGCTTGCCCAGGTCTTACATTTTGAAATCACTTTCCAGATCTCCTGGAAAAAAGGATCTTCTGCAACCTATTTAAGTGATGCAGGACTTCAAAGGGTTATTGAATGTTTATACAGCTCATAATATCCTTACTAGATTTATGTCCTTTCTTTATCCTCATGATGCATATATTGTGTACAATTAGTAGAAAGGAGCTGAGCACAAACCACAGCAAAATGGAGAGAACAACCACTGGGAGATTTTCCACTATTTTATGTCTCTAGGTATTTACTCTCTCCCTAAATTCATACTTGTGTTTCTTACTCCTAGGACATACTGCAAAATCTGTATACTCACAAGATGAACAAGGAAAATGTTGTAAAGTATGGCAGGAAAAGGAAATCTGGATGTCCAGCTTTAATTCCTCTCTTTTTACGTATACCTGCTGTCACTATGACTTTGCTGCATCTCTTCATGGCCACTGAGAAATGCTTTTAGAAAGTAGTTTGGTTTGGGGTTTTGGTGGGCTTTTTTTTTTGTTCTTACATTTTAATCTTAATACTTCAGTAGAAACAAAGGTAGTCCAGCCCCAAGAGATTCCAAAAATATCTATCTAAATCCTTTCTTTAAGCACAAAAAACAACACAGCCAAAAATATAAAGCATTGAGACGTCCTCATTATGTCTGCTCACCACAAGACCCACAGATTTTCAACTATATTAAAAATAATCTCAACCTCTACTATGTTTTACACGTGCAAGCAATCATATTTCTAGCATCAAAATCCATGGGAGCTAATTTGCACAGGTACAATATGCTTCTCTGTTATTTTTTTTTTGCATGCAAAATTATCCCATGGGTGAATTAAAAAAAACATTCAAGCAAACAGAAGAAACTGAAAGTTTCACACTGGGAAAATGGCAGGCTCTGGATACTTAAGAATTGCTCTGATATGATTACATGGAGTAATTAAATAAAAAAAAAAAAAAAAAAAAGGAGCACTCACTAACTAGCAGGAATGGTCTCCCTTGAGGCTTGAGCCAGCAAAACACTCACAGGGCCGCTGACTCCTGCAGAACAGCTCACTTGCTTTGAGCTAAGCAGAGTTAAATGGATTGAACCCTTGATTAATTAATGGAGCTAATAAAAAGTATGAAATTAACTTGGAAACCTTTCTGCTTTTGATTGAACTATGCACACAATTGTTCATAGGCATTTCTACCCTCTTTATAGACTGTTCTGCTAATTTTTCTCTGTAAAACAGAGAGAAAATACTAAGTTCCCATTGATTCTTATTTTTTAACAAAAATTATAAGCACATAAAGAGAAGATCAGATCCTGCTCCAAGGCAGTCAAGACACCGCAGACAACAGATCAGGTACACTTCAGAACTTCTTCCAGTGATGACTACTTTTGGCGTACAAACTTATACTGCATTTATATCCTCTCTTTGTTGTCTTCCTATAAAGTGAATACATAGAGACACTTTTTCATAGCTTTTTGTAAATTACTAATCTTTAACAGTAATTTTATATTTTGGTATCAGACAACTTAGTCGTATTTTTACATATATACCTGTTATTTACAGGATGGGGAGGTGATATATTATTACTCTGAAATAAAATTTACATATTACACTGAAATAACTCCTAACATTGACTGGGATCTTACACGAAGAGTAAAATATAGACCATTTATCTGAGTTTTAATTTCTGTTACTACTGTAACAGAATCAGATATTGGTGTCTCATATAGACTAGCACACATCTAAAGATCATGATGGATAAAACTACTGCCACTAGAACTCAGGAACTCCATCTGGCCTATGAGAATTAAGGTTTAAGGTAGAATGTGTTTGAGAAGAAAAAATATATGAAGAAAAATACATGCAATCTGGTGTTTCACAGTTTGTTAAAAGACTGAAAGTTTAATTAACCATGAATTAGAAACAATTTCTTTGTATGCACCCCAAAATTAAATGCAATGGCCAAAAAGCCTATTTATTTTAGTTATCCCAAGTCTTGCTTTCGAGGTAATACCTTTTCAGAATGCTATGTTTCAGCCTTGTGGTGAACACACACACATTTCATTTTTTAGAGAAAACTGTCTGGCAAATGATTTCATACAGACTCCACTTTGGTTTTGGAGACTGAAATGCATTTCTAAGCCTTTCTTGCTTGTTGAGGTATATTGAACTACTGCATTTTTCTTTTTAGTGAAGTTACTCTCATATTTTAAAAATGGCCTTTCTATTTTAGGATTGTGTTTATTGAAAAACATATATTCTATTTGTAGTTTTGTGTTTAGTAATAGGTCAAAGCCTCTGGGGTTTCACACTTGAATGAATTACATCCTGGGGAATCCTGTGTACTGAGAAAGCCAGACTAATTAACATAATCAAACATGTCTCAGTAAAACCAGTATCTAAAACTACAGTGATGCCATATCCCATCACAACACCCTCTTTAAATGCTAGAATGTACAAACTGGCAATGCAAGTGTGGTAAGGACTACATACATGAGGTCTTTATTCCTTACCATTATGATATGTGGGGTTTTCAGCTGTCTGTTTGGAAGCCAATCTTATAAGAAAGTAAATAACTCTAACTCTGTAGCTGAACATATCATTATAAAGTATTTGGGATTTATAGATTCACATGTTTTAACATTGGAGCCATGGCTGCCTTGAACGGAATCTCAAGGGTCATCAGATTTTACCCAGTGGCTTCTGGATCAAACCCAGAACGTGAAACTGACCAAGATCCAAAGACTATAAAGGTGATCAGTTTTGCTCCCTTTTTAGGTATTTCAATAATTTAATTGCTTCAAAGTAAGATTATTCTTCTTCTATTCTGAATTCATCTTTTATCAGGTTCCAATCTTGCCAATTTACTACCTCTAATTATTTCAAACATTAAAATTTTAACCTTGACTTCACAATTTCTTTTACTTCATACAGGTGTTTAAAGACCTTTCAGTTTTTTAAAAGATGAAGTTTAATCTTATATTAAAAAAAATATTCCAAGCTGTAGCATTCTTGTAGCTGTTTTCAGAAACCTTTGAAATTTGTCAGCTGCCTTTTTATAAGGTCATTAAACATACCGAACCATGTGTTTATGATTGGGCATATTAAAATGATAAAAATAACTTCTTATGACTACAACTATGATTAGTTTGTCTTAATATTCCAGAGTAATGCTATCACACCAAAAAGCACATTAATTAATCCCTCTACACATATATGCACTTCGGTTCCTCTGTGTGAATAACTTTGAGTAGCTACATTATCTTGCATTCAGCTGTAGAAATTGTGTGTTAATAAACTGAGGCAGTCTATAATATTGGCCTATTCTATTACTTGCTGTTCTAATATACAAAGTTTTTCAAGTATCCCCATTTTTGCAACAACAACAACAACAACAAAAAAATATATACTATTATGATTCTCATTAGGAGCATCTTCTTCCAGTAGCCTTAAACCATTTTTGCCTCACAGGCTACTCCTGGTGAACACTTCTCAAGCTCATAAATACAAGTGATTTACTTTCATATATACCTAAATCATGGCTGAATCAGAGATATAGTAGCTATCCAGACTTCTGGTTATAAGGAGAATTAGAGATTGACTTCAGAATATTTTGGTGAAAAATGTTTTTCAGCATACTGATGTTTTCCATTTATAAAGAGTGTACTTCAATTAACCTCTAATACTACTGAAAATAAATGATGCAGCTCAGTTTTGTATGCATGTGGCACACACCAGCTATCATATTTTGAATTAAGAGCAATATTATTTGATTTTTTATCCAGGTATGTGAGGCATATGTATATAAACAACATTAATATTTGAGACAGAAGCTCTGTGGATTCTGGTTTTAAAATAGATGTTCAAACAAATCTCATCTTTCAATCTATTGTAACTGGCAGAAGTATCAAAAGATAGGACATAGCTATTAGTTTAGCTTTATATAATAAGCAGGTAAGTCTACCAGTAATGATATAGAAAGACTAAAAAGATGGTAATTAAAACACTATAGTGAATTAAAACAATTAGGCAATATGTTATCAAAGTTGGAAGTCAACAGTAGTGTTTTGTAGATTTGGAACCTTTTATATATAAAGGTTATTTTAATTCACTCAGAAGAAAATACTTTAATATTCAACAGCAGAAAATTTTCAAAAGTCTGAAAATAGTCTCATTTAGCAGAATAAAATAATGCAATGGTAAACTGGCTACCTAAAGCACAAGTAAGCATATATATTTCCCACAAGAATTTTGAGAAGCTTGAACTCTGCATATCTAAAGTATAGCCTGCATTTATAATTAATAGAATTGTTCCTATTGGAGATATGGAGAGTTCATGATGGTAGTTTCAGCTAATAGCACCATAAAAAAATGCATTTGTCTCAGTGCAAATAGATTAAATTAGACCAATTCACTGTTGAAGTACTGTTGAATTACATAATGCACAAAGATAAATAGCTCCTGGAGAAGCAGCCTCACTGCATACTCATTTTAAGAGAAAAGAGAGGAATCAACTCTTCTAAATACAGAAAGAAATTATTCTGTAGAGCACCTGCATTGACAGACTGTCTCTGAGCAAATAGAGGGATTCGTTAGTTTGTTTGCTATTGTGTTTTCAGTTGAAGGTTTAAACAAGTTTCTTTCATGATCATTGTTGACATTTAGGGCTGCAGAGAGAAAAAAACCAAAAGGATCAACTTTTTGCGAAGTAGACCTAGAAACTTAGAGCATCCCTTCGTTTATGTAACCACCACTAATTTAAAAAGTTCAGGGAACAGAGAAAAATTTGTTAGCGATGTTCTAGTGCATTCTTTGCCATACACTTGAGAGGTATCAACAAAGAAATCCCAACAGGCTCTAAAATGTGTGGTAGGCATTAATATTTAGTGATATCTGCTTGGAACAACCTTGAAGAAGAGCTAGAAAAAAGAATAGTGATATTGTGAAAATGGACAATGTAAATTAAGAACTGTGGTGAAAGTCATATGTGGGGTATTTTTTTGAAATTAGGAAAAGAAAAGACAATAAACCTGCAGGTGGAGCATGTGATTACTTTCAAGGTTTTTAATGAAATACCTTATTTCTAACTCACACCTATCTTTGGATATAAGAAATGTATAAAATCTCTGTTTCTTATTTCTTTCCTCCATCTCCTCTACTTGATGACCTTTTAATTGTTTTTTTTTTTTCTGTGTTAAAAGTTTTTCTGTATTTCACACTCTCTCTTTCCATCTTCCTTTTTTCTGTAATGAGTTTATTATGCTACCCTCAAAATTCAGTTTCTTTTTCTTTGCTTCATGTGCCTTATCTTGCTGAACCTTTGCTTTTTTCCACATCTGCTTCTCTTGGCACTCAAGTTTTCTATGGCTTTTTAATAGCTTTAATAAAAGTCTGACATGAGATAATCCTGTGGGCTGTGCAGCTATTGGAGCTGCACAAGTATTGGGCCTGCCATCTAACTGTTAGTGTTCCCTGTTTAGTGGCTACAGGAAAAAAAAAAAAAAAAAAGCAGGCAGATCATACTGAGGCAGTCAAGGAGAGGGAGAAAGGGCCAGTCAGATGCTGTTCACAAATGCAGAGCTCTGTCCTGAATTGGTCCTCCCAGATTTCTCTTTCCACTGGCTCTCCCTGGCATGATGTGGCTGTTCAAAGGCCACTGTCTTTTAGGTTCACTAAGCAACCCTACTTTCCAATCTCATACATATTTTCCCCTTCTGCCCTTCTCCAGGTGTAGTCCTTCACGACAAATCCTTCATTTTACTTTGTTCACAAACCATATATATTCCCACAAGAATTTCTCAAATAACATTTCTCAATATCAACTCATAAAGCCTTACCCTTGCTAAGGAAAGCAGCATCTGGTTTGCCTGAAATGTTTGGTTTCTCTGACAATAAATGTAATCATGTCACTTCTACCACCGTTACTCGTAACATTATTCTCTGTTCCCCGCCCCGTTCTCATGAATAACTTTCCGGTTTCCCTCTTAAGATGTTCTTTTTCCTTGTTCCTTCCCATAGTCCCTTCCACTCTCCTTCCCAGTTAAACTTTCAGACTCTTTGGGTTTCCCTATTAGTCCACCCTATTACTCTAGATCATCTTCCTTTACTGAAAAAGTCAAATAGAATAGAATATTTTTTTCTGTTGATCAGCACTGTATTTTAAAAGAAGAGGCTGAACTACAGAGATAGGTTTCTCAACCCCCTCACTCATTTCCTCAGAAAAAGCCTACCACCAGACCTACAGGCAAAGCTGAAGCGCCCCTCTTTGCCCAGTCTTTTCCGAGAGCCGAGGCTCAGTGCGTTCACTCGACCTCTCTGACGGTCGCTACCCCGTGTAAGCATCGACTCCGCCGCCCCGTCCCCGCGGCAGGGAAGGCGCTCGGGCAGGGGCCGTTCTGAGCACAGCCTTCACCCGCCAGCCCCAGCGGAGGATCCCCCGCGCCCGGGGCAGCCCCTCCAGGGCGCCCCCTCACCGCCGCCTCCGCCGCGCCCGGTCCCGCCCCGCGCCCTGCGCGGCGGCCGCGCTCTCCGGGGGGCGGCCGCAGCCGGCCCCCGCCCAGCCTCCCGCCCGCCCCGCCGCCGGCCGCGGCGCGCCCCGTGCCCGGGATGCGTCCGGCGGCGGAGTGTCGGCTGCTGCCAGGAGCCGGGGGCAGCCAGGCGGGCAGGGGGGCTCCCGCCGCCGCCGCGGCTTGGCGCCGCCGCCGCGGCTGGGATTAGGCTCCCGCTCGGCTGCGATGCGGAGCGGCGGGGCGGGCGCGGCGGGGCCCAGCGGGACGGCGCGGGGGGCCGCCAGGCGCTGAGGCGGGCGGCGGGCGAGAGCCGCCGGAGCTCTCCAGGGTGCTGGGGTGCTGCCCGCCCGCTCGCCCGAGCCCGCCGAGCCGCGCCGCGGAGCCCCTCCAATGCCTCCGACGCCGCCGCTCCCGGGCTCCGCCGCGTCTCCGAGCAGCATGGCACGGATTAGGTACCTCCGCGCGGCTGTCTCGGGGTTTTATCTGTGGGAAGCTGCAGTACTGCTCAGGTGAGTTGCTTTCTTTGGGGAACTAGCGGTGTCCCCGTTCCCGGGTATCGGGCAGCTGAAATGCCTGGGACGGGTGCGGAGAGCCGCCGCGGTCACCGCCTTTCCTCGCCACGAAAGCCTGGCTACCTTCGGCAGCCGGGCTGTGGGCACAGAAACTAAATGCGTGAGCTCCACGCTTCCTGAACGGCTTCATAACATTGCCCTGTCCCGAATCTCATTTTGCATTTTACAAGCAGGACGTTATGTACTTCCTTCACTTGCTCGCAGATAGTTTCCCTGTAAAATCTATGAATTTCATCACTGTTTTTAGCAGGAATTATAACATCAATGATATTGAAAATTCTTAAGGTGCAAAGTGTCTATATGTAAAAGTTACGGAAGATGATCTGAGTTGGGAATATATAGACTTCTGTATTACTGTCAGTTCTTTTCAGCAAAAGGAAAACCACAGATTGCGCTAGGTCAGAAGTCTTGTGCAGAAGCACAGAAACATTAGCTGAGTGTTTCTGAGAGGATATGGTCTACAGAAGTTCCCTTAAGAGGGAAAGCATTTGCTGTACTACTGACAGTCTAGAATTTGTATTATGAAATATGGCAACATTCCATAAATTATGACCTGAGTAGAAGGCAGAGGTTCATATGCCTTTCTCAGCCCAGCCCAGCACACTCTTTCTAGGTAAAGTGATGTTAGTATATCAATGTAAGCATTCTTTTAACACATAGCTCTGGAAGTGTGGTGATACCAGGCTAAAACAAACTTGAGTCCTCCATGAGGGAAAACTTTAAAAGAAAAATCACACATTTAAGGAAAGAGACTTCAGGGTCATCATATATTCACTGCTAATGCAATTAGCCATGCTTGTTATCAACAAACATTCTAGCTCTGAATCACAATAAACAAACTATGGCAGATAACATGACAGTGCCAGAATATTTTAAGAATCACACTGTAATTTAATAAAGACAAAAACGAAACTTACATTTGAAAAGAGAGTTTGGGGATGCTACATGTAAGGGATTTATAACCGTGAAGTTAAGTCAGAAGCATGTAATGCCACACAATGATGGCACACTTCACAAGTGCTCAAAGGTTTATAGCAAAACTTTGAAGTTAATTTAAGGACATGTTTTGTATCAACATATGTAACATAAACATTTTATAATGTGATTTTATTGTAATTGTGCCAAAAGAAAGAGATTTTAAGAAACTTGGTCACATGGTATGAGATTGACACTGCAAGGAAAGAGCCAATGCATGTATATTACACATTACATTTTGCAGTGAGTATTTAAAGTTCAGGGTAGGTGACCAAACACTTGTGTAGTGTAGGCAATACAAACAGTACTATACTATTATTATTCTATTTCAATGTGCTTATGGTACTTATTT